>NC_136979.1:19038731-19131231 GCF_032717465.1 Coenobita brevimanus | reverse complement strand
TCCAGACAGCCCAGATTTGCTCAGTTCAATGGGCCACACCTCCAGGGCCGGCCCAAGCAGGGGCGGGGCCCAGTGCAAGGAGTAGAGGCGGGGCCCCTCTGATTTTGAATGTCAGACCCAAAGCCTCCCAAAATAACACAGTTTTATAGTTACGCTTAATGCATGGACTCAGATATTAATGCAAATGATTCGTTATGAATTAGAAGTGTAAAACAAAGATTCCTAAACCACCATATCATAGATATATACAATACCTATAAGATACAAGATACAATATAATATACAAGATACAATATAATTATGTAAGATAGATAAAATAGATATATACAGCCAATACAATAATAAACAGACAGAGAGCATGTTCTGGATCATATTCATCTTTTTTGCCTTCATCCTTGAGATTAAGAGATTCATTGTGCGGTTAGACATCATTCACTGCTCCAGTGCAGTTTTAACTGTTATGTAACTGAACCTTAGAGAATTATCTTGCTGAATTTAATGCTAGCAAAGTCTCTGATTATTTCATTGTAGTCTAGCTGAGATGAGACTTCATTTTCAATTGAAAGTATGGCTAGGCCATTTAGACGATCTTGTGTCATTGTTGACCTCAGATATGTCTTAATAGTTTCAACTTGGAAAAACTTCTTTCACCTGATGCCACAGTAACAGGAATAGCCAGCAATATCCTCAGGGCAATCCAAAAAATTGGGAAATCTACATAGCTGTTCCTTTTAGAAAGGAAGCATAAGATTTCGGAGGGCTGGGAAGCGATCTCCTCTGGAATAACAGACTTTAGAGCATCCATTTCTTCTGCTGACATGTAACCGTCAATATCTGAGGTGCCATTTACGGTAAGACTTTTCTCCAAGTTGGCTGCATACACTCTCATTTCTGTTTTGGTATGGTTGTGGAAAGAAAATAAGAAACCAAACAAAGCTTCATGTGACTTCAACTGCTGGAATCTTTGTTCCATTGATGAAATTGCACTATCAAGGATTAGACTGAAACATCCAATTCTGAAACACTCATGTGGACTTTGAACTGGCTCATCTTGAGCTTCATATTGAAATGTTCGTTTCTTTCTACGAATTCTGTTCTCGTTAAAGACAGGTTCAATATCCATACCATTGATTATCTCCTTTGCATCTGCAAGAGCATTGTCAAATCCATCAGTTCTGTATTTTTGCAGCCATGCAATAGTTCTCTCCGTGCTTTTGACTGCAACAGAAAGTTCAACTGCCTCACCTTGTAGCTGTTTACTGACCTGATTGACCTGAAAGAAGATAGCTTACCAAAATACTATGGAAACAATAAACTTGAAATTTTGATGCTCACTGCATAGTGACATAGCCTCACTGCGAGCCTTGGGGTCATTTGTTTCCTCAGCAATATCCACTAAGGCATCGTAAAACTGAACAATTTGGCACCTCACAGCTTTGACACTATCAGTACGACATTCCCATCGGGTTTCACTGAGAGGTTTCACAGTCAAGTCCTTAACATGTCTTGTGAAAATTGCCCATCTCTGAGTTGAAGCAGAAAACAAGACATACAGCCTTTGAAGAATACCAAAGAAGGGCATTCCCTCTGGCAATATCCCAACAGTGACAATTGTAACTGTTGCATGCACAGGGTGAAATGAAAGCTCTTGGGTTCATTTCCAAAAGATTAGCCTGAACACCAGACTTATTGCCTCTCATGCTAGCACCATTATCATAGCCTTGGCCCCTGATATCTTGTAAGTTTAAACCCAGTGTCATTAACTTGTCAAGAAGAACATTCAGGAGACTCTTTCCTGTACTTTCCTTCACTTCAATGAATTCAATAAAATGCTCATATATTCCAACAGGAACAGTGGAGCCATCAGATACATATCTAATTGCCAGAGACAACTGCTCTGTATGACTTGACTAGCACCTGGAGTACAATCAAGTATAAGAGCAAAGTATTTTGAGGCCTTTATATGGTCAATAATGGTCTTCTGGACTTTGTTACTCATCAGCTGAATCAACTCATTCTGGATACGCTTGCCAAGGTAATGGTCATGGGTCTCTTCATCCTTGATTCGTTGCAGGCGTTCTTGCATGACAGGATCAAACTTGGCAATCAGTTGGACTTGGCCAAGAAAATTACCATTTTTAGGTTCAAAGAGTTTATCAACAGATCCTCAGAAAGCCATGTTATGTTCTGAGAGAAACTGAACAATAGCAATAAGGCGCTGAAAAACATTTTGCCATCGTAGCTTTTCAGCATTGATTCACTGCTGATGAACTGAATCCAAAGAGCAACCCTTCTTTAGTCTTTGCTCAGCCTCAAACCATTGAACACTTGCCTGCAAGTGACCACTGGACTTTTCATGCTCAACTAAACGCACACTAGCATTGGAACAGTCATGAAACCCATCAGAGGACAGCGCGGCATTAACACTGGAAAAAAGCTTACAACAAAAACAAAATATCTGATTTTTTCTAACTGATTACACCAGCCATTTTCTTTACATCACCTCCCTATTTGATAATTTGCGCTGTAGGTAGGAATTTGAAAATTTCCTGCCTGCTGCATCTTTGGGGAATTCATGGTTCAAATCTAACTTATGTGGACCATTTGTGACCAGAATACCTCGCTGAGCTGTGGAAAGAATTTTTGGCCAAGAGGCAGGATCCTCATAATTATGAATAAAGCTAATATCAAGGCTGCTGTCTTTCCTCTTGAGTTCTGATGTACGCTGCTGAGGCAACTAGATGATGTAGCTTGTTCAGCACTTTGCTCGGGAGCTGCAGGAAGATTGGGCAGATCTTTGACCTCCATGGAACTGACTGACTCACAATCTGACTCTTCGGTCTCAGTGTCATTCTTTTTAATGATAAATTTCTCCATTGCTCTGCTGAGACGCTTGACTTCATTTTCTTTTGCTGCCTTTATCTTCCTCTTTTCACTGCCACTCAGGTAGATTCTGTCAATGTCACGCTTTCTTTTCGGCATCTTTTTGCAAGGGGGGAGGGCTAAGGTTCTTTAAACAGTATTTAAATTTTTTCAAAAAGATTTTCTTGACAAGTGTTAAATTAAGTGCTGTTCAACTCCTGCTGTTAGCAGAAGATAAGGGGATTTTCGACCAGGGAATTTCTTAACCAAAACCACTAATAACTGGTGTGCTACAGTCAGAGAAAAGAACTGCAAAACATTGTTGTTATCAAATGGATCCAAAGACACAGATATCAGCAAAAATACGTAAAGGCCTGGGTCCTAAACGCCTAATCTTGGATGTCACAATACCCACAGTCAGCTCTTGTAACTGCAGACTGAGTACAGGCCTGATGCTTATAATCCCAGTAGAAATTCATTTAATCATTTAAGGCAAATATTTCAAATAGAAATTTACAGACTATATTTGACATAATCTTTTCATAAGCCCGATCAGGACCTCAAAAGAAAACTATGAAACCTAGGCCAACAGCCGAAATCACTTGGCTCAAGGACTCAAGCAGTTAGCACTCTAATTCAGGAAAATGCATGCAGCACAAATTTCAAAGATTAGACCTCTGATAAACAACACTACCAAGACAATCAGTCAAGCCAAGAAAAACCACACACTTCTTGAAAACGTGTTGAAGAGATAAACATGAGGAAGAATGTGAAAAATCTGCAGGGGTCACACATCTAACCTCCGGCAGAGCGGGGCCCTAAATGTAACAAAATCTACCGGTATGTAAAGACAAGCCAAAGCATTCGCTCATGAATGCGTATTGTCCACTATCACTAAAAAACTAGGTCAGTAATTCTCTGGCAATTGGAAGCATGCATCGTAGCATTTGCCAAATTCAACATAAAGTCTTAGGATTTTGCTGTTTACTCCTAAGCTAAATATCAGTCTAGCATTCAGAAGCCTGAAGTCAGGGGGTATTAGGTTAGTGAAGGTCATTGAGCACAATAGATCTTTGACGACTTTTTAGTAGTTACGCTTTAACCTGTCAATCTCTTCATTGAGGGTATGATAGAAAATGGTGAATATTGGATTGACAGGCTAAAAGAAAAAGTTAGAGGGCATTTTTTCCTTGCAAAATCCTCTAGCAATCGGAGGCGTATCATCGCAGCTTCTCCAAAATTATTAACAAACAAGCAATGTATCCCGGGATACTAACCACAAAGTTTCGATACAGTTTACCTACTTGAACCGAGATATTTTGGGAACAGAGGCACACACACAGGTGCAGGAAATACATTATCGCCTTGCTGGATGGGCGATAATAAGTCTGGCAACATTCTCAAGGAATGAAAGACGGTGTCCACACAGCTGCAGTACACTGACATGGAGCTATGTAATTTGTCATGATGAGTAATGAACTTACAAAAACATAGGTTATCAAAATATGCATGTTTATATAGTTTGATACTTAAACCCCCAAATCCCTTAAAAAGGCATAAATAATACATGAAAAATGGTACATGAAAAATGGGCTAAAGACTATTGACCAAAGAATCAAATATGCCAAGTTTGAAGCGAATTGGGGAAGTAATATAGGAGTGTTGCCATGTTGAAAAACGTTTGGAAGAATGAAGAAAGAAATGGAGGAAGTACAGTAGCCCTCCACATTTTGTTCTGGAAACCATAATATACCCACTTTCTACTGAAGTGTGAATAAGATGACTCGGAAATGATGCATCAGTAGGTGGGGTTTATCACGCCTCCGCAAAGCGAACAAACAGTAACAAAACTTACATCCCACTTATGCGATTACTGTTACTATAAGTATCATCTTTAGTACCATAATCATTAAGATCTGTCTTTTTCATTGCTACTATTATCATTACAAACGCTATCGTCGCTAGCACTACCGTCATTACCAATTCTAAGTCATCACTATCATTACAACGATTATCATTACCATCATTGTCATTATTACCACCGTCCTTGCAATGATCATTAATATAATAATGTCTTCACCTATTACTCGTATGTTATCGTTACCATTTTTACCTTTGCATAATTATAAATCTCTCTACATTCTGACATTAAAATTATCATCATTATCATTATTATCATTATCATAAATATCATAATTCGATGTCCAACTAATGCATGGTGTGGACAGGATCCAAAAAATAGGAAAATGAACACACCAAATATCATAAGAGAAATATTCACCGTTCTATGATAGAACAAGCCTACTTCTAGTATTTCTATTCCTGCTAACCCCGTAGGATTTTGTTCCGTTAAGGTCAGTCATATGTGAGTATGAGTGTTAAATAATGACCAGATAATTGGGCTATGCACCTTTTCGCTCATCATTTAAGTCTTTGAAAAGATCAGCTGCTCCTCGCAGGCAAATCGATCCAAATATGTACGATATTTGCATCACAATGCGATTGAAGTTAAATATCATACTATCTACTGCTAAACTAAAACGATAACCTACGTACCTAAACGCGGTAGTCAAGACTGCAGCATAATTACTTATTTGCTTTCATATTTAGCAACAATTAAGGGAACTTAGGGAGGGCAACACTTGCACTCTACAATCTAAGAACAAACCTTTGATCCGGTCCTGTGCCCCTGACATTCGACTGTTTTTCTCAAAATCAGATTACTTCATTCTAACTTGACTCTTAACCCATTCACCAGGTTGGGTGCAAACTGGGTCAGAGGCATTTAGTTGATCTTGACCTTTCATTAGTCTAAAATAGACTAACACTACTAGTGGCTGTCGTTAAACTCTACAGCCAAATTTGGTTCAAGTAGAATGAGCCAAGCCTTTGGCCTTTGGCCATGTCTGTGACCTCTTCCTGCTATTGTTCTCAAAACTAAATCACTTCATCCTTTCCTGGTTCTCAACTGTTTCACCAAGTTTGGTCCATATCGTATCAAACTAAGTGACGATCTTGCATGTGATTTCTGACCATTAATCTTTTTCGGTCGAAATTTGGCCACTTTTTACTCTCATGATTTTCATTTTTCGAAAATTAGTGCACTAGTTTTCAATGGTTTCCCATAATCTTATTACAGACAGGAAACGGGCAGACAGACATACCAGTTGAATCGAACTATCCCGCGCTACTTCAGACGTAATTTAGAATAAAACAACAACAATAATAACAACTGAATAACATTATCATCTAACTGAATAATATTAACACTTTCACTAGGTGACGTCAATTTAGTTTTATTCTTCTTTTTTTAGACGATTTTATTTAGCGTAGGAGGACATTTTGAACTGCATGTTTGCATAATGTAGACTGGTTGTAGGTGGGGGCGCATATCATCCACTCATCTGATGTAATGCTGCTTACTTCTTCCTTCATGTCTATCATTCTTTTTCTGTGTCTGTCTCTTTCTTTTCCCATTTCTCCCATCTTTCCTGTCACTGTTTAGGACTTTTTTCCACTTCAGGTGGCTCGTCACTGTGTAACAAACCGAGTGTTTTCTTGTAACTCAGAAAACCATTACAACGCTGGATGGTAACCATATAACCAAATAACGGAGTGACGTGGAACATGCTATGGTACTCCAGTTAACTGGATGATGACGCAAATGCAGTGTTCACCCAGGAACCAAACCTCCACACTAATACCCGCACCTCGCAGTGGCGAGGACTAGCAGGCTGCATGCGAACACCGGTTCACTGCACGGCATGACCCTCCTGGGGTAGTTGATTACCTACGGTTGCTGAGTCTGCCCGATCAGACAGTTAGGACTGCACAGCAACAACATGTAGACTTCATTAACCGACTCGCCACAAGGGTGCTATCTGTAAAGATCAATGAAATCGCCTGATGATAATATCAAACTAAATAATACGTCATCGTAGTGACGGGGTTACACACTCTGCCCTTGCCGTGTTTCTTTCCGTCACAGTTTGTTTGTCGAAAACTTCCATCAGCAGCAAATTTTGAAAATAAACACAAGACTCATTAGGAGTTGAAAAGATACGGGGAAAAAGTTGCCAAGTTTTGTCCTGTAATGTGATAAAATGGATGGTGAGGAGAGGGGACTGAGGTAGAAGCGAAAGGAGGGGAGGGAAGGATGGAGGGATGGGAGAGCAGGAGTGAGGAAGAAGTGAAACGGGCAGCTGGAGAGAGGTATGAAGGGAGGGAGGTAGGAGGGAAGTGGGAAGGGTGGAAAGATGGGACAAGGAAAAATGGATGAAAAGACTTGGAAAGGGAGGAAGGAGAGCAGGAAGTTAACAAAGAGATTAGGTTCTATTAGGCTAGATTAGGCTGCGCTGGGTAAGTTAGGCAGCATTAAATTGCAAAGAGTTAAGCAAGACTGAAATGGACTGTATGAAGTTAGGTTAGGCACGCTTAGATAACATGAACTTAAACTAAGTACAGTTGGATTACATGAACCTAGATTTGGTTAAATTAGATTATATGAAGCAGTAATGTGTTTATCTGTCTATCTATCTATCTACCTATCTATTATCTATCTATCTATCTATCTATCTGTCTATCTATATATATATATGCAGTATATTGTTGCATTATCAGGATACAAGGGCCATGGAATAAACCACTTAGTTTAAAAATTTAAGGCGAGAGTGACTACTCGCTTGTCCCTGAGTGGCATTGCATGAGCAATGTATCACATCCTGTAGCAAAGCCTAAGTCAACAAACCACTGGGTGTTGATTTAGTTTTCTGCTTATTACCTAGCGCAGTAAGCCTAAGCTGTTTTTCTAACATCAGTAAACCATTTGACTTATCACCCATGTCCAGTACTGTAAAAGTCACCTAGAAGCTGCACTACATCAGATGTGTACCACTAAAAAGAGGTTGCTCCTCCGATATGGGAAACATTCACTTAATTTCTGTGCTCATTATTTAACTTTCTCCAAAATACTGGAGAGAGAGAGAGAGAGAAAGCCTGTGCCCTCACTCCCACCACTTTTATTCACAAAACTCACTCACGTCGTCACATTTCATCTCTTCTTTATCAGTTGCTCGTGAACTTCCTTCCCTCATAAGTTTCTCTTATATTCGTTCCATCATGTTTTCCGTGTAAACATCAGACCTTTTTGCCCTGTCTCTTAGGTCAAGGGAAGGGAGAAAAGAGAGATTCAGAGATGAAGAGAGGAAGAGAAGGAAAAAGTATTTAAAGAAATTGATACAGATAGAGAATGCGGACTGGAGAGAATTAAAGAGAGGAAGTGCAGGAAGGAAGGAGGAGAGTAATATATATATATATATATATATATATATATATATATATATATATATATATATATATATATATATATATATATATATATATATATATATATTTATATATATATATATATATATATTAGAGAGAGAGAGAGAGAGAGAGAGAGAGAGGGGACGAAGTAGAGGGTGGGTAGGGTAATGAAGTGAAGTAAAGAAAGATAGAGACATGGGACAGAGGGGAAGACAGAAACATAAAGAGGAGAGGAAACAGATAGTGAGAGGGAAGAAGGTAACAGAAACTAGAGGACGAATATCAGAGAAAGGAGGAATGGAACGATGGGAGTAAGAAGGAAGAAAGTGGGTGGGGAAAGAGGGAAGGAACGATGGATAAGAGAGAAACGAGAGGGTTGTGAAAGGGAGGAAGCAAGTGTGAGATGAGAAAAGTTCGAAAGGAGAGAGAAGAGAAAAGCAGGGTTGGGGGCGGCAGGAGACAGGAGGGAAGAGACAGGGTTGAGGGAGAAAAGGGAAAAGTGAGGAAAGGATGGAGTGAATGAAGGAGGGAGGGAAGGTAGGAGAGAGAAAAGAAAGCAGGGGGAGGGAATGAAGTAAAGGTAAAGCCAGAGAAAGGAACAGAAGGAGGGAGGGAGGGAGGAGATAAAGGAGATTGGGAATGATGGAGGGAAAGAGTGAATGATTGTGGGAGGGAAGGAAAGAAGGTGCAGAGGAAGCAGGAGGCCTGAGAGAGAGAGAGAAGAGAGAAAGGGATGGGGAGTGTGCGTGTTAGGATGCAAGCTACAGTGGATGGAGAAAAGCGGAAGGAAAGGTTGAAAGAGGAAGAAATACTGAAAATCTGGAAGAAGGGAGGGAGGGAAAGTGTTTGAGGGAAAGGATGGGCAATGTGATGGGTAATGAAAATAGAGAATGGAGAAATGAATCATGTTTTCCTGCTTTTATCACGCTCTCTCTCTCTCTCTCTCTCTCTCTCTCTCTCTCTCTCTCTCTCTCTCTCTCTCTCTCTCTCTCTCTCATTCCCAAGGCATGTTACTTGTCTCTTTAATGCTAACAAGGCTATTTGTCTACCTAACAGATTACAATGTTCCGCTCCCTCTCGCCTCTGTGTATCCTCTCCTCCCTCGCCCCCTCCTCTCTCTCTCTCTCTCTCTCTCTCTCTCTCTCTCTCTCTCTCTCTCTCTCTCTCTCTCTCTCTCTCTCTCTCTCTCTCATCCTTAGAGTAGTAGCATCAGTCAGCTCACCCATTCACTTCCTAATCTTCCAGTCAGCTCTGCCTCCCTTTCATCTCTCACGCTTCTCTCTAGCAACTTACCTCTTCCCATCCCGCTTAATCTCTTTGTCCGTCCATATGTCGTCCTTTCACCCCATCTGTCTTGGTCTGTTCCTTTTTCTAATAAAATTTTCCGCGTAGGTCAAGACATAATCATTGCACTGGCACACACATCCTGCTTTTCATTTAATATACCACAAATGTGCTTGACAAATCACACTTTGCAGGGGAATTATGTTTGTTATTATTAACCCTCTGGCTACAGCAGAAATCTTACAATTTTTTTTCCTTGCCACAACCAATCGGTCCTATTCAGCTTCGGAGTAGGCTTTTTTGTTTGGGGGTTACAGTCATTCCTTCCTATGGTTCTGACAACGACAAAAATCTTAACAATCTTAATGAAGGTACCTCCAGACAATTTATTCAGATCAGTAATGGTTTTCCTTCGTCACAAATTAAAGATAAACTGATAAACCACTTACCTTTAGAGGACAGGGGTAGAGTTAGTCATGTTCTTAAGTCTGGAACTTATTACTCACGTCTCATGTGTTGTAACAAAAAGCCTTATTAAAGGTGTAAGGGAGTAAAGGAACATCATGTAAAGAGCTCCTTAAGTTTATGTAAGTATGTAAAATCTGAATTTCTGTGCACTATTTTGAATGTAAAATTTAAATTATGATAATGGTTAATCTCACATGATTGGGGCGGGCAGTGTCATAAGTGGTTATCCTTTCATGTGACTCTTTAGCCCTGTCCATACAGATTTCCGGTTCTAGAATGAATAAGTTACAAGTTAGAAATCTCCCGCAGTATATAACATGAATGGCTATACAGAAGCAGCTGACAGTATAAATCACTTGAAACATTGAACAGATCTTGCTAGAGAAACAGCAACGCAAATAAAATTCTGTGCCTTGAGTGGACTGAAATTACTTACCTATTACTTCAGTTCAAAATCATGTAGAATTTACGGGTAAATTCTAAGTGATCTCCAAGTTATAGATTGATTCATTCAACTCTTTGTAAACACTATGGGTATAGCTAGATACTCCCAGGAACTGTCGATCCTTCATCGACGCCGCGCCTACCAACTAATTCTCTTTTCTGAGCACATAAATTTTATTCTTAAGAAAGTTGCCAGAAAGAATGTGGAAGCTTACAGAAACTTTAGGGGTTCCTCTGTATGCCGTGTCTTCATTTATTTTTATTATTAGTTTTTCGTGTTTCATTCTGTAACCAAATAATGTGGGTAACCATTTGCAGAAACGAGGTATTTTCTTTTATTAACCACAGACGATATTATTCAACTGAAGTGTCCATATCCTAAAAAGGAGTTAATGAATTTGTATATATATATATATATATATATATATATATATATATATATATATATATATATATATATATATATATATATATATATAAGCACCTTTCCCGGGCCAATAATGGACTCGAGCGATAAAAGAGAGGGGATAATGAACATACAGGGAAGGCAGAGAAGGAAGATGATAAGTGTTAACAGGGAAGAAAGAGGTATGAGGGAATGGGGCTGTTAGTAAAAGCGAGAAAGGAAGTATGAGAAACAGGAGAGGTGAAAAGACAGTGAGGTATATCCGGGAGCTTCAGGTAGTATGCATCAGAAACGTGTAGGATGGAGTACGAGATTATTAATCGTAAGGGGGAAAGGAAAGAAGTCGACTGTGTTAGAGGGACTGCAGGATGAGTAGGAGATATGTAAGTGAACATTAGGTGGGAAGGAAGAGTAGCAAAGGAAGCGAAAAGGCCGCAATATAATACTGTATATAGAAGGTGGAACAGGATGGTGTGAACAGTAACAGGAGATAAAAGAACATTAAAAGAAGGGAGCGAAAGAAGATGAAAGTTTAAGAAAGTAAATAAATAGACGAAAGAGGGAAAACAGTGAGTCAGAGCGAGAAATGATGTGAGAGTTGCAGGAAAGCTGAACAGACCATAATTTATCGACCGAGAGAGGGTTAGGTTGGAGAGCGTGGATTGGAGGAAAACGCTATGCTTTATTCGAGATAGGTAAATTTAATTGTATCGTGGAATACTCAAGTGGTACATATTAAGAATATCTGAAGTAAGAAGTAGTCGATAAACGAGTGCACATGAATTTGAGGTAGTGTGTCTGGAGAAATAGTTGGGTGCCTACGTGTACAGTAGTAATGTTCTGTGGTATGAGTGTGCGTGTGACTGTTGCTGGCTATCACTAGGGATGTGGATGTGTTGTAGGTGTAAATGCGAGGGTCGATGCTGGTAACAGTGTGGACGTGTGTGTGGATGTGAATGTGGGTATGAGTGTGGTTTTGGGTGTGGTTGTGTTCGAGTGGGTGTGGATGTAAGTGAGGTTAGAACATGAGAACATAAGAAGAGGGAATAACTGAATTAGTAAACCAGTTGGCCCATGCCAGGCAACTCCTTCAAGAGTGACTAAACTACCAGAATAAGACAAGGATAATAACAATGAAGGTTTTCCCCTACCTACCAACCCTTCAGTTGAAACCAGAAGGAAAAGGTAGGAAGGAACACAACACAGTATAGAAAAACTGGTGTAGACAATTTGTATGCAAGTGTGTAAGGAGAAAAGAGACTATCGTAGTAAAACCTGAAAAGGAAAAAGAATGAATTAATACCGGATATGAAGAGATTTTTTTTTATTCAGCCCTTACCTCTCATATGTTTATCTAGCCTATATTTGAATCTCTCACTGGAAGAAGGAGCAACCACATCAGTCGGTAGCTTATTCCAATCGTCCATTACTCTTTTACCAAAATAATTTCTACCTATTTCCTAAAAACGAATTTGTCTAGATAGAAACCATTACTTCTAGTTCTATTCTGTATGCTTACTTAAAGTATTTGCTGACTATCACCCTTATATATTCCCATCATCCTCTTAAACGGCAGTCCTCCCTTACTGTACGCCTTTTTAGTGAGTGGAAACTTAGTCTTTTTAGTCTGTCTTCTTATGAAAAGTTCCGAACATCATGTATCATTTTTGTCATGTTTCTCTGTACGTTTTCTAACGAATCTATATCCATTTTCTGCACAGGTTTCCATCCAAGGGGTGGTTGGGGTTTATTGCTCATGTAATGCCGCTCAGGGATGAGTGAGGCTTGTCACTCTCATCTTAAATGCCAGGACCAACTTGCCAAGCCCCGGGCTCCTACTCTCCTTATGGAGCAACACAGGATTGGATGATGAATGGATGGATTATAGTATGTACAAAAATAGAAGAGGCAATTCATAGTCTAGCTGTAGCCTTACCAGTGTTGGATAAAGTTGCAGTACTACTTTAAATGTCCTATTGCTCACGGTTCGTGAAATTAATCTTACGATCCTAATTGCTTTATTTCTTGCAATAATTCACTGTTGTCTTGGTATGAGGTCTTCACTAACCATGACTCTTTGATCTATCTCGCATTTCGGTTTATTAATTAGTTTATTACAGGATCTAAGATGTATCTAATAGCTGCGACAATCTTGCCCAAGTTAACTACTTCACATTTTTCCATGTTAAATTCCATTTGTCAGTCATTAGGCCAAATGTACAATATATCGATGTCCTTTTGTAGGTTAATACAGTCGTCAGTTGAGTTAATGATACTCCCTGTTTTTGTGTTATCGGAAAATTTGCTAATACTACAAGTGATCCCTAAGTCTAGATCATCTATCTGTCTATCTATCCATCTATCTATATCTACATCTATCTATCTATCTATGTACAGTATATATACTGTATATATATATATATATATATATATATATATATATATATATATATATATATATATATATATATATATATCAAAAGTCCTTTAATCCGGAATGCAGTAGCCCACGGACCTTCTGGATTACCAGATTTTCCGGACTATCAGACAGGTACCTGAAAATGTTCAAAAGACACCCAAAAAATAAGAATAAATTATAATAATTAAAAAAAAAATAGTTTTCTTTACTCATCTTTGTAGTGTAGTGCAGATGTAGGCTGTTTGAGGTCATATTATTGCTAGTAGTGATAGGGTGGTACAGTAGTACCATCGATATTTTTCAAGTTTTTCCCGATTTTCCTCGATTCTTTACCCAAAAAGGCTAAAAATGACCCTTGGCTGAAAATTCCGAACCACCGGGTTATCGGAACCATCGGATGCCAGATTATCGGAAGTTCACTGTATCGCCATCATCATCGGTCATTGCATGTCTACTGTTAAACAAAGGGCTCCCCCAGCCTTCACCACGAATTTCTTGACTGAGCCAATCTCCGCCATATTTTCCCTGCAAACTTCTCTATCTCATCTCACCACTTCCTGTCTGGCCTTTTTCTACTACTCTTACTATCTCTTGAGTCCAGTCAGTCAGTCTCTTTCTCCATCGGTTATACCTTATTCTTACTACATGACCTGCCCACCTCTTTGCTCTTTTATGACTTCTGTAATTCCTTTGACTTTAGTCTGCTCTCTCACCTAAGTTGATATTTTCCTGTCTCTTAGGGATATTCCCAACACTGATCTTTCCATTACCCATTGTGAACAGATTACTTGATTTTTCATCGATTTTGTCAGTTTCCAGGTCTCATAACCGTACATCATAGCTGGAATTATACATTCGTTATATACTTTTCGTTGCATACATATTGGCTAGCTACTTTTCATGATGTCTTAATGTTTACCGAAAGCCTTCCCTCCAACTGTCAAGCTTCTTTTCATTTCGTTATCATGGTCTTTCGTAAATTTGCCTAAGTAACTGTACTCCTCGACTTCTCCGAGAATTTCTTTGCTAATTCTCATAATACACCCACACCCATACATACAACTACTTGGATTAAACCTTAGTTTAACTCCGGTTCATCTTTAGCCGTATTTTGAGACTTTCTCTGTTCAAGTCATTTAACATTTTTGTCAATGTCCCTGATGTTTCTGAGATTAGAACAACGTCATCTGTAATTTTAAATGGTTTAGCTTCTCTCCATCTATGCTTACCCCTTTGTTTTCCAAGTCTAGCTTTCAGAAAATACTTGCTAGTCATGCTGTAAATAATTTTGGTGAAACTGTATCTCCCTGACGCACGCCCTTCTCAGTCTTAACTGTTTCTGAGTCTTTAGGTAATTTAACTGTAGTAGTTCCCTCTTTATATATGGTTTCGAGAAGTTTTACGATGTTCTCATTTACTCCTTGCTCTCGCAATAAATGATATTTGCTATGTGCTCCACTGAGTCAAAAACCTTTTTGTAATCAACAAAACTAAGCACAATGGTTTGTTATATTCTGCAGATTCTCAATCAGCTGATTCATTGTGTGTAGATGGTCAGTAGTCGAATACCCGCTTTGGAATCTTGCCTGCTTACGAGGTTGGTTTTCTTCCAGATTAGTTGTTATTCTGTTCATAAGGACTTTAGGGAAGAGTTTGTAAATAACTGGAAATAAGCTAATAGGTCGATAGTTACTAAGATCTTTTGAGGCGTCTTTTTTGTAAAGTAAAATAACTATTGCATTACACCATGTTTTGGGAATTTTCTTCTTTTTTATTCACTGAGTAAACAAGTGGGCGAGCCTGATTTGTACTTCTCCATCCAACAGTAAATCTTCTACTATTCCATCTTCTCCTGGGGCCTTCCCTCTTTTCATATTTTTAAGAGAAATGTTTACTTCGTCTGGTGTTGCCTCAGGTATTTCACTTGTGTCAACTGAAACGTTTGCTATAGGTACTGTCGTCTTTGATGCTTACAGTTCTTTGTAAAATTCTTCAACTCATTTCACCATCTTATCTCTGCATTTAATGACTTCACCTTTTTTGTCTTTCAGTGATATAATGTATTCCTTTCTAGTGTCATTTTACTTCGGCCCTATTTCAGATCTTCTCCTTTTTTGATGGTTTCTTTGATCTGGTCCACGCTTCTCTTGTTTTCTTCTCCCTTTCTCTTAGTGATAATCTTATTTAATTCCTCTCATTTTCTTTAATCAATCTTTGTTTTTACTTCCATTTCCTTTCTTCTTCTTTTTTATGAGCTAGAGTGTCTTTTCTGAATACTTGCTGGTTTTGGTTGTATTAGCTTTCCCTACTACATCCGCTGGTTCTCTTAGCATTTTTGTCAGTCTATCAATCAACTCATCAGTGTGACACTCATCATAACTTAGAGCCTGAAATCTGTTCGTTATTTCTAACTGAAACGCTGCTTACTTTAATTGGGCATATCATTTTATTTTTAATCGTCTTCTTTCTTTCACTTCTGAAACTGAATCTTGTTGTGCAAAACACCATTCTATGGTCACTTACTGTATTTACTTTGTTGATAACTATGATATTTATGAGCGTGTTATTATCTGCTTTAATGAATTCGATTTCATTCTTTGTTTCTCCATTTGGACTTCTCCAGATCCAATTTCTTTTTGTTCTTTTGTGAAAAAATGTGTTCTCTTTTTCATGTTATACATATCAGCAAAATTTACACCATTTTTCCTCATTCATTCCTTTCTCCCACTCCAAATTTTCCCATACATGCTTCTCCATTTTAATATTTCCCAATTTTTGAACTGGTCCCCCATAAGTATAGTGTATGTGGTCTTTTCTTTGTCCATAATCTGGGAGATGTCATAAAAGGTTTCTATTTCTTCATTTGACCTTTGAGAAGTCGGTGCATATACTTGTAGTACATTCAGGGTGTATATTTGCATAGTCTAATTGCAATCCATGCTGCACTGCCAGATATACCGCTGAATTTAACAATGGTGTCTGCAAGATTTCTGTTAATTAGAAATCCTACACCACTAACTCTTTCATGCCTTCCTCTGTAGTAAAATAGGTGGTTCTGTCTTGGAGCTAAATTACGTTTTCTTCTTTTCTGTGGATCTTACTCAGACCTACAATATTCTAGCCAAAATTTTCTAATGAAGTCATTTAGTTATCATGTTGGTAATCTGCGAGGCTTCTTACACTGTACGTATAGCTCCAATTTGCCTGGACAGTGCCTACTCATTTTCGGTGGCATACTGCCCGTAGCACAGGAGACAGTGCGGTTAGACCTTTAGTAGTCGATGATCGAACAGGAACGCCCGTCAAAACATTTGCAGTAGAGTTCTGATCCCTGTGGTACACTGCTGTTCACTATTCCCCAACCCGACTTAGTGCCATATGTTTTCCTCACTGGTTGTGGGTGTGGGTGTGGTTGTATGTATGGGTGTGGGTGTATTTGAGGGTTTGGGTGTGGATGAGAGTGAGGGTGTTGGCGAGGATGTGGGTGTGGATATGAGTAAGGGTTTAGTTGTGGATAAGCATATGGGTGTAGGCGTAGGTATGGATATGTGTGTGTGTGTGTGTGTGTGTGTGTGTGTGTGTGTGTGTGTGTGTGTGTGTGTGTGCTGATGCTGATGTGGGTTTGGAGGTGTGTGGCAGTAGCACAGTGGTGAACAGAGACGCCTAATGTACAATACAGGTGGTGATACCGATATGTGCGATTTCACTGTAGCGTGAATTATTCAGGTGGAAGAAATAATCCATCATCCATATGTTTAAAATTATGTTACCATGAGCATATGATATTATTACGTGGGTACAATTATTCCATTGATAGTCAACCTTATGAGCCTTAACTCCAGTGCTATCAGAGAGACGTAAAGTAAAACTGTCAAAGTACAAAAATGCCGTTCATTAGCCAGAAAGATAAACAGCCAAGCCTTATATTTCCAGTCTGTATGTACACAACCCAAACACACCATCACCAGACCTGAGAGAAAAACATCTCCCTCATAATTATACCCGTGATAATCCCCAGCCAACACGAACACTACCGCCAACACCAACCCGGGAAAATCTTTGCAAATATGGCAAGAAACTGAGAGGAAATGAAGAACAAGGGATTCCAACCCTCGCGCACGGCACCTCACGGAGACCGAGGCTAGAGACACGCAAGCCACACACACGCAAGCCACACACACGCAAACCACATACACGCAAACCACACACACGCAAACTACACACGTGCAAAACAGACGCACACAGGCAAATGTCACATACAGTAAACCAAACACAAACCAGACACACGCAACCCAGACACAGGCAAATCACACTTAAAGCATACAACACCCAAACTAGATGCAAATACATTTACACACACTAGCTACACATATGCAGATCACACACACACACACACACACACACACACACACACACACACACACATGGACGCAAACCACACACATGAAAATGTCACACACACACAGGTCACACACATCCACGGACATAGATCTAATACAATATACTGTGCAAAAGATAAGTGGGTTTGGGAGAGATGTAGGGAAGTCTGTCTTGTCAGCGAGACTATATTCAGTGTTTTCATAGTGCCGTGAATTGTTCAGAACGAAGAATTATATCCATCTACTTAAATTGTGAGAATACTGCAGTTTTGGCATGATGAAAATCCAAGTCAGGTCTAAACTGTTATAGCTTTATAATAAAACTCAGTTCCCATTTGTGGTCATGATTCTTACATGTTTTTGTAATATTTCACACATCCTGATCACTCATATAAATGTCTCACATCACCTTTACAATTATTCTTTCATGGTTATACTTATGTCACAAATAACGGTCTTGCCAGAACTTGCAGCCTCATCCGCTTTCACTTTTTCTTTTTTCTATATAACGCTAACCAACGAAACTTTTCACTCTTCCATTTCCACTTCCTCAGTCATCTTCGGTAGTGTAGGTGGGCTGCACATAAACTGTTATCACTGGTGTAAATATAACAGCTACCATGGAAAACATAGTGAACTCCACAACATCCCACTGAAGCTTACCAAGTTGGGGATTCTTCACGGCAAGATGTAAACAAATCAATTGTGGTACCGGTCCATGGCGTCGGTTTGGCTCCCTCTCCCTCCTCGCACCTCTCATCCACCTCTCCATGCCTCTTCTCTTCCCCTGCCCCTCTCACCCAGCACTCCACGTCTCTCTATTCGACCCTTCCCCTCACTCTGCATCTCCCTTTAAGAGCGAACAGAAGGGGGGATGGCTGGGGGTGGTGGTGTTGCTCCCTGAGGACTATAAACCTAGCTAACATCAAGCTTCCTCTGACTGGTTCCTAATTATGTAATCTCACGAATGGTCTTACTCTCCAAGGCTCTCGAATGGTAAGACTACCATTTGTTATTATCAACGGATTTCATTGTCTTTTTTGTTTTGGGATGTTACACACTGATTACTATACTGCTAGATTTCTTATTCATTTCGGACCAGGAGTAAATGCCCTCCCCTGCGTGAACTAATCAGGCCTTAAGATAATATTTCATGTGTATTCACTTAACTGGACAAGGGCAAGGTGATTACAGTATAACTGATCCAAATTTTGCCAATAACACCGATAGCTAAGCACATTCTCAATACACTCTTAAGATCTCACATCTTCCTTTCTTCCTATGTTTATTATTATATCTTACACTAATGGACAAGAAGTTGTTAAGAGTATGTGGAATATTGCAAGCAATATTTCGATTAATATCTTGTCAAAATGCTTCCACTTCCTCTGGCTAAATCTTGAGTATTGGTCTTCCACTCCTACCAACACTTCTTTAAATTTTTTCTCATCTACACTCATATTAATTACTCCAGCCCAGTCCCCTATCCATCTGTCTGTCTGTCTGTTTGTCTGTCTGTCTGTCTGTCTGTCTGTCTCTCTCTCTCTCTCTCTCTCTCTCTCTCTCTCTCTCTCTCTCTCTCTCTCTCTGAGTACACTAGCTGAACACATTGAAAGAATTAATGATTTAAACGAAATGTGGGCAGAATTTAAGCACGTATTCATGACCGCTCAATACAAGTACGTGCCAATGAAATCTAGACAAACCAAGGGTAGAAACAAACCAGCGTTGTTTAACGCCGATATTAGCAGAGCAGTTAAAGAAAGAAACCGTCTCCATACCTTGCTTAAAAGTCACACCAGTGAATTACTCACAGGGCAATATACCAGTAATAGAAGAAAAGTTAAAAAACTCATTAGAACAACTAAACGACAATTTGAAATTGATATAGCAAAAACAAGTTCTACGGATCCTAAGCTTTTTTATGGATACAATAACGGTAATAAGAGACTCAAGGCGGGCGTTGGTCCACTTATCAGCGGCGAGGGTGCTCTTATCTCGGACGATCAGGAAATTGCCTCTACTTTAAATAAGTTTTTCAGTTCAGTTTTCACAGTAGACGCCAATGACACCATCGAAGAGCATCAAATGTCAATCCAAAACGCACTGATATGCATATTAGCAGTAATGAAGTGAGAGATAAACTTAACAAAATGAACGGTAATAAGACTCCCGGCCCAGACAATTTCTACCCTAAAATACTAAAAAATGTGATGGATGTAATATGCAGTCCTCTAACATCTATCTTTAACAAGTCCCTACAACAAGGAAAGGTTCCAGCAGACTGGAGACTGGCTAACGTGACCCCTATATATAAAAAGGGCAGTAGAGATCAACCAGGTAATTATAGACCAATTAGCCTAACCTATGTCTTGGGAAAGATCCTCGAATCATTAATTAGAGATAGGATAGTTGAGTTCCTAGAAACTAATAACGTAATTAGGAACAGCCAGCATGGCTTTAGAACGCGGAGATCATGCGTGACAAATTTAATTGAGTTTTACGATACACTTTTTAAAATGAATGATTGTACCAGGTCACTTGATATAATCTACTTAGACTTTCAGAAAGCCTTTGACAAAGTGCCGCATGATAAACTAATGACAAAAGTAAGATCACTCGGAACTGACGGAAATATTCATAGGTGGATACGTTGCTGGTTAAATGAGAGAAAGCAACGAGTCGTTATAAATGGAGTAGAGTCAGACTGGGCTCCAGTGACCAGTGGTGTTCCTCAGGGATCAGTGTTGGGACCAGTCCTATTTATTATGTATATTAACGATATCAATGTTGGCCTAAACAATTTCATTTCTAAATTTGCAGACGACACAAAAATCAGCAACACTATATTAACTGAAGAAGACAGAATTAGCCTTCAGAATGACCTTAATAAAATTATCAGTTGGTCAGAAAAATGGCAAATGCCCTTCAATGTAAGCAAATGTCAGGTACTGCAATGTGGGAAGAAAAACAAAAGGTATGATTACGAAATGAAGGGCCAAAACATTAGCAAGTCCTCACTAGTTAAGGATCTAGGCGTATTAATTTCAGACGATCTGAAATGTTCGAATCAATGTATCTCTGCCGCCAATAAAGCCAACAGGACCCTAGGCTTCATCAAAAGACATTTTACATATAAAAACAAAGATATTGTAATCCCCCTATACAAAAGCATAGTCAGGCCACACTTAGAGTTTGCAGTGCAATTTTGGGCGCCTCACCTAATTAAAGATATAGAAATACTGGAAGCGGTCCAGTGTAGGGCTACCAAGTTAATCCCGTCTCTGAGGAATATACCATACCTCGAGAGACTCAGGGAATTAAACCTATTCTCTCTTAGAAAAGGAGACTCAGGGGACAACTGATTGAATATTTTAAGATTCTAAAAGGCTTTAGTAATACTGATTCAAGCAAGCTATTCACAGTAATTGCCGAGACTGTAACTCGAGGAAATGGTATGAAGTTGCAAGCAAGGAGGGCTAATCTTGATACAACCAAAAACTTCTTCACTTATTCTGTTGTAAGCGAATAGAATAAACTCCCTGGGAATGTGATTGAGAGTGGTACCATAAATATATTTAAAAAGAGACTGGACATGTATCTCGACGCAATTGGTATCGTTTAGTTAGGATGGAGCAATTATTGCATATTCGCGTCTGCATTCATGTGTCTATTAGACACAGACAATATTATAGAATATAAATAATAGATAAACATTGTATTCATATTTTGATTAAAAAAAAAAAAAAAAAAAATTGCATGCATAGAGTAAGTATGTGGCTGTATGCCCAAATTTTCCTTTTCCATACTATTCTACTTTCTGCCGATCCTATAAAATTCCTTCAGGTTTTTCATTCCTGCAATGTATTACTTCCTCTCTTGTTTCCTGTACGGCAAATGCTGGAGGGTCTGGAGGGTGGGGGAGAGAGCCTTCTGCTGTGCTCTCCTTTCCTCCTGCTCCTATGCACTATATTAGGATTAAGGCCGGACCACCTCGTAGGGACCGTAAGGTCTGTGTGGTCTGTGTATCTATGTAACTCTATGTAACTCTCTCTCTCTCTCTCTCTCTCTCTATCTATCTATCTATCTATCTATCTATCTATCTATCTATCTCATGAATACCTAAAGAGTGGCAAGGGTAGTGTGACTGGAGTACAATTTGTGTTCATTCTTTCATTCATCGGCCTACTGGAGAAGTTAACACCTTGACTCATTGAAAATAAATTATGATACATTTTTGATACCGCAAACTGTTCCCACTCAGCACAGGAGAGTATTTTCGATCCGGAGGGGTTTGATAACGGCCTCTTGTAACATCTTCAGTCCTCCCTGTCTCCCGAAAGGGAGAAGGAAAGTTTCAGCCTGCAGCCGCTGCGTTCACACTCAGTGGAACCTGGGCCACAGTAAAGACAAGTATAATACTCCTCTCACTTTTAAGAGGCTCTCATAAACTGAATAAACTTGTCTTACGGCAGCAAAAATGTAAGAGAATATTTGCTATGTCTTCTGGCCGAAGGGGATAATAAAACTGCCGTTTTAACTGAAGGTGGGGAAGACTGTCTCCTTGCTTTTTGTGCTTAAGTCTGATGTTGGCTCTCGGGTTCCTGTCATTCACTTTCAGCACAAAATCGTATGGCGTTAGCTGGAGTAGAATACCACGGTTGTACCAACCGTGACAGTTACTTGCCATGGTATTAACACTGTCTCTTATGACCAAGCCTAAGCTGAGTTATATAGACTAACTTTGGCTGGAACATGCAAGTAGCACTAAAAACGACACATTCATGAGAGCGTTAACTGATACTATCGTTCGAAGTACCGTGCAGAAATCAGAGTAACTGCCACAGATATTATAAGAAGGCATGTGATCAAATTCTACCATTGTTTTGCTACCAATATAAATTTGGTTTCTGTAAAAAAGAATCATGTATCAAATATCATTGACGTCACGAGGGACATTCCGGCAAGCAGTAAATTTTAGCTGAGCTCCAATCGTCTTCCATAAAACGACTCGCAGTAACGGATGATACATGCAGAAAATTTAGGACGCTTTTGTGCTGAGAAGGTTAACCTCTTCGCTGCAGTGGTATCCTTCATGTTTTATTCATGGAAACTCAGAACGATATAATCTAACTTCAGGGTACTTCCTGCAGTGAATGGGTTCGAAATACTTTATAATTAACTTCCTCAGGCATACATAATCGTCAGGTGGTAGCAAATATACAACGACGATGACCTCCGTGGACTTAAGAGGTTAAAGTATACGTATGTGTAATGTACAGATGAGGAAGTATCTTCCTACACTCGCATTTTAGGAGCACATTGAGGAAAGTTAGAAACCTCAGAAACATGCATTTGTCCAGAAACAACTCCAGTTATGTTTCACCAGTTTTAAAACAAGACTGAGAAGAAACTGATTCCCTGAAAGCCCATTGATACTACTTGGTGGCAATGTCCCTCACACATTCTTAATGTAGTTTTTCTTACACATCGAGGATCCTTCATCTCGGGGAGAGGGTGGGAGTGGAGGGGAGGGAAATACGGTCGTAATGCATAAGTCATAAATCGGACAGAGGGAGGCAGGCAGCCAGAATTTGACATTAACCTCTGGATGAATTGTGTTCCCTCTCAATGTCGTTGCTGACTGTCATCATTGGAAAACAATAGGGAAGAATGTTGAGCACACACACACACACACACACACACACACACACACACACACACGCACACACACACACACACACACACACACACACACACACACACACACACACACACACACACACACACACACACACACACACATGCTCCGTCACCTCACACCTCACCATCCTTCTCCCTGACTTTCCCCACGCCACATCTCACCCATCACTCACTCCATACTCGACTTACCCTCACCCTTCACCCCACCCCCTCGCCTCACATCCCAGTCTTCCTCTCCCCTTATCCCACCCCCTTACCTCACACCCCAGCCTTCCTCACCCCTTACCGGTCACCCTCTCATCCTACCCTCCACCCTCCTCAACCTCACACCCAACACTCCTCTCCCACACCCATCCTTCGTTCACCGGTCCTCACCACTACCTGCACTCCGAGTACATAAGGCGTCCTATTCAGCCAGAGCCACTAAGCCACCCTGTGTGGTTTAACTCTAGCAATACGACATCTTAGTTCAGTTTATTAGTGCAACCTCCTAACAATGGCATTCAGATAAGGATGGTATCTTGTAGTGAAAAATTAATGAAATCTTACACTATCTATCTATCTATCTATCTATCTATCTATATATATATATATATATATATATATATATATATATATATAGCCGTCATCCAATCCTACATTGCCCCATGATGAGCGTAGGAGCCCTGGGCTAAGCAGTTGGTCCCGACATTTAAGATGAGAGTGAGCGGCCTCACTCATCCCTGAGTGGCATTACATGAGCAACCCCAACCATCCCTTGGATATAAACTTTCACCGGCTCAGTCCGACTGGAGCGCAATAATTACCCACTATATAGATAGATAGATAGATAGATATAAATAGATAGATAGATAGATATAGTTCTAAAAATTTCCCCTAAACTGAATAAAACTCACCGAGATGGGATGAAGGGAATGAAAATATTCAAGTTGGCGGTAGTGATGACTTCTGGGCCTGTAATCATGTGGATGAAGGAAATTCCCTAATATTACATCTTGCAGTCCTCTTGTGTATTACGTAAATAATTCTAGTATCACCCTACTCTGCATGAATAACGTACAATTTGTACAAAACGATATTATCCACTGTAGGCTACCCAAAGATAAATCACTAAAAAGAAGGTGTCAGGGAGCCTCCTTAACCGATAAGAACACGAGCCCTGTTATCATGCTGTTACTGATGTTTATCTGGTTATTGGTGTTGCAAATAAGGATGAGATAACCAAATAGAATGATTATCTCTGCCTGTTATGTATAAACCAGTTCCATCTCAGTACGTACCGGTAGTGCATGTGGGATCCTACATTCAGTAATCCCTCAGTTTCATCTGACTCCCTGTCATCGATTCCTCCCTCCCGTCTCACAGATATCCCTCCATTTCCTTCACTCCCTCCCTCCGTCAGTCACCCCTGCCTCCTTCTCATCACTCACGTCTGCCTCCTCCTCTTTCCTCCCTTGCTCTGTCTAACAGTTTATCCTTTCCCATCCATTCCCTCCCTCCCTCCCTCAGTCCGCTTCTTTAGTACAGTTGTAAATATATGGAACAAACTGCCCTTATTATCTTTTCCTATGACCTTTACCTTTGCCTGGCTGGCCTCAAATTCCTTTACCCTTGCCGTACTCTGAAACCTTCCACCAAGTTTAAGTCAGACAAAAATGTTCAAACTAAACAAGACATGTTATCTTGACTTTTGGCCTACTGACCTCCACCCCCCCCCCAAAAAAAAAAGACGTCAACCGCTTATCTGACCCTCGGCCCTTTCAGTGAGTTTGATCCAAATGAAATAAAAGGTAATTTTAGACAATTTGTTCTCAAACTTTAGAAATGCCCTGTGATTCTGACCTTTAACTCATTGTTCTCATAATTTAAATTCTTCATTCCTGCATTACCATCAACACATCCACCAAGTAAATATAAAAAAAATGCTGAAGATAATCTTGCTAAATCAAAAACTGACTTAATCCTGTGACCTTGATCTTCGACCTATATTTCTTAAAAACACTAAGTCAACTCAAGGGGAGACCCTCAACCATTCCGTCAAGTGTTAAAACCTGGTAAAAAAAAATATTATCTTGTTCACACACACACACACACACACACACACACACACACACACACAACAGGACAGACACACTTCTGTCAGAAAAAAAAAAATGGCTTCATGAGAGCAGATAATGGAAAATAGAGGAGCAGCCTATCAACCGTTTTTGCTCCACGCCCATATATATATATATATATATATATATATATATATATATATATATATATATATATATATATATATATATATATATATATATATATATATATATATATATATATATATATATATATATATATATATATATATATATATATATATATATATATATATATATATATATATTGCCAGACGTTTCAATCCCGTTTGTTGTGGCCACAAACAAATCTCTTCCAAGTCGCCCTGTCCCCCGCCAGTTCACTGCCCTGCTCCCAACTCACACCCCCCTCTCTCATATACCTCTCCACCCCATCCCTCCATCTCATCCTCGGCCTCCCCCTCCCTCTTCCCCCCTCCACCTCACTCACATACACTCTCTTCGTCAGTCTTTCACCCTCCATCCTCTCCATATATATATATATATATATATATATATATATATATATATATATATATATATATATATATATATATATATATATATATATATATATATATATATATATATATATATATATATGTAATGACTGAATTATAAAACAGTAGATAGGATATTGTAGGTCTGACTGAGATCCACAGAAAATAAAAATAATCAGCTCCAAGACAGCAACCACCACTTTTACTACAGAGGAAGGCAAAATAAAAGAGTTGGTGGTGTTGGCTTTCTAATTAACAGATATCTTGCAGACAACATTATCAAATTCAGCTGTGTATCTGATAGAGTACCATGGACTGAAATTAGACAATGCAAAGAATACACCCTGAAAGTAATAAAACTATATGCACCGACTTTACAAAGTTCAGGTGAAGAAATAGAAACATTCTGTGACGACATCTCCCAGATTATGGAAAAAGAAAAGACCTCATATACTATACTCATGGGAGACTTCAATGCAAAAGTTGGCAAAGCAGAAAATGGAGAAGCATGTATGGGAAAATTCAGAGTGGGAGAAAGGAATGACAGAGATAAAATGGTGGTAAACTTTGCTGAAATGTATAGCGTGAGAATAATATTCTTTCACAAATGAACAGGGAGAAAATTGACCCGGAGAAGTCCAAATGGAGAAACAAAGAATGAAATCGATTTCACAACAGTAGATAATAACACGGTCATAAATGTCACAGTTATTAACAAAGTAATTAAAGGAAGTGACCACAGAATGGTGAGTTGCACACCTAGATTCGATTTCAAAAGCAAAAGAAAGAAGCTAATCAAAAAAATAAAAAGATTTGCCCAATAAAAGGAAGTGAAAAAAAAAAAAAAAGCCTCTCAGAAATAACGAACAAATATCAGGCTCTAAGTTATGGTGAGTGTGACGTTGTTGGGCTGAATGACAGACTAACAAAATGGCCAAGAGAATCAGGGGAAGTAATAGGAAAGGTTGATACAACCATAGTCAACAAGTACTCAAAAATGAATCTCGAACTAATGAAGAGTAGAAAAGAGATGAAAACAAAGAAAGATGAAATAGACAGAGTGCAATCAAATAAGCTTATCAACGAGGGACAGAGAGAGGAAAAAAGAAAGAGACACATGAATCATATCAAAGAAACCATCAAGAAGAAAAATAGTCTGAAACAGGATTGAAGTAAAATGGCGCTAGGAAAGCAACAAATTATATCACTGAAAGGCAAAAACGGTACAGTGATTAAATGCTGAAATAAGATGTTGAAGAGGGCTGAAAAATTTTACAAAGAACTGTATGCATCAAAGACAATATTACCAATAGCTAACTTTTCAGCTGATACAAGTTAAGTACCTAAAGTAACAGCAGACGAAGTAAACATTTCTGAGTATGAATAAAGGGAAAGCCCTTGGAGAGATGGAATAGTACCTGGTAACAGATCTACTGTCGGATGAAGGAGTAGAAGTACAAAATAGGCTTGCCCACTTTTTTTTTATCAGTGAGTAAAGAAAATTACCAAAACAGGATGTAATGGAATAGCTATTTTGCTTTACAACAAAAGGCAACTCAAAAGATTTCAGTAACTACCAACGTTTTACCTTACTACCAGTTATTTACAAACTCAATACTAAAATCCATATGAAGAGAATAACAAGTAATTTGGAAGAAAACCAAGCTCGAAAACAGTCAGGATTCCAAAACGGATATTCAGTTACTGATCATCTACTCACAATGAATCAGCTTACTGAGAAAACTGCAGAAAATAATAAACCATTGCGCTTAGGATTTGTTGATTACGAAAAGGCTTTCGACTAATGGAGCACATAGCAATTACAGTATAAATTCATTGCAATAACAAGGAGTAAATAAGAACATTGTAAAACTGCTTGAAAACATATATAGAGAGGGAACTGCAACTCCAGGTCCAGATGGAATTCCTCCAAAAGTGTTGAAAAGGTGTTTTACTGAACTTGCTCCTGCACTAGCTAAATTATTCAGACTATGAATACGTACTCATTCATTTCCTAATTCTTGGAATGAAGTCAGTATCCACCCTATTCCGAAGAAAGGAAATTCCTCTGATCCATCTGATTACAGACCAATAGCTATTACATCTTCTCTTCGTTAAGTATTTGAGATAGTATTTAACAAGAACATTGTTAAATATCTTGAATCCATCAACCTAATTAGTGATAGACAGTATGGATTTCGCCACGAAATGTCCACTGTTGATATACTCAGTCTCAATCAAATGACCAGCATGGAGAAACCCATGCAGTAGCCTTTGATATTATTAAACCTTTTGACAGAGTGTGGCACCTCTTCCTGCTCTATCTGCCACCCATAATCCCAGTCATTCATATCCAGATGATTCAACACTTCACAGTTCATTCACACACAAACATTCACAAAGTTCAATATCTTTAACTCACAATTCAGTATAGCAATCTCTATAAACCAAGAAGATCACTAAATGGGGACAAAATAACAGTCTCATTTAACGCTAAGTAAACCAATTACAGTATAATTATACATTTTATTAATAGACAGGTATTGCCTGATTCCTTAATTACCTTCAATGCTACTAATAATCCTATCTTTAAAAGTGTTCAAATACTCGGTATATAGCTTAACAATGCCCTCAACTGGACCACTCATGTTACATCACTTGCTAACATTGCTTCAACGAAACTTGGGCGTTGTACAGAGTTTGTAACTTCTTCACAGATGAGCAGTTAGCTATAATTTACAAGGGTCATGTGAGCACTCAGCTAGAATATTGCTCACTCTTGTGGAATGGATGTAGAGTGGTAGCACTAAAACAACTGGAAACTACAAAGCACTCAGAGCGCGAATACCTCAGCCAGAGCCATTGCCATTAAAAAGGATCCGGATAAGGTTCCGTGGATATAGGATCCGGATCCGGATTCCCCCCCAAATTTAATCAATTCTTCCTTGGTCCATGGCTCAACTTTCCACAAAATTTCATTGAAATTCATTGAGAATGATTGGAGACATGGTACGGGATACTCCGGATACGGATCCACTTCAAATTTTGATATTTTTTTCCTTGCCCCATGGTCCACCCTTTCACAAAATTTCATCAAAATCAGTTCACAACTTTTTGAGTAATCCTGCTAACAGACCCGTAGATGTAGGATCCGGATTTGGATCCGGGTCCGCCCCAAATCTAATCAATTCTTTCTTGGCCCATGGCCCACCGTTCCACAGAATTTCATTAAAATCCTTTCATAACTTTTTGAGTAATCCTGCTAACAGACTGAAAAACAATCCAAAGCGGGAAAAACATATCCTACTTAACGAAGGTAAAAAATCAGAACAAAGCTGTTTGAATGATTAATAACCCTGCTATTACAAATGAACTACCTCCCCGGCATGTAAGAAGAAACGTTGCCTCCCTTGCATTATTTTACTGGTACTTTTATGGCAAATGCTCAGACAATGTTGCATCCATTGTGCCAAGTCTCAACGCCTACCCCCACGCTACACTAGCATCTGGTAGCGCTCATAACTGGTCTGCCACATTGACATATTGCTGAACTTCTGCCTATTATTTCCCCAAACTACATCTCTTTGGAACTCACCTTCCCAGCATGGTTTCCCCCCAAATTTCAACCAAAGACTGTTCAAGTCCAACTGTTGCAGATTTTTTTTTTTTCTTTTTTTATAAAAGGAGGACGTCTGTTATTTGGTGTATGGATTACTTTTTTATTCATTTGTGTTTCCTTCCTCTGTTCTGTTAAGGTTAAAAAAAAAAAAGGTTAAATTATATGAATACAAAGAAAAAGAAAAAGATTGTGAAGGGCGTACGTCAGGGAGATATAACTTCAGAAAAATTATTTACAGCATGCCTAGAAAGTATTTTCAGAAAACTAAACTGGGAGAACAAAGGAGTAAACAGAGATGGAGAAAACATAAACCATCTAAGATTTGCAGGTAACATTGTCCTAATCTCAAAAATAGGTAAGACATTGCATGAAGCGTTAAATGACCTCAATAGAAAAGTCTCAAAGTAAGGTTAAAAATGAATCACAGTAAAGCTAAATTAATGTCTAATCCAGATACACCAAATAGCGTCATCAGAATTAGCGAAAAAAATTCTTGAAGAAGTCAAGGAGTACAATTACTTGGGGGAAATGCTAAAACTAAGAAAAAAAAAACATGATAGAGAAATAAAAAGAAACATTGCAGTTGGATGCAAAGCTCTCGGTAAACATAGAAATATCAAGAAATGTAGCTTGCCAGTGTAAAGTATATAACGAAAGAACAATCCCAGCTATGACGTACAGTTGTGAGACCAAGAAACTGACAAAATCGATGGAACATCATCTGATCCGTTCTCAAAGTGCAATGGAAAGATCAGTGTTGGGGATATATTCGAGACAGGAAAAGATCAGCTCGGGTGAGACAGCAGACTAAAGTAAAAGACATTATAGAAGTTATGAAAGAACAATAATGGAAGTGGACAGGTCATGTAGTAAGAGTAAGGGATAACTGATGGAGCAAAAGACTAACTGACTGGACTCCAAGAGATTGTAAGCGTGACAGAAAAAGGCCAGACAAGAGGTGGAGAGATGGGACAGAGAGTTTAACAGGCAAAATGTGGCAGAGATTGCATGTCAGAGTTCGTAGAAAAGGTTGGGGTAGGTCTTTGTTCAGCAGTGGGCTTGGTGATGTTATATATATATATATATATATATATATCATCAGCCATTGAGTATCCATTTCAGGACTGGCCTATCCCTGCCAAAGCAGGGACGATACAGCCAATGCATCTCTACCCAGTGGCTGAGGCTGCCTGGTAGAGACTGTATGTAGGGTGAGAAGTGCTTGTGAATGTAATTGTAATGTTGGAGTGGCTTTGAATGTGTGTGTAGTCTGTGAACCAAGTGTAATCGGCCCACCTTAAGCCAACTGGGTGCAAGCATACTAGTATGCGACACTGGATCAACCACAGCACCCCTCATGTCCGTCAGAGCAGTAAGTGGCTCGGTGAACGCTTCCCAAAGTTTTTACAACTCTGGCGGGAGGCAAATCTGCGTCCACCAGAGTGCGGCACGCACACGCTACCACTGTATTTATAATTTATTTATCTATCTATCTATCTATTAGATAGATAGATAGATATACAGTATACATTGCCAGACGCCTTAATCCCGTAAGGGATGGCCACAAACAAAAGGCCTCCATGTTGACCTGTCCCCCACCATTTCATTGCCCTCCTCCCAACTCACACCCCCCTCTCTCATATACTGTACCTCTCCACTCCATTCCTCCATCTCATCCTTGTCCTTCCATTCCCTCTCCCCCCCCTTCACCTCACTCACATACACTCTCCTCGTCAATCTCTTGCTCTCCATCCTCTCCACATGTCCAAACCACCTCAGTGTGTTTCTCCAAATGCTTTCTATCACATCCACATTCACACCACAACGCTCCTTCACTTCCTCATTTGTCAGTCTGTTTTTCCACGTGACTCCACACACACACACACACACACACACACACACACACACACACACATATATATATATATATATATATATATATATATATATATATATATATATATATATATATATATATATATATATATATATATATATATATATATATATATATATATATATATATATATATATATATATATATATTGCCAGACGCCTTAATCCCGTTTGGGGTGGCCACAAACAAATCGCCTCCAAGTCGCCCTGTCCCCCGCCATTTCACTGCCCTGCTCCCAACTCACACCCCCCTCTCTCATATACCTCTCCAACCCATCCCTCCATCTCATCCTCGGCCTCCCCCTCCCTCTTCCCCTCTCCACCTCACTCACATACACTCTCTTCGTCAGTCTTTCACCCTCCATCCTCTCCACATGGCCAAACCACCTCAGTGTGTTCCTCATAACGCTTCCTATCACATCCACATCCACACCACAACGCTCCTTTATATCCTCATTCGTCAGCCTCTCTCTCCACGTGACTCCACAGGCTCCTCTTAAATAACTCATTTCCACTGCTCTCACTCTTGACTTGTGTCCTTCCAACAACCTCCAAGCTTCTCTTCCGTACGTTAGAGTTCGTATCACAATACTGTCATGTAGTAACTTTTTCACTTCCATGCTCACTTCCCTGTTTCTTATCACTGCTTTCAAAGAACCAGCAACCTTTCTTCCCTGCTGTACCCTTTCAAGCACTTCAACCTCCAAACCTCCATCCTTACTCATCACACTACCCAAGTACTTACACGTACTCACATTTTCCAATTCCTCACCATCCAACCTCGCTGTACATTCACTAACTTCATCTCTCTCAAAGACTATCACTTTACTCGTCCCTACATTCACCTTTAGATTCCGTTTCTTACACACTCTCTCAAACTCATCCACCAAGCCTTGCAGCTCCCCTTCGTCTTCACTCAACAACACAGTATCATCTGCAAACAACAGTACAGGGAGTTTCCAAACACTATCCTCTCTCACCAGGGCCACTCCAACATCCACTACCCTACCTTGTACCTCTTTTATTACCCCATCCATGTACAGATTGAACAACCATGGAGACATGACACATCCATGTTTCAACCCAACTTTCAAAGAGAAAAATTCACTTAGTTCACCATCCACACGCACTGCAGCCTTCGCACCATCGTACATACTCTTCACAGCATTCAACAACTTCCCATCTACTCCATATATTCTTAACACTTTCCACAATCCTTGTCTATCCACCCTGTCATATGCTTTCTCCAAATCCATGAAAGCCGCATACAACTTCTTTCCCTTCTCTAGAAACTTTTCCACTAAAGATCTAAGAATGAATATCTGATCTACACAACCTCTTCCCTTCCTAAAGCCTCCCTGTTCTTCTCCAACTAATTTCTCTGTTCTTTCTCTAACTCTGTCTATAAGTATCCTACCATACACTTTTCCTATTATACTAAGAAGACAAATGCCCCTATGATTACCACACACTTCTTTTTCCCCTTTTCCTTTGTACAAGGGAATAATTATACCTGACTTCCAATCCTCCGGGACTCTACCTTCCTCCCAGGCCAATCTGCACATCTTCCACATCCATTCTACTACCATCTCTCCCCCATGCTTCAGCATTTCACCACACACTCCATCAATTCCTGGGGCTTTCCCTGATTTAACTTTCTTCATTGCTTCCACAACTTCTATTCTACTGATTTCTTCCTGTCTTCTCACCTCCCTCCTTCTCCCAGCCATTCCCCAGCCACTTATACTCGCATTACTTCCATCCTCTACGTTCAACAATTCCTTAAAGTGTTCTCTCCATCTGTTCACTTTTTCTCCCTTCTCGACTAGTAATCTACCATTTTTATCTTTCACTCCCCTGCTAACTTCACTTCCACCCTGTCTTACTCTTTTCACTTCTCTCCAGAATATTTTCTTACAGTCCCTCCACTTTACACTCAAATTCCTTCCAAATTCCTCATCCACTCTCTTCTTACTCTCTCTTACTAATCTTTTCACCTCTCTCTTTCTTTCCACATATAACTCTCTCTTCCGTCTCTCAACTTCTTCCACGCCCCTATTTCTCATCCATTCATTGTATGCTTTCTTCTTTTGTGCCACAGCCTGTTTCACCTCTTCAGTCCACCACGCTGTTCCTTGCACCCCCTCCGTCTTCTCTTCCTTCCACACACCACATCACATGCTGCACATATTTCTTCTGTAAATATCTTACACACACCTTCCACGTCTCCCATCTGCTCCAATTCATATTTGCCCAATCGTTCCTCCACTTCTCTCTTATACTCTGCCTTTTTCTCATCCTCTTGTAACCTTTCCACTCTCCTTGCAAATACTCCTTCCTCTCGTCTTTCCTTTCTTCTATTCCTCCATCTTACTTGCATTCTAATTCTGGCCACCACCAAGTAGTGGTCAGAAAGTCCACTCCCCCAACCTCTATACACTCTTGCATCCTTTACACATCTTCGCATCCTTTCATCCACACACACATAGTTAATCATTGCCTTCCTTTCATTTAGTTCACCACCCACCCTTCTCATCACTCGCCATGTATACCTGTGGATCATTTTATGCCTGAAGAGGGTATTGGCTATCACCAACCCCCTCCCAGCACAAATGTCCACTAACGCACTCCCATTCTCATCTATCTCAGCAGGCACACCCCACTCACCAACTATTCCATCCACCTTCACATTCCCAACTTTACCATTCATATCACCAATCAAAAACACTCTCATTCCTTCCAAACTTTTCCATGCACTCTTCCACATTTGTCCAGAACTCTTCTCTCACTCTTCTAGAACGATCTTGCGTTGGTGCATACACACACACACAATCGCCCACATTTGTATTCCAACTTTCAACTTTACCCACACAATCCTTGACCCAACTGATTCATACTGTCTTATGCTCCTCTTCCATCTTTTACTCACAACTATACATACTCCTTCCTTTGCCCTCTCATTCTCACCTACTCCTGCACATATACCCCATCCATACTCCCATATATATATATATATATATATATATATATATATATATATATATATATATATATATATATATATATATATATATATATATATGAAGTATATATGAGCCTCTGTGGTACAGTGATAGAGTGTGCGTTTCGCACGCTGGTGGACGCGGGTTCACCTCCCGCCAGAGTTGTAAAAACTTTGGGAAGCGTTCATTGAGCCACTGACCAATTTGGCGAACATCAGGGGTGCTGTGGTTGAACCAGTGCTGCATACTAGTATGTTTGCACCCAGTCGGCTTAAGGCGGACCGATTACACTTGGTTCACAGACTACACACACATCCAAAGCCACTACAACACTACAATTACACTCACAAGCACTTCTCACCCTACATACAGCCTCTACCAGGCAGCCTAAGTCACTGGGTAGAGATACATTGGCTGTATCGTCCCTGCTTCGGTAGGGATAGGCCGGTCCTGCAGTGGACCTCAACGGCCGATGATGATGATATATATATATATATATATATATATATATATATATATATATATATATATATATATATATATATATATATATATATACTGTATATAGGGAATAGACAGTAGCACCAGTCAAGCAGGGCAATACTCCCAAGGTGGATGGGAAGCTGATGACAGGGAGAGTTGGAGCTCCCGTTTCATCAGTCCTCGGGACTAGTTCTTGACCATCCCCCTTTGCTGAACTTTTTCAATTTTTCATTAGCACTGGGAGTATGCCACCATGCTTTCCAGTACAAGTTTCTGTGTCAGAACCAAATTGCATGCACATTACACACTACATTTCCTCTTCAAAATTGAAAAAAAAAAAAAAAAAAATGGCGTCTAATAACCAAGCCTCGGAGTTCCCGAGGGAGGGGGGGGGAGGACCATCAATGCCCCCACCATCCACCCCTCCCCTGATAAGGCCACAACAAGCTGCCTGGAACCACTGTCTGACTCACTTCTTCATTTCTGCAACATTCGCGGCCTTTCCTCTAACTTTTCCTCTTTTGAGCACCAAGCCTCCTCTAAACCTCACCTTTTCTTCTTAAATGAGACTCAGCTGACTGAGGTAACTGATAGCAAGCCCTTTTCTGTATCCTCCTACGTTCTCTATACTCATTTCAAAGCCAGAGGTGGCTGTTGTGTATATGTACGCAACGACTTATCTTGCTTTCATGTTCCTGAACTCGATTCTTCTGATTTCTTTACTCTCTGGCTTTGGCTTTCCTATCATTCTCTGACTAAATAAATCTGTGCTGTTTACTTATCCCCTAAGTCTACTGACTACGTAAAATTCTTTGACTATCTTACTTCTGCGATGGAACACGTTCTATCCATTACTCCTTTCTCTGAAATCTCCATTCTAGGAGATTTCAATGTTCACCACCACTTTTGGCTCTCCTTTCCTGTCACTGATCCACCTGGTGAACAAGCCTACATCTTTTCTATCCTTAATGACCTAGTGCAGCTTGTACAGACCTCTACCCATATCCCTGACTGCCTTGGAGAGAGTTCTGACATAACTGACCTCTTCCTTACAACTAATCTTGCTGCTTACACTGTTCATCTTTCTTCACCGTTGGGCTCCTCTGATCACAACCTTACTATCTTAATCTGTCCTATCGCTCCTGTATGGCCTGTGGACCCTCAAAAGAAACGTTAGTTGTGGCACTTTGAAGCTGCTAATCAGGAGGCTCTCAGGCAGTACTTCTTTGATTTTCCCTGGAATGATTACTGCTTCCATGGCTGGGAGCCATCTGAGTGTGCCATGAGAATCACGGAGGTTATTCTCTCGAGCATGGAAGCATACATTCCTCTCTCATATTCTTTGACTAATGCAAAAAAGCCTTGGTTTAATCATGCTTGTTCTAATGCTGTCCATAACAAGAAGCAGGCCTATAAAAGGTACTGGAGCCAACCCACCCCTGAATCGCATCTTTTTTATGCTTCTGCCCGGAATTGTGCTTAGTCTGTTCTTCGCTCTGCTAAAAATAATTTCATCCGTACTCAATGCTCTGAACTCTCCAACTCGAATTCTTCCCGCTTCTTCTGGCACCTTGCCAAAAACCTTTCTGACAACTTTACCTCATCATCCTTCTCTCCTCTTTTCAACTCTGATGGCTCTGTAACTGTTTCTTCGACTGATAAAGCAGATCTCTTCGCTCAGACTTTCTCCTCCAATTCCATCTTAGACGATTCTGGTGCTGATCCCCCATCACTTTCTCTCTCTGACTTCCTCATGGCTTACATTAAAATTCTTCAACTGATGTATTTTCTGCCATCACTGGCCTCAGTACTAACAAGACATATGAGCCTGATGGGGTCCCTCCTGTTGTCCTCAAGAACCGTGCTTTTGTGCTTACACCCCGCTGAGGTAAACTCTTTCACCTTTGTCAGCTTGTACCTTTCCTTCTTGCTGAAAGTTTGTTCTCACTCAGCCAGTCCCAAAGAACGGTGACCATTGCAAACCCTCTAACTATGGCCAGTTGCTTTAACATCCTGTGTCTCGAGTCTATTCTTAATAGAAAAATTTTAAAGAGTCTTTCCTATCACAACCTTCTTTCTGATCGTCAGTATGGGTTCTGTCAGGGACGCTCCACTGGCGATTTTCTCATCTACCTTTCAGACTCTTGGTCATCCTCCTTTCGGGACTCTGGCAAAAGCTTTGCCATTGCGTTTGACATCTCAAAGGCTTTCGTTCGAGTCTGGAATAAATCTTTAATTTCCAAACTGCCCTCCAAAGATTTCTATCCTTCTGTCTTTGCCATCATCTATAGCTTCCTTTCTGGTTGTTCTATAAACAGTGCTGTTCCTCAGGGCTCTGTCCTATCACCAACTCTCCTCCTTTTATTCATGAATGACCTTCTAGGCTGTACATCTAATCCTGTCCACTAATACACTGATGATTCCACCCTTCACCATTCCATTCGGTTCCTGCAACAAGCATATCAGCAGTTACTTCAACAAACAAGGGATGAGGCTATGGCACAGCTAATGCCTGACTTGGCTCGTATCTCTGAGTGGGGAAAATGCAATCTTGTTTTTAATGCTTGTAAAACTCAGTTCTTACACCTATCAACCTGACAAAATCTTCCATAGGAGTACCCACTAATGTTTAAAAATATCCAGCTCAATCCTACATCATCCTTAAACATACTTGGGACTTCATTCTCTCGGGATTTATCTTGGAAACATCACATTACATTTCTTGTAAAATCTGCTTCCAAGAGATTAGGTGTGCTAAACCGACTCCATACCCTCTTTGTCACTGCACAATTGTTGACTTTATACACAGGTTATATTTCACCCCTGCGTGGAGTACAACTCTCATGTGTGGGGAGGCTCCCCACATACACGTGCAGCTCTTCTCAATAGGGTGGAGTCAAACACTTTTGGTCCCATTAACTCTTCTCCTCTTACTGGCTCCCTTCTGCCTCTATCTCTTTGCCGCACTGTTGCATCTTTATCTCTTTTGTATCGCTACTTCAATGGTCACTGGTTCTCTCAACTGTCTGCTTGCAACCCTCCACCTCTACGATGTGCGCGTAGCACTAGTCTTAGCAACAAACTCTCATCCCTTTTCCGTCCAACTCTCTAATCCAAGAGTTAACCGTTACTTCCAGTCCTTCATTTATGCAACAGGTCAGCTCTGGAACTGTTTCCCTCTGTCTGTATTTCCTGCTTCCTATTATCTACAGTCTTTCAAACGCAGTGTGTCCAGGCATCTGGAAATGAACGGATCTTGAATTTGACTCTGTTTCGTTTTTTTTTTGTTTTTTTTTTTCGTGGAAGGAACGGTTTGCGGGATCCTGGCTTTTGGTTCCTTCTTCCTTGCATAAAAAGAATCTATCTATCTATCTATCTATTTATCTATCTATCTATGTCTATCTACCTTTATCTATCTAAAACTATCCATCTATCTATGTATGTATAGATAGATATATAGATAGATATAGATATAGATATAGATATAGATATATAAGCACATATTTGCAAACTTAGAAGCATAGGTTTTTAACTATCGGAATCAGATCGAATATATTATTCCGAAGGTCAACGATTGGCATATCCAGGCAGGACTGACTAAGCAGGGAGCTTTAGGTGTAATGTCACCGATCTCATTTTGACCGCATTTACACTTAAGCTCCTAGGATTCACGAGATTGGTATAATCGTCCCGTGTTAGACGGGACAAAATGATATAGTTGTCCGGACGATGAAACGGCTAAGAGTAAGAGGAATAACAATCTAAGGCTCCTACTCTTACTGTCAGCTGAATAAATTGTCTGGTGTTTGTCAGTGAAGATCATGTCAGTCGTTCCGACCTTGAGGGGGTAAGTGGAGAAACTAGCAATATTGTCAGGCTCCCATGACTCATATCAGTTGAATAAAATCACGTAAGGTCAACGGCACTAAAATTATATAGTACAATGGAGTAGTTCCCACAAAGTGAGGACTTATGGTTGAGATAACACCCAGAGGTCCCAATTCCCACTTTCAGCTGAGGAAAATCGTCTGGTGTTAGAACAGAATAACAGAGCTGTCCTCACCACAAGAAGATTTATGTTGATAATATACACCATCAGGCTACTTTGGGAGAATAAAAATCCTTTGGTGTTAGCCTGAATAGACTTCTAGGACTGTCCTGACTATGAAAGAGCTAACTGCGTCATGTCTTCAAATGTTTAAACAGCGGGTAATAAATATCCTTTTTGTCGGTACACTTTCTGCCCAATTCTTATTCTTCTTGCAGTTTTCAGCATTTCCTTCTTTTAACCATCTCGACACAAAGACGTACTTCGTAGTTTATTCTTGTTTTTTATGTGTCCCGCTCAGGGCATAGGTATAACAGACCATTCCCTGAGAGCCAATATTCTTTCTACGTACTATACGCCTCCGTATGGCACCATTTCTGTGCTAAACACCCTCTGTCCATTCTGAATACATGCTAGGTCTCTCTCAGTCAGGACTTATCTATTGGCATCAGCGGATGTGTTTTTACGAAATGTCCGCGCATCATTTTTTAGTGGATCAGTAAAACCTGTTTTAGCAAAGCTGAGGGGTTGTGCGACGTAATGTGTTCTCACGCCAAAATATAAAACGCCAGAAAACGGGTTCAAAGTTCAACAAAATTCTTGCAACCTTAACTTTTTAAATTTTTCGATGGTAGAAAATTTAGTTTTTCTTGGAAGGCTTTTTGAGTGTTGATTGCGATTCTTATCATATTTTGGCCATATCTGTGAAACTACTATTCCATCCATCCATCCATCATCCAATCCTACGTTGCCCCATGAGAAGCGTAGGAGCCCGGGGCTAGGCAAGTTGGTCCTGAGATTTAAGATGAGTATGATTAGCCTCACTCATCCCTGAGTGGCATTATTTGAGCGATAAACCCCAACCATCCCTCGGATATAAACCTGCACAGACTCAGTCCGACTGGAGTGCCTTACTGTAGTTACCCACAAAACCACCAGGCGCCAAAATTTGATTATATTGTTACCACCCAGCGTAGTAAATGGTTTCCTGGTGTACAGGAAACCATTTGGCTTGTAATTCAGTGTAGAGTCACCCACAGGCAGAAGGGAGAGGAAAGAATGAAGAAAAGAAAGAGAAGAGGGAGAGTAAAGTCACCCGTAGGCAGAAGGACGAGGAAAGAATGAAGGAGAGAAGGACAGAAGAGGATGAAAGGAAAGAAGGATGTAGGAGAGGAACAGGCAGACATCCAAGAGCAGCACTACATCAAGTGAGTGGATGGTGACCGCCCCCACCTACCACAAGCGCCCCCACCTACCACTATTAATTGATAATATTCTTTAAATTAGTTATTATTATCTTCATTTTGATGAATTTTCAACCCGTTTTCTGGCAAAACTTGATTGCTTAAAGAAAAACAACATTGATTACAACGAAGATAAGTACCATGAAACAATATGAATATCCTATGGCCCACCAAAGATCATGAGGGTAGGCCTAAAAAAAAAAAAAAAAAAAGCTACAATCAATCCACCTTCCAACTTTCCACTCCCTCTCCTCTCATGGCTGTCTGGTTGTCTGTCTGTCGAGCTCCCTATGTCTGTTTCTTCCTCTCTCAAAGTCTGTATGTATGAACTGCTCTTGTTATCAGTAACGGCGAATAAGGCAATTGCAGAAAAGTAATAAAAAAATAATAATGTTATTAATCAGAGTAGTGATGGAGAAAAAATCTTGGCACACTCACCAAATACACCAGAGATTGATATCTGAAGGACCCAGTACATGTAATCCAAACTACACTGTCCATTATCAGGCCATAGCCGACAATGAAGGTGGCATAGGTGGAGACAAGGGAGGCAAACAGTGGGGTACTTAGGCCCCAGTACCACGTTGGACATGTCAGATCTCTCCCGTGCATAGTTCGTCCTTCCCTACATCACTCTCACCTTGGTGATGTTGGCTGAGGTGTCATCAAGATAGTAGTCATTCTTGATGTAATAGCTCTCCTGAAAGGTGATGTCAGCCACCAGCTGGCAGGCCTGGGAGAAGCCAACTGCCTAACATTTTGTGATGTGGTTCATCTGGGCTTTGATGTCCAAATGCCCTTCTGTTTCATGCCGCAATGCGGAACTGCCTTCTGATGGAGAAAGCTTTAAAATCGATGCACACCTTGGTGCTAGAGATGTACGTAGCAGAGAGGGCCTTCTTTGCAATCAGACCAAACATGTGGTCACAGGGCAGGAACGAGTGGCCAGACTTCACAAAGACGTACTCAGCCCTGAACAGGCGCCTGGCGTGCACTTGGTGCATGGCCATAAGAACCATTGTGATGTTTTTGCTCTGGTCCCCTCAGTTATCGCAGAACACACAAAGAGTGGTGAAATCCTGCTGTTGCTGGTTGATCTCTATCTGAAGCCACTCAAGCACACAGCTGGCCACCTTGTCTGAGCCATCCCTCTTGTTACCTCATCTCACACAAACATAGTGGCCTCCTCCTTCTTGGTGTCATAAATGCAGAAGTTGTTGACTCACAACTTCCGCTTTTACAAGGGATAGTCAAAAATTATCCGCACTCTTGTATCTGTAATTTATTAAAACAAAAGCAAGGGTTGAACAATTACAACATTTTTCTAAATAGTCTCCTTGCTTTTCGATGCACTTCTTCCTGTGGTCCACAAGCTTGCTTATTCCATTGGAGAAGAAGGTTTTCGGCTGGTCGTGCAGCCATTTATGCACCACTTCCTGCAATTCTTTGCTCGTAGCAAATCGATGACCTCGTAAAGCATCTTTAAACGGTCCAAAGAGGTGATAGTCAGAAGGGGTGAGATCTGGACTGTATGCAGGGTGTTCCAGCACCTCGAAACCCAGTTTTTCAATGGTTTCAACGGTGTGGGTGGCCGTATGTGGGCGTGCATTTTCGCGCAACAACAACACTTGCTTTGACAATAGGCCTCGGCGTTTGGTGCGAATTGCTGGTTTCAGTTTGTTGGCCAGCATTTCACTGTAGCCTACACTGGTGGCTGTAGACCCCTTTTCTAGGTAATGTTCGAGTATAGGCCCTTTTGAGTCCCAAAAGACAGTTAGCATCACTTTTCCTGCAGAAGGTTGAGTCTTGAATTTCTTTGTCGTTTGTAATCCCGGGTGTTTCAACTCCATACTCTGCCATTTGGATTCTGGCTCAAAGTGATGGACCCAGGTCTCATCTGCTGTGATTATTCTCTCCAAAAAAGCTTCGCCTTCATCGTTGTATTGGTCGAGTAAGCGTTGACAGATCTCCAAACGACTGCAGTTATGCACTTCGGTAAGCCCTCTTGGCACCCCTCTCGCACAGACTTTATGGAAGCGAAGCTTGTTGTGGATGATTTCGTATGCAGAACTATGACTACTGTGCAGAGAACATGCCACCTCATCGATGGTCACTCATCGTTTTGCCAGAATCATTTCTCGTGCTTGTTGAATCTTCACGTCAGTGGTGGAGGTTGATGGGCGTCCTCCTCCCTCTACCTGCTTCACACTTGTCCGGCCATTTTTGAACTTCTCGATCCAATCATACACACTTCAACGCGGTAGAGCATTGTCCCCATATTGCACTGAAAGCTTGCGATGAATTTCAACCCCTGACAGACCTTCACACCAGAGGAATCGAATCACTTATCTTTGTTCTTCCTTGGTGCACACTGCCAGCGGAGCGGCCATGTTTACTCTGTAACACAAAAAAGAAAAATGGAGCTATTAACATCAAACCTCGGTTACGTACCCACAAGAGTACCACCTTTTAGCACGCGAGCGCTGAAGGCTGTGCGGCCAACCTAAAGGAACTTAAAGCGAAAATGCAGAAAATTTTTGACTTTCCCTCGTAGTAAGCCACACCAGCTAGCAGCTGTGGGCAGGGAAGCGTTTGCTGCAGGTCTATGGGCACTGTCTTGACATTGGCTGAGTCAGACTGGAGGGTGCCACCTGCTCTGCCTGATGCAGGAGGTCTCGAGGCACTTGAGCATCAACCTTCTGTACAGCCAGCTGGCCTTGAATGTCGGCAACATCAAGGCCAACATCCTTTTGGTTGTTGAACTGATTAAGCTTCTCACATGTTGAACAAACATCTGTCTTTTGTGGCTGAAAGACGATGTTGTAATCTCGTGTGAACACCGTTCTATAAAAGCTCATTGACACCTTGTACTGACCATTCCTGTTCTGGTTAATCCACGTCATGTAATTGACATAGAGTTCGGTGATGCTGTTGCAAGCCTCCAGGTAACGTCAGTGTGGGGTTGTGGCACAGGTATAGTGACTCGCATTAACAGGTAAACATTGCATGTGCTCGTGCACAAGCTCCAAGGTACGCCGGAACTCCCAGTGATGGGATGTGGAGAGGGACTGTGTCCATGTTTGTCAGGCACTGGGACCCAATTGGGTGACTCATGGCAATTTTGCAGGAGAATGGCCATTTTCTTCTTGCTCAGCCAGTGGATGGATGAGTGGGCAAAGTGGCACATTTTGATCTCCCGGTGCTCCACTTCTATGCAGTTCACAATGTGGACTGGCCTGAGGATCACCTCTGCATGTGTGCACTTCCTCTTTACTGCCTCATCACGTATCAGGCTTAGAAAGCAGGCATTCTGGGCATTGTAATTGCCAGTTGCCCAGAAAATGATAAAAATTTCGTCTATTGCTTCTCTGCCTATCTTCTCAAAGCAGCCACCACTCAATGGGGGAACAATTTTCCGTGCTTGCACAGCTGCTTTTGTGTTTTAGGTAACCTACTCCTGCCCCGTACTATGCCTCTGTTTGGACATGTTCTTCCCCCACTTTTCTGGCTGCCTTACACGAACACAGCCCTTTTTCTTTGTGGGTAGCAGGAACACGTTTTTGACAAAATCTGGTGCACTGTCATCACCATGACCACCACAGCCAACAGAAGAAGTGGCTCCACCTTCACCCACATCACCACGTCCACCACCTACAACACTCACACTACTGTCATCATCTCTTACACTATCACAATTACTAGAACCACTTCCAGTATCATCAACATTAAGGCTGTAATCAGGGTCATAAATACTATCATCCTTAATGCAGCTATTTTCCTCAGAAGGATCGTGGCGATTCATCATTTACCATTATTGCTATAGAACTACACCACAAAACTACTATCACCAGCTTGACTGGACATTGTAACTCCAGAAATCACACATGACACTCCATAAAAGTTGCAAAAGATGGCTGTAAAACAGTGAGAATTCCTTTTGGCATGCTACGAACAGAGCACAGTGGTAGGGACTGACGAATGGCTCAGCAAAAATTCCCACCAAACACACCTCCAAATATGGCTAGCTAATCAGTAAGCAAGGCTCGCGGCCTGGCTACATTTTCATTGGCCACAACTAAAACGAGCACACACAGCTAAGATGAGCTCCTTTGCTCCCACACAACCACCAAAGCTGGGTGCACAAGATAACCTTACGCTTCGCGGTGAAACTAGTATAAAGGGCGAAGGGTAAGCTCAAAGTCCATTGGAACTTTCCACTTTATTCTTGACTAGATGCTTACAGAATCTCCTTCATTCGTGCCCTGCTGTGAACTAACATTGACTATCCGACCCGCATCTCACACCCTGGCCTCTGGACCTGGACTCAGCATAAACTGCGGGTGACATCAGCAGAGGCTGGAAAATCTGTCCCCTAGGCCAGACCACTCTTATACTTCACAGTTACATACTATTGGATAAACACTAGTATATATTGACATCAGTTTAGCTGTAAAAAATTATTAAATCATTTGTAACATTTTTCTCTGGCTAATGAACAAAAAAAAAAAGTGTCTCCTGACACAATCGGGAAATACACATACAAGGAGTCTACAGTAGTTACATCAAGGATGGAGAAATAACTGAGTAAAGGAATAAGAATATGAGAGGAAAACGATGTAGCCAAGTCACTAATCCTAGATAAGTACATATATAAAGGGTACGGTATAATGATGCAATGTAAATAGCTGGCTTAAGCAAGATAAGGGAATGTAATATTTATAATACAAACACATGGCCACGGTAAAAATGTAATATGAGGATTAAAAGTTGGTATGAGAGAAGTACAAAGCATCAATAATAACCATTACATAGAAATCATACGGTAGGGCAATCAAGTATTATATGAGAAAATTTTAATGATAATAGAAAGGTCACTAGTACATAGGTATGATATGCACATTGTAAGTATAGTAATTCCATCTATGAACATGAAGTGAAAGTGGTTATGGTAATGGCATATTTTAGTATGTTCAGTATCCGTTAAAGTACATTATCACTTCATGTGTTTCTCAATAGCTTATTTTGTCGTACTTGGTTTGTTATTACCGCTTGCCACCAATCTCGATAGTGTATTTTATCGTTGTTCACCGCTGTCACCAGTCTCGGTAGCGTGGTCGTAGGTACTTGTAGGGAGATAGGGAAGTCGATTGTGGATCGTCAAGCACAGCCAGAATAAAGTCGTGAGACGTAATGTCAACGAGGTGATTTACAGCACTCTTGGGTTGCGGACTTTTATTTCACAGTTATATCAATAGTGAGTTACAGCGTAATGGAGCATGACGGCCTAATGACCCTAGTGTCAGGCCTTCTTTCTAGCCCCTCTCTCCCCTTTCTGATCTGAAGGGAATCTCTCCGATATTATATACAGCTTGGCGGGGACGTGTGTGTGTGTGTGTGTGTGTGTGTGTGTGTGTGTGTGTGTGTGTGTGTGTGTGTGTGTGTGTGTGTGTGTGATGTTGTGTCTGGTAGATATCCATTCATGTGGACTAACCGACTAGGGCTGGTTACTCCACGTGTTTGAATACGTCATGAAGTCATGGTCGTCTGGGCTACGAGGATGTTTGAAATACATCATATGGTTAAGGATTCTTGATGGTCTGGGACAACAAGATTGTGGATTGACATTATGTGAATTGACATTCCTAGTGAGAAGCTGTGTACGTCTCCAGCAGACACTACATCCTGTACATTGTGTTAATGAGATACAGTATATACCTATGCCTATATAATGTCTACATGTTAAATTCATCCTGTAGGAAGTTCATATTGATGCATGTCACAGTGGTGCACAAGAAAATTACGCACAACTGGGTACATAGAAACTTGCAGGAGCTGCTACGGTTATGTCTCATAATCACCAAAGAATATTCATACTATGAGTTAGGTGTTCCCACGTTTTCACACAGTTTAGCACTATTTGTATTATGAGTGAAATGCACAATAGGTCTTTCCAGATATGAGTTCTTTCTGTTTTATCGTTGTATCATTTATCATCATAACAAATAATTTGTCTTTTTATCATCATATCACTTAGTTCCTTCACCTGACACAATTTTGTCCTCTTTAGTATCAGGTTACAAGTTCCTTTCACTTCAAATTCTCACATCAAATGTCACTAGGTACTACCGTTTTCAGCGTCTCTGGTGGTTGTACGAATCTTGTCGCAACCCTAACTTTATGTAGCCTTTTCTACATTTGTCTGACACATCAATGAAACTATACAGACAGTAATATGAATTACTATCAAAGAAACAATAGTAGTAATTGATTCAAGAATTTCATATGTGTGAGACCAAACAGGGTAATGACGATGAGCAGGGTAGGAAGCGATTGGGACAGACTTAATAATACAATTCCAGTTATAAGATTTAATGGACAAGGACACGAGACAGATGACAATAAGACTAATGCTGACACATTGAAAAAGAAATGCTGAACATGACCTAAATGAACATGATGTAGCTACTGAAGGTTTTGGGCTGCACTGAAAGATTACAAGGCAGGCCAGATTCACTAGGGCTAACATTATTTGTAAGAAGAGCAAAGGAACAGATATGTTAAAAATGAGAAATAGGTAGATGAGAGAACATTGTCTGGGTCAGAGGACGCAGACGCAAGGCAAACGTGATCGTGAGTAAGTATTTAGATGAAATAAAACAAGGAGTTATCAGAGAGAAGGAAAATGGAATAATGCGAAAGAGGGCGAACGTCACAACACATGGAAATGCTGGTAAGACTACATGGGTGTAATGTGAATCATGGTACACATAGGTGGAAGACTCAAATCATGATATACTGTACATAGCTCTGAGTTACGTACTTTGGATGCGACCAGTTTGATCGTTTTGAGGTGGAGGTGATGGCATTAATAACAAGAATATACTGGTTAACAATATATATATATATATATATATATATATATATATATATATATATATATATATATATATATATGCGTATGTATGTATGTATACACGAGTATATCATATATATATATATATATATATATATATATATATATATATATGTGTGTGTGTGTGTGTGTTTATAGATTATATACCTAACTTAATGTGCATACGGTACGTAAGAGAGTATCATATTGAAATATGTTACAGTGAAGAATAATAAAATTACACACAACAGCAGGTTATACTGGAAGAACAGCAGCACAGTGAGAAAGTATTACCTTAGAACAACTATTTATTGTTTATAGAATTAGTTGGGTGTCCACTCGTTTTTACATAATGAACACTACATACTGTAGTAAGACTGGAGTGTAAGGTGGTTTGTTTCTGTCAGTATATTCTCACAGAATTTCCTTCTGTCTAGTATTAGTTGCAAGTTCCGTTCCTCTTACTTTCATATTGAAGAAGAAAAAGCAAAATTTTACTCGTCACAGTTCTTCCTCAGCGGTTTATTCTGCACATCTCCGGGTCGTATCGGCAGGCACTTTGGGGATTTCTGAATATTTCTTAACACCATTTCCATACTGATTTAGTCTGCATGCGCCTTAATGTCACCTGGCATGTTAATGAAGAAAGTTACGTCTAACTAGTTTTCACTGTTTCGGTGTCTTATGCCGTAGCTTAAATTCATGGGACCATTTTTCCATTATATGAACACAACGGTCGAGTGAGAGAGAGAAAAATATTATGAATAAAAATCCTGACAGAGTGAATGCAATGAGGAGAAATACATATAAAAGAAGGCTAAAAAAGGGTGACAAAGAAAATGAGATATCTGGAGTATCGTATATTTTACAAGGAACATCTGTGCTAGGGAAGATATAACACACACACACACACACACACACACACACACACACACACACGAGAAGAGTGAGGGTTTAGACGAACACGAATGCAAGGGACCAAACAGTCATACAGGCAAGTGGCATAGGGTAGTGACGCAGAAAAAGGAATTTAGAGTATAAGATTAACCCTAGAATGCTTACGTCGGGTAAATTTCCCTGTTTGGCGATTTATTTATTTGCTATTTTGTTATGATAAGAGCTTTGGAGCTGTCCTTCCCTATACCTTCAATCCACCCTACCCCCTACCTATATAGGTAGTGGTGTGGTTTCATCTCGCATTTATCACCATGATATTTGGGTTTAAAGTGTTTTTTACCCGACATTGCCCCTTTTTTCGTTTCCCCCATTTCAGGCCAGGGTGATATGTGAGGGGAGCCACCTACCTAGTCTTAAGCTTCAACGTCCCAAGGAGGGGGCCACCAAGCCCAGTGGCAATTGAGCTCATAGTTAGTGTTTTTTATTTTAATGTTCATGTTATAAAAAAAAAAAAAAAAAAATTTAGTACCTCCTAAATAAATTCAGATAAAATTTATTTTCTTACCCTGATGGTTATTACTATGTAAGAAGGAAGTATATGAGTTACTTTTGATATCTGCATTGTCAAATTTTATAAAAATTTTAAGTATTTTTTATTAATTTTCCAAAATTGGGTAAAATTCTCCCGGCCAAAGCAGTACTGTGAGGATAATAACGTAAGGATTCTAGGGTTAATGTATTAAGAATGTCACTGCGAGATAGAGGGGAAAGAATTAGTTGGAAGAAATGAGAATGACTGCAAAACGAACATATGATAGTGATGAAAAGAAAAAGGAAGTTGTCTTTAGTACAGGATAGTATACTCTTGGGGGGAAAAAACGAAATAGAATTAAGATTAAGGGTAGATCGAGCCCATCGTAAAATTTGATAAGACGACGCCGGGATAAGGTCTATGACAACATGAGATCTGATAATTTCTTTAACTGCAACATAGATTGTTGGAGAGCGATATACATTATTTCTGTGATAACACTGATCTTATCATCTCCTTAAGACATTAAAAAATTATATAACTGCATACCAATTTCTCTCATATCTGTAACAATTCTCCCTAGTAACAGAGGTGTAATAATATATTTAATAATACTAGCAAGTTACAAAGATGTAATCAAGATTGTCTACACCCTACACTCTGCACAATGTCTTACTTATAGAATGTTAAATTAACGGCCAGATCAAAGAGATGATCATGGCAAGGACATGGTTGTGACTATATGCCATTGTTAGGGTGATATACAAGAAACTGGAGATTTGTGCACAGAAGGTAACTTTGATGATAGCCATTAACAGGAAAGGAAGGTTACAATGTCTCAGAAGGAGAAGGAGAATCTGAAGGGGTGTCAGAAGAAGGAATGGGAGAAGATGGAGTATTTCCTGGTTGAGAAGAAGATGGAGCATTTCTGAGTGACTCCTTCAACACTATGCTCCTCGGAGCACGCTTCAGATCATCTGCATGCACCCATTTGGTATCGGTGTTAGCCAGATCCTTTATTTCATATTTGTTACCCCTATGAGAGATGACAGACGACACGGAAAAGACCTAAGAACTTTTCGTCAAGTTCTGATGCAAGCTCGTGGTCCAGGACAAAAACTAAGTCACCTACTTGGTTGGTAACAACCGAGGCAGCTGCGTGTTGCTTATGTAGTGTACCATTTCGGGACTTGAGAGGGCCAAATTATCCTCAGTGTACTTATGAATCATCTGAAAATCTGAAAGGTGGACTTTGACAAACTCATCATGATTGTAGACCGAACCAAGCTTACATTGTAATAAAGAATAGGGTGGACTTTTGTTACAGCCATAGATGACAGAGAATGGAGTTTCATCAATTGACTTATTCAGTGATCCATTAATAAACGCAGCTACATGCGGAATCCACTCATCTCAGGTAAAACTCTGATCTCCCACCTTGTGGCAGAGGCATTCTAGGAATTTTCAGTTCTGTCGCTCCACGAGGCCATTAGAAGCTGGATGATGGCCATTACATTTACTCATTCTACTGTGGCGGCAATATCTTCCAACACTGAATTTTTAAACTCTGTTAGAATCACTTCTGGAGTTGTGAAAGGACAAATAACTGAACCAGCAAAACCATGGGCAACAGTATTAGAAGATTTGTCCTACAGCGGAATCAACACTACGAATCGGGAGAAATGATCAGTAACCATAAATAGATAGACGGAGCCAGATTCTGTGTGTGGTAATTTCAGAAGATCAAGGGATACAGTTTGCTAGGCCTTGATCTATCTATCTATTGCCAGACGCCTCAATCCCGTTTGGGGTGGCCACAAACAAATCGCCTCCAAGTCGCCCTGTCCCCCGCCATTTCACTGCCCTGCTGCCAACTTACACTCCCCTCTCTCATATACCTCTCCACCCCATCCCTCCATCTCATCCTTGGCCTCCCCCTCCCTCTTTCCCCCTCCACCTCACTCACATACACTCTCTTCGTCAGTCTTTCACCCTCCATCCTCTCAACATGACCAAACCACCTCAGTGTGTTCCTCATAACGCTTCCTATCACATCCACATCCACACCACAACGCTCCTTTATATCCTCATTCGTCAGCCTGTCTCTCCATGTAACTCCACAGGCTCCTTTTAAGTAACTCATTTCCACTGCTCTCACTCTTGACTTGTGTCCTTCCAACAACGTCCAAGCTTCACTTCCGTACGTTAGAGTTGGTGTCACAATACTGTCATGTAGTAACTTTTTCACTTCCATGCTCACTTCCCTGTTTCTTATCACTGCTTTCAAAGAACCAGCAACCTTTCTTCCCTGCTGTACCCTTTCAAGCAATTCACCCTCCAAACCTCCATCCTTACTCATCACACTACCCAAGTACTTAAACGTACTCACATTATCCAATTCCTCACCATCCAACCTCGCTGTACATTCACTGACTTCCCCTCTCTCAAAGACCATCACTTTACTCTTCCCTACATTCACCTTTAGATTCCGTTTCTTACACACTCTCTCAAACTCATCCACCAAGCCTTGCAGCTCCCCTTCGTCTTCACTCAACAACACAGTATCATCTGCAAACAACAGTACAGGGAGTTTCCAAACACTATCCTCTCTCACCAGGGCCACTCCAACATCCACTACCCTACCTTGTATCTCTTTTAATACCCCATCCATGTACAGATTGAACAACCATGGAGACATGACACATCCCTGTTTCAACCCAACTTTCAAAGAGAAAAATTCACTTAGTTCATCATCCACACGCACTGCAGCCTTCGCACTATCGTACATACTCTTCAAAGCATTCAACAACTTCCCATCTACTCCATATATTCTTAACACTTTCCACAATCCTTGTCTATCCACCCTGTCATATGCTTTCTCCAAATCCATGAAAGCCGCATACAACTTCTTTCCCTTCTCTAGAAACTTTTCCACTAAAGATCTAAGAATGAATATCTGATCTACACAACCTCTTCCCTTCCTAAAGCCTCCCTGTTCTTCTCCAACTAATTTCTCTGTTCTTTCTCTAACTCTGTCATTAATTATCCTACCATACACTTTTCCTATTATACTAAGAAGACAAATGCCCCTATGATTACCACACACTTCTTTTTCCCCCTTTTCCTTTGTACAAGAGAATAATGATACCTGACTTCCAATCCTCCGGGACTCTACCTTTGTCCCAGGCCAATCTGCACATCTTCCACATCCATTCTACTACTATCTCTCCCCCATGCTTCCGCATTTCACCACACACTCCATCAATTCCTGGGGCTTTCCCCGATTTAACTTTCTTCATTGCTTCCACAACTTCTATCCTACTGATTTCTTCCTGTCTTCTCACCTCCCTCCTTCTCCCAGCCATTCCCCAGCCACTTATACTCGCATTACTTCCATCCTCTATGTTCAACGATTCCTTAAAGTATTCTCTCCATCTGTTCACTTTTTCTCCCTTCTCCACTAGTAATCTACCATTTTTATCTTTCACTCCCCTGCTAACTTCACTTCCACCCTGTCTTACTCTTTTCACCTCTTTCCAAAACATACAGTCCCTCCACTTTACACTCAAATTCCTTCCTAATTCCTCATCCACTCTCTTCTTACTCTCTCTTACTAATCTTTTCACCTCTCTCTTTTCCTTCCACACACCACATCACATGCTGCACATATTTCTTCTGTAAATATCCTATACACACCTTCCACGTCTCCCATCTGCTCCAATTCATATTTGCCCAATCGTTCCTCCAGTTCTCTCTTATACTCTGCCTTTTTCTCATCCTCTTGTAACCTTTCCACTCTCCTTGCAACTACTTCCTCTCGTCTTTCCCTTCTTCTATTCCTCCATCTTACTTGAATTCTAATTCTGGCCACCACCAAGTAGTGGTCAGAAAGTCCACTCCCCCATCCTCTATAAACTCTTGCATCCATTACACATCTTCGCATCCTTTCGTCCACACACACATAATCAATCATTGCCTTCCTTTCATTCAGTTCACCACCCACCCTTCTCATCACTCGCCATGTATACCTGTGGGTCATTTTATGCCTGAAGAGGGTATTGGTTATCACCAACCCCCTCCCAGCACAAATGTCCACTAACGCACTCCCATTCTCATCTATCTCAGCAGGCACACCCCACTCACCAATTATTCCATCCACCTTCACATTCCCAACTTTACCATTCATATCACCGATCAAAAACACTCTCTCATTCCTTCCAAACTTTTCCATGCACACTGCTACATTTGTCCAGAACTCTTCTCTCACCCTTCTAGCATGATCTTGCGTTGGCGCATACACACACACAATCGCCCACATTTGTATTTCAACTTTCAACTTTACCCACACAATCCTTGACCCAACTGATCCATACTGTCTTATGCTCCTTTTCTATCTTTTACTCACAATACTTGATGGTACAGGGTATTGCAATATTGGTGCTGGCCGACCAGTAGTTCCATTAGTGCGAGCACAAGATGGGCATGCATCACAGTGAGGTTCTACATCCTTTTGCATAGTGGGCCAGTAATATGAATGACGTGCCTGTCATAAGCGTCTGTCCTTATCCAGGTGTGATGCGTGAGGGGTGTCGTGGATTAAATCGAGGGCAGCAAGAATTAAGTCTGTTGGAATAGCTAGTTGTCTAACTTAGTGATGAGGCACGTCACTACCTGTGAGTACTGTCCTTTCGTAGAGTAAGTCATTTAAAAGGAAGAAATCAGACAGAGGAACTGGTAACTTTGGCATGGAAGAATCATCACCAGGCTCAAGCAAGTATATGACCTGGAACCACAGAGGGTCAACACTCTGGAAACCAAGGAGTATATCATAACTGAACGCCAAAATTACATCACACCTGCCGAGACTGTGGCAGCATAGCGAGAAAGAGCATCTGCTATATCATGTGACTATCCATGAAGTATTCGCCCTCTCAGTGTTAATCACGTGATTCGCATTTCATGTGGATTGCTCTAAAGATGCTCAGTCACTCGAATCGCGTTCCTAAGCACACAAAAAATCGCCAAAAATTAATTTCTGGTGGATTTGCGTCAAATTTTGATGCATCGTAGCGAATGCAGCGCTTTTCAGTGGTAAGGCATTGGCAACACTGAGCTGCCTCGCGGGGCCCAGCACGTAGTGATAAACGTCAGTCTCTTCCAAGCAGCCAGGCAGTGAGGTTACGTCAAGTGTACTGTCCCTTTAAACTCCTACTAATTCTCCCCCTCCTGCCTGAGCCAAAGCCCCTATGGACTCAGTGTGATAATGCAATATTTGTGAGCATATCTGTATGTGATGTTGTCGATGGAACATAGATATATGTCACAAAAAGGAATTTTGTCCATTATCAATCATTAGGCTTTGAGGCGATATGCGTGTTCACTGTTGCGGGGTTTCGCCTCTCGCCCTCCCCAAGGCCCTATGGCGTGATTATAAATACGCATATAATGAAGCCAATGTCTAAACTGTATTTTGTGTGAAAGATATTGTGGCTGGCTTGGTGAAATTATGGAACCATAGTGTGGAATGGGGCAGTCATCACATACGGTTTTTATAGTCGGGAAGGAAGAATTAGAGGTGTTTAGAGATGGAATTATTGTGATTCTGATAGTGAAAATGCGTATGGAATTGTGTGAAATATACGTCAAACAAGCTGCGGGTGTTCTTGAAGGAGTGTGGTGTGTGCCAATACAATAGAGTCGCAGCGAGTGTTCACAGAGAAATATTTCATGCATTGACTGACTTAGCTAAAACAAAACGAAAGTGTCAGAGACAAGAAATATGCCACAGCCACATACACACACATATGTCGTGCAGCGAATGTTCGTGGAGAAATCTGTTGTGTATATCGCATGTGTTTTAGGTAAATGTATCGCAAGGAGAGAAGAAAATATGCCACAGCCACACACACACACACACACACATGCACACACACTCACCCACACCCACACACAACCAACCTCACATGCACATGCTCACCCACACACGCACACGCTCACACACTACATAACTCCTCATCAAGTTACTGCCAGCATCTCGACACCTCTGGAGGAAGTGAGTTCTCCGTATTTTGTTGATCTGTATATTGAGCTATTTCTATACTTCAATATTTTTTACACAAATAAGTAATGTTTTTTACATACACACATATGAGATGGAAGAAAGTTCAACTTCAGTATCAGAACCTAGCAAAAAGACTAGTGGTCATGTCGAGTTTCTGACAGCACTATCAAAAACCTTATGATATTTTACATGTATACTTTGAGTAAAAAAAAGAAAATAATAAAACGTAACGAGCCAAAATATGTAGCCGTGGGTGAGGCAGGGAAAGAATGTTTTTTATCTCGCCTGCAGGTAAGGAAGAGTATTCAACGTTTGTCATCCAATTACTCCAAAACTATTGGACGTATCAATTTCCCATAAGAACCATGATAAAGAGCAGTAAATTCAACGTATGTTCATTTGCAGAATATAAGCCTCTGGGAGCATTTTCTGTTGGAAAAGTTGGGGGAACAGACTGTTTCGGTAAAGTCAAAAGTGCTCGGAGGAGTAATCTCACTTTGTCGGCCAATTGCTCAAAAACTATTGGACGTATCGATTTCCTATAAGAACCATGATAAAGAGCAGTAAATCATACGTATGTACAAGACATAACAATGTAATATGTATGATAAGAATTCGTTGTTACGTAGGCGGGAATATTGCATATGCTGTGCGCACATCACGAAAGTGACGAACGGACGTGAGTTCCCAGTCGTTTTTGGCGATTTACTCGAGAACTATGAGGCGTATCGAAACCAGTTTTAGGTCATTAGAAAGCTGGTGAAATTCTGCATAATATTATGCAATAAAAACTTAACATGTGCAAGAAAAAATCTGTTTTAGAGCTCCTTGATTTTTTTCAAAAATGGCTTTCAGTTTTTGGCTATTTTCTCGAAAACTACAAATTGTATCAACACCGGATTTCTCTTTAGAAAGCTGATGAAATTCTCTATCAAAACTTCTAATAACATTTTCCTGTATGATGGAAAACATTCGAATGGTGATGTTGGGAAGTGAACGTGATGTAGCAAAATGTTTATTCACGGCTGCCTAACATTGTTTTATTCGTGTTTTCCTGTTTTTTTGTGGTGCTTATCATCTAGAACAAACATCGACGAATAAGATGACAGGTTTCATGGCAGTATACTGATGTTTGGGTGGCGAAAATAAGGAGAGAATAAGTGTTATTTGCCACGCGCAGGCAGCTGGGCAAGGCGGCTTCGCAGAAAAAATCATGCGCCGGAAAACTTACTGAAACTTTCCGTGCGCGAGAGGGTTAAAATGTTGAATTATAGTCATTAACAATAACTGCCCAATGTGCAAGGTGACCAGTAAGATTACATCCTTGAAACAGGTCACAAAGAGGTTGGTGGTCTGTCTGGTTATGAACAGGATAACCGTAGATGATGTGAAAATATTATAAGGACCAGACCATGGCGAGTACTTTCCAATGAGTTACGCTGTAATTCTTCTCCTCAGAGTTTTATACTTGACTAGTATAGGCAATGACATATTTCCTGCCTTCAGGGTCACCTTGCATGAGAACCGCACCGAGGCCCACTCCGGAAACATCTGTGCATAGTAAGAAAGGTTTGGAATAATCAGGGAAAGCCAAGACTGGAGCTTGTGCAAGAGCTGTTTTCAGGGTGGTAAATGCAGTAGCTTGTTCATCTAACTACACTAAAGACTCATCCTTCTTCAACAGTCTAGTCAACGGCACAGCAATTTGGGCATACCCCTTGATGAGACGATGATAGTAGCCACTAAGGCCGAGGAAACTATGTGCTGCATCTGTGTTGGTAGGAGTTGGAAAGTTGGTCACTGCATTTACTTTTTCGTTCAGTGTATGAACGTCATGAGCATCGACGCTATGTCCTGGGACTTCAGCTTCTTACATAGGAAATGACACTTTGACAGTTTGATTTTAAGAACAGCTTGTGGAGGTTTGTTAATACCTGTGCTAATTTCTCTAAGTGTTCCCGGACAGAGCAATTAGCGATAATGACGTTATCAAAATAAGCAAAGACTTTGTGGCCTGTCATGCCAGTGAAGACTGTGTGAATTAATCACATGAACGCAGATGGGGCATTCCTCAGCCCAAAGGGAAGTCTATGGAACTGGTAATGACCGGACAGGGTCCTGAAGGTGATGACTGGGGAAGATGACTCCTCCATTTCTACTTTTTTTTTTTATGTGTCCGACTCTGGGCATAGGCTTCAGAGCCTGCTACCAAGGCCCAGTAGTCCTACTACATACCAAACACCTCTACATGTCACCACTTCGGCGCTAACACCCACCGTCCATATTGAAAACATGCTAGGACCGTGTCATACAGGACTGGTGTACTGGTGTTAGTGGGAGTATTTTTGCGACATGTCAGTGGGTCTTCTGGTAGATCAGTAGAGTCTGCTTTTTATGAAATTCAAATCCTTAAACTGTTCCCTGCCCCAGCAGGGATTCGAACCTGGGTCCGGTAGGACTGTGGGCCACCTCTCTACCAACTGAGGTACCGCCTCCCCCAGTAGTCACTCAATATATCCAACAAGGAAAATATGCAATTATTTTCTCCCAGTGATTCCAACAAATCAGTGAGCACAGCATCTGGGAATCTACCCGGAACAGTCAAGGCATTGCCGCGGTGGTAGTCAGTGACAGGGTGCAATTCACCACCTTTCTTTGGAACGAGGAATAACGGACTGTTCCACGGACTGCCAGAATCTTCAGTAAAGTCTGATTCCAACACTTCCTGAATAAGACAATCAGCATGTTGACGTTGAGTATGAGGTAAGCAATATGCAGGGACATATACCAGGTGAGCATCAGGCTGCAATGTAATCTCATTTAACTAGACTAGTTTATCCCACGTTTTCACTGGCAGAGCTACAGCGCTGCAGTAGTCTCACAAAAGATCAAGCAACTGACTTCTGTTCTCTGGATAATCGCCCCATTTCATATGAGACTCAAGATTACTTGGGATAGTACTGTCACTGGAGTGAACACATCTGCAAGAGAGAGCGAGAAATCTTGGCATACCCATATGGAAGCAGGGTATACCAAAAAATCACCAATCTGTGTCCCAGCACGCAGGTTAAGTGATGCATTGGCAGTGACTAGTGTTGGGTAAACACAAACAACATAAGCCATTCGTGTGACACTGAGCACATCACAATCATGTAACTGAAACCATTAAGACGACATGTCTCAGGCTGAGAAACAGCAGTGACACCACTAGGTGACCCAACAATCCTCAGAGCAACATTGCTATACACATTAAGGGGCAAAACCACGCACTGTTTTACCACTGCTCGATTGGTTGTTGAGGTCTGCGTTAAGTCTACCAACGGTAATGAGGTAGGGTAAACAAGTCCGATGACACTTCAGTGTTACAGGGTGGCTCACAGTGATGATCAAGTTCATCATCAGGGCGAGAATCTGAAGAGTCAGTGAGTCAGTAATTTAATTAGGTAGGCCAGTAACTGAATCAGGCATATCAGAGGGTGGTGAATCAATAGGAGGGACAACAGCTGTATCAACGCATGACTGGAAGCGTATCTGATTTGAAATACTTGGCACAAACCAGTCTTGAATAATGATGCCTCCATGTGCTGGTAACACATTGATATCTTCATCTGCCATAGTTTTGACGCCCAGTAAAACATCAGCAGGACAGCTGATCCAAGGAGTGACATATTAATCAGTAATGAATGAGTCTGCCGAATTATGTAGGAAAATTTAAAGCTGAATTTTGCCCCTGACATTTAAATATGATCCATCTACACTATAAAGAGGGTGATCGGTAGGCCCAAGGAAGCTAACATGTTTCAAGCTGTTACATTTACTTCTTGCTAATGCCTGTTCAGTTACCAAGTTGATGGCAGAACCTGAATCCACACAGTGAGAGACGTTCACTTGACCACAATTTCCACGCACAACTACCCCTAGGGAACCTAATACACGAACAGTAAACAGGGAGAGTTCATGGTGTTCGGTAACCGCTTTTTTGTAGGTTTCCGAGTGTCACACTACTCTTCCCTCTAATTTTGTCATGTCAACTAATGACACTCATTGGTGGTATGGCTTGTGGATTGTTTGTGGTATTTACACAGTTCATGGCAGGAACATGAAGGTGAAGGCCATTGCAGGTCATAGTAAAGGTGGCGTCACACTGTCATAAAGACTTTGTAGTTACTTGTAGAGGAGTATATTTTAGACTTGTGGTCGAGCGGCTTTTATATCTTGTAGTAGTTTCCCCACCAGATGTCATGTAGTGACGGGAGAGGTAAAGAATAGTATGGGACTATTTTTATTTGTCTTGGAAATATTAAACAGGTATAATAGTATAAGTCCTGGGTAGCTACCTCCCTGTCTCGCTATCTCTCTCTCTCTCTCTCTTTCTAAGGCTAATCTCCGTCTCGACCTCTCTCTAGGGTCGCTTGTCTCCTTCTCCACTCTCTTTCCTAACATCTCGTGTAGTAGGGTGTGTTTGTCACGTATGTTCCTCATGGCAACAGAACTTTCTCACGAGAGGACTGCTGACAGCTAACTGCATCATCTCCTTACTGGCCGCTGTCGTCAGCTTTCCTCCGTGTAAGCGTTTAGCGCTGCTCGCTTCTCGCAAACACAACACCTTCTCATCATTTGACTTCCTGCTTCTATCTGTCTCTCTATCTATCTATTTATTTATCTATCTATTATGTAGTCCTATATTTGCTCGGCCGCGAAAAATGGCGTACCATCGACATTTAATAGTTATAATATATTAATACATACTACATACACATTATAATGAACTTATAAGCTAATTAAGTGAAATACATAATATTGTAAAGTAACATAATTGTATGAATATTGTATACATATATTATTCATAGTAAATAGTGATTATTCAGTAATATTACATTTTAAATAAGTTGAATACATATTGGAATAAATGCATTAAAGTAAATTATTTAACTGTAATACAGTATGTACTTGGGTTATTATAGTGAATTGCATACATGCAAGAATAAAAATAGTTTAAAATTAAGATTATTGTAAGAGTTATTAATATTTCATTTAAAGATAATGGTACTGGTTTGTCATATATGGGTCATTCTTCTTTGTGTTATTATTATTATTATTATTATTTTTTTTTTTTTTTATATATAATTAATATTATATACAAAATATATACACTTCATTCAGGGTGGTTAACTGTGATGTTAACTCTCCCCCCACTAAACAATGACTCCAAATTAGCAATTCTTGCATGCATTCTGTGCATGGCCAACAGCAATACTGCAACCACAATGCAGATAATTATAAAGACAGAAGGTGCTTGGCTATACACATAATATGGGTTGAACATACTCAAACTCAAATCTTCCCAGGGCTTCATAGTTTCATTGATCAGTTGCATAGTTTCAAACTTAGGTGAAGTCAGCTTAATACTTGTGCTCATGTTTAAGTCCATATCAGGCAGTGGGTGGAAATGTTTGTGTGTATGGTTGATAATGGCGTAGTGATTGATGGTGGAAAAAGTAGACATGGATGGTGTAAATACCGCACAGTAGTCTGGTGCTATGTATAATCCTGAGGCTGATGTATGAGATGGTGGTATATCTGGACAGACTATGTAAACTGATGTGTTATGAGGGAAATAAAAAAACTGCGAGTGTCCAATGCGTTGATGGTGTACAAGTTTATCTGGAGCAAAAGTGAAGTTGCAATGATGATGAATATTGTTATTGCTGATGATAGCCATTTCACAAGGGACCGTATCAGTAGGCTGAAACGTGAAAATGTACGCAGGACAAAGATGAACAGCATGTAAGGATGTGCGGCACTTTCGCTCAATCGTTGACTCACTTGCGAAAGTGACAGTGTCTCGTCTCTTGGAGACCATGATGAGTTCGGTGTCTGTGTTGATGTTGATGATGACTAAAGTGTTGTTGTTTCTATAGGGGAAGGGGTGTATTTGGTATACTGTGAACAGGTCTTCCGTGATGAATGGTACATGAACTATCACTGATGTTGGTGTTAGTGTTGCTTCCAAGTACGGGTAATATTGCATAAATTCCCTACTGCGGAACAATGGCTTCAATTTATGTTTATGTATGCCTTGACTAACTATCTGACGTAGCTCATGAACTGGGAGTAAGTCATTTGTGATCTTGCCATCACCAGCATTCGAAATTCCTTGCATAAGTGCCCTGAAATGATCTCTAGTGTTCTCTAATTGTAGTAGAATCGTGTCAATATGTTCTGTGATGATGGAGAAGTGCTGGAAAAGGGTAACGTTACCCTCCAAGTCATTTATTTTATCTATACTCTCGAGAGCTACGTTTTCTGCTTGTTTCAGATTTTTCACAATTGTTTTCATTGCTGAGTTCTGTCCTGTGATGAATTTATCTTGGTATGTTAGTACCTGAGCTATCTTATTAAATTTTTTGTTTATTTCTTTAAGGTCATCCTCTGTAGCCAATCCAAAGATGTTCCCAAGAATTGCGCCGCCCAGATCGAACAAACCGCGCTTTTGGCGAGTACGTGTGATATTGTTCCTGTCGCTCAGCACCTCTGTTCCATAAGATGGGAGATCTTGGATCATGACGAGCATAGTTGACTTCGCCTGTTCTAGTTTCCATTTCGCTAACTTCACCATTTCATCCACTTCCTTGGTGATATGTGATTGTGAAACATAATTCCCTATCTTGAAGTCCAGAGTTCGCATCGGCGTCGCAAGTCTTTCTATATAAGTAGGTAAGTCATACAAGTAATCTAGACTTATTTCAGTACTCATGACATCCTTGACGATTGTAGTCGTGGCCGTTGGAGCTATGAGGCATCCTTGTCGTACTATATGCTTGGGGTCTAGGTGCGCATATACTCTTACTATGTATAGGAGAATCCATAGCATAAGTCCCTTCATCGTAACCTACCGAAAAAAAAAATCTATTAATTTCCTATAAAGCTGTGGTTGATGATAGTGATGATGTGCGTTACGGTTGGCTGTTATTTCATTTATAGAAGGAGTTTAAATCGATATTTAATTCTCGTAAATGATGTACTGTAGATTTCATTGGAATAGTTGCACCTATGTTCGATTGTTTGGTATATGACCTTAATTTCTTTTTGTAATCATTGTTGTGTTCTTGCTTGGTTTCTTGAGGTACGTTCACCTGTTCGGTTGTATCCGAGGCTGAATAATTATGTGATAATTCCCTTGAAACTCGTTTTAAATGGTCAATATGAACTTGTTTTTCCTCGCCACTTGAAAGTGACTTAATTAAAACTTTGTTTGCCTTTATGTTAATTACTCTGTATGGGCCCTCAAATTTAGGGGATAATTTATTGTCTCTCGTATGAATGACACCGTAAACAATGTCTCCTAAGCTGATAGGTGAATCTTTTGCCTTTTTGTTAAATGCCTCCGTCATTTCTTCCTTGGACATCGTTAATTGTTTTTGCACTCTTTTGTGAATGTCCTGGAATTCACGTAAACGGAGTTTAGAGTAATCATCGTAATTGTATATAGGCATGCTGTCACCTTCTAGGAGCTCATATGGTAATTTTTTATCTGTGCCATATATAATGAAATGTGGTGTGTCACCAATGGATTTATTTATAGACCCATTAATGGAGGCCTCTACTCTGGGAATCCAATCATCCCAGCTTGCATAATTTTCACTGAGAATGTGTCGTAGCACATCTAATACCTTTTTATTTTGTCTCTCTACCAACCCATTCGATGCTGGGTGATAGGCCAAAACGTTAACCTTTTTAATGTTGTATTGTTTACATATTTCTTGTAAGATCTCAGAATTAAATTCTCCTCCATTATCACTTATTAATACCTTTGGGGTAGTAAAGCGACATATTACATTATCTGTTATTGCCTTTGCTACTGTCTCTGCTGTCTTATCTTTAATTGGAGCTAAAATGACATAACGGGAAAAATGATCCGTTGCTACGAATAAGTATAGGTTATTATTGTATGATAATGGCATCTTGAGTAAATCAACAGCGACAACGTCCCATGGTTGATGTGGTACTGGGTAATTACCCATCGGTGCAGGTGTGATTGGGTATCCTTTGTGTTTCGCACATGATTCGCATCTGTCTATATGATTGTGTATATCTCTTCGTAATGAAGGCCAGTAATATAATAGCTGGGCTTGGTTGAATGTCTTATCCTTTCCAGGGTGTCCTGCATGTGGGCTGTCGTGTATCATTCGTAATACTTGGGGTATCATGTCATTAGGTACTACCAGCTGGTTAGTATTTCTTTGGCGTTTTGGTTGTTTAGAGTTAATTTTGTATAATGTATTATTGACCATTGTGAATTGTTCAAGTGGGACATGCAGTTTGGGTAATTGTATGTCATCTCCACTTTCTAACTTGTATATTACTTTTGACCATACTGGGTCAAGTCTTTGTGCCTTTGCGATATCCTCGTGGTTTGGGATATTTCCTTTGAGATCTAACGCCGCGACCTGAATTGTGTTCAGGTTCCTAGATAATGCGTCAGCTACTATATTCATTTTACCTTGTATATAATGTATTTGTACATTGTAGTTTTCAACTGTACATTTCCATCTTGCTCTCCTCCCAGAAAGGAGTTTTTCTTTAAACATACCCACCAGTGGTTTATGGTCGGTGAATAAGTGGATTTCGTAACCATATACCAAATCTCGAAACTTTTGTAATGCAAAAATCACTGCAAGTGCCTCTAAGTCTGTAGTGCTATAATTTTTCTCTGCACCTCTTGTTTGTCTGCTGGCAAATGCAATTGGTTGATTCTTTCCTCTTTTATCTTCCTGCATCAGTACAGCCCCTAATCCTTTAACTGATGCGTCTGTACAAATAAGAAATGATTTCGTGTAATCTGGATATGCTAAACAAGGTGCATTCGTTAGTTTAATTTTTAGATTGTTAAATGCCCTTTTTTGTTCTTCTTCCCATTGGAATACAGCATCTTTTTTGAGTAGTTGGAATAGAGGGAAGGCTATATGAGAGAACTGTGGTACGAAGGACCTATAGTACCCAGCCAGACCTAAAAATTGTCTAACTTCGTCAGTCGTAGTGGGTTCAGGAAAATCTCTCACTGCCTGTATTTTGTCATCAGTGGTGTGAATACCATCAGAACTTAATTTGTGGCCTAAGAAATTTATTTCCTTAAAGCAAAATTTGCATTTAGAAAGTTTAATTTTTAATCCAGCATCACTAAGCTTTTGTAAGAGTAAATCTAATTTCCTGAGATGATCCTTAATATTCTTCGTTGCGATAATAATATCGTCAAGATAAACAAATATTCCTTGTCCTAAAATTCCGGACAATACGTAATTCATAAGACGCTGGAACGTACCGTGGGCTGTCCTCAGTCCCATTGGCATTCTTGTATATTGATAATGGCCTCTGTTTGTTGAAAAGGCAGTGTATTTACGTGACTCCTGAGATACCGGAATCTGATAGTATCCGTTTAGGAGATCGATGGTCGAGAATATATTATTCTCAGGACCAATATTCTGTAGAACATCACTTAGCAATGGCATGGGAAATCTGTCTGGGATGGTGTGATTATTTAGTTTACGGTAATCTACTACCGCACGCATTTCTCCATTTCTCTTGGGCACAAAGAAAAGGGGAGCGTTCCACGGAGAAACTGAAGGCTCAATAATTCCAAGCTTTAACATTTCATCGACATACTGATTTGCAAGTGTACGTTGGGAGTGTGGTATGCGATAAGCTGGTACGAAAATTGGTGGTGTTTCTGGGTGCACATTAATCATGTGATTAATCAAGTTAGTACACCCTAATCGTTCTCCGGGCAAGGCTACGGTGTCCCTGTGTGTTTCCAGCAGGGTTAACAAATCATTTTCTTCGTCAAATTCACCTGAGTGAATTAAATTCTCTTTTATTCTTTCTCTATCCGTAGATTTTATCTCACTTGTTACTCCACCAATATTTATTTCCTTCACAGGGGCTAAACATTTTTCAATATTAACGATGCAAGTTCCCTTCTTCAACTGAACTTCCCCATTCATGTGATTAATAATGAATATCTGAGTTAGCCCTTCGTCGTTCGTATGACATAATGCGTTTTCTACTGACAATCCTTTTACTTTACATAATTCTTCTAAGACAAGAACAGTACTATTCCGTAATTTGCTCTTTATGGTAACCTTCATGTATGAATTAGGTGGTATAACCAAATCATTAGTGAGATGGGCTGGAAAAATTGATAAATCAGTACTGTTATCTGAGTCACTAATTCTGGAGGATGGGGTTGCTGGTGTAAGTGGATCTATACACTCATCTGTTTGTGTATGTTTGTTTAAGCCTTTAATATTACCAATTCTTTTTGGCTCTCTTCTACCAATCGGTGAGGGCTCTGAAAGTATTTCCTCTATAAATTCATTATCAAAGTCTATTCCATTCATTTGTGGGAGTATAGTTATGTTCTCAGTTCTCATGGATCTTAAGCCCAGTAACATATGAGCTTTAATTGCTAAGTTTTCAACGATATAGAACAATGCAGAGAATGGTCTTGTAGTTTCTGTGAAACTGATATTTAATCTTATCATACCTTTTACTGTAATCTCTTGACCATCTACTGTGTTTAATTCTAAATCAGCTTCATCCAGAAAAGTTACTTTCTTTTTATTTTTAAGAATTCTATTTAGTTCTTCATGTGTTATTAAGTTCACTGGAGAGCCTGTATCTAAAAATAAGGAAACGTTTTGATCCTCACATACAGCTGGTATCAAGATACACTCATTTCCCAACATGCCTCCTATGTGAAGTTTAACCTTGTTCTTCTTTACGTTTGTTCGTTTTTTGTCATGACTTGGTCTTCCCCCGATTTGAACATAGACACAATTTTTTCTACTGTTTTGCAATCACTAGTCCAGTGCCCTTGGTATCTATGATGCCTACAGTAAGGACCAAACCCTTGTGTCTTTTGATTATCCTCTTTTGCCTTGATAAAGCATTCATACCTTGTGTGTCCTGGTTTTGCACAGTAATGACACAGAATGGACCTATCCCTTGACTGTGACCTACGAGGTGATTTCCCATAAAAAGTGTTGTTTATAGCGCGAGACCTGCTCGGGCTGCGCGAAAACTTATGAAACTGCCTGTAGGAAGGCGTGTGGGAACGAGGTCTAGGCGTCTTTGTCTGTTTGGGCTGTCTCTTAATTGTGAGTCTGATGTTGTGGCAATTTGTGTGTCATCTGGTATTAACGTGGGTGGTTGCGAAAATATTCCTGTCATTAAGATATGATGTTATGAAATACGCCTCTTGTTTATTTATGTCCTAGCAAACTAGATGATTAAATAAGTTGAATATAGCTAATTTTAGCACTGAGAAGAAATGAGCAAGTATAATTTTACCCACTTGATACAGATCGTAGAGGTGTGTCGATACAAAAGTCGATCTCGGAAGAAAATACAGGTTTGATTGAAGATCTCTTGATAATTCTAGTGGTGTGTTGATGGACGATATTACTCAGGAAACTCCATGGCCTGGTATTTGTAGTGGTTAACGGCTGTCCCAGGCAAACCTCAACATAGAACGTCGAATTTCCAACTTAACTGTGAAAATAAGTGAATATGAGTAGGAGCTATGTGAATAATGAGTAATGAGTAGTGGGTGAGAAGTGCCTGGTGTCAGTCACACGTTGCTTGGCATGGCAGACTCGCGTTGTGATGTCATCTCAGCACATGGTGACGTCGGCTTCCCACACTGGTAGCTGTGGTGAGTGAATGAGTAGCGATGAGTAACTTGAGTGAAGACGAGTGAGTAAGATGAGTTGTAAATCGTGTCTCACTCTTCGTTTGTTTGTTCCCTTTATTCTATGTGGAAGTTTTCTCTGTCCTTTTCTCTAGTGATTTATTCGTTGTGGGATGAAGACTGCCGCTACTTGTAGGTGCGTGTAGAAGATTATACAGACGACGTAGAGTTGTTAATTGTAGTTGATTGTAGATGGCTGTAGTTGATTGTAGATGGCTGTAGACTTTGTAGAACTGAAGCTAACCTTGTAGTCTCGGTTGCTTTTGTAGAAATTTGCTTTTAATTCGGAGACGATGTCCGCAGATTTGCTGGTTTGTCGTTAAGCTACTTGCAAGGCGTCGAGTGATCTCTTGACCTCTGCATCAGCGTAATGATCTGGGAGACGGAGGGGGCAGGAGCTGATATTGTTGGTTGTTGTCAATCTTGATATTTTGTAGGAATTTAAGGTTCGTATCCCACCGCTGCCACCAAATGTCATAAAGACTTTGTAGTTACTTGTAGAGGAGTATATTTTAGACTTGTGGTCGAGCGGCTTTTATATCTTGTAGTAGTTTCCCCACCAGATGTCATGTAGTGACGGGAGAGGTAAAGAATAGTATGGGACTATTTTTATTTGTCTTGGAAATATTAAACAGGTATAATAGTATAAGTCCTGGGTAGCTACCTCCCTGTCTCGCTATCTCTCTCTCTCTCTCTCTTTCTAAGGCTAATCTCCGTCTCGACCTCTCTCTAGGGTCGCTTGTCTCCTTCTCCACTCTCTTTCCTAACATCTCGTGTAGTAGGGTGTGTGTGTCACGTATGTTCCTCATGGCAACAGAACTTTCTCACGAGAGGACTGCTGACAGCTAACTGCATCATCTCCTTACTGGCCGCTGTCGTCAGCTTTCCTCCGTGTAAGCGTTTAGCACTGCTCGCTTCTCGCAAACACAACACCTTCTCATCATTTGACTTCCTGCTTCTATCTGTCTCTCTATCTATCTATTTATTTATCTATCTATTATGTAGTCCTATAACACTAGACCAAAAATGGCTAACATGCGAGCCAGTTTTGCACACCAAAACGGCTAGCAGAGACGAGTGTCCGTCACACTCGCATGTTTTTGCGAGCCGAAACGGCTAACAATGTCGTCTGCCTTGGCGCCTTGTGGTCATTTGTAAACAAACCACCACAGAGTACCCACTCCGTTTCCTCAGTTTCTGCAACCAGCTAACGTACTTTAGCAACTCCAGTGCTACAAAGCAGTTTACTAGAGTTTTCCTTCCTTGCTGAAGAATCCATATCGAAATCTGATTTCTACTTGTTTTTTGACAAAACAGACAGCCTTCGTGGGCTGGTCACCCTAGTGTCTGAATATTTATTTCATGTTATAAGAAGTAAATAAATGTGAATAAAAACAACAAGAATTAATTGTATTTACTTAACAATTTTAGTTAAAGTTTCCTTCTGTGAATAACAGAATATTTTCTTACTGGTTACAAAATTAATATAAGCTCATTTGAGTTTGACACGGGGTTTTTGAGAATTTATAAGTTAAAGAATACTTTAAAATGTTGCTTGTAAATATGGACAATGAATTGACTTGTGAAAATCAAGCAGTAAGTTTACTTTATGCCGGTTTACTTCGCCGATTCTCTAAGGACGAGAATTTATAAACTTTCTCAACAGTACACAGCAGAGACTAATTACTCACTCTTGCTGTTTGTTAGTACTGTTAGCCTCTGGAGAAAGTGACTCCACCCCTGACAATCAATAACTAATGCTATTAATGATAAACAGGCTCTTGCTGGTGCATTAACTCCAGGCTGGCACAACGGATTTCAGCTTAGTAAAAGAGGACTGGCCTAAGTACCAGTTATGAATAATAAAAAGTGTTTATGCGAACTAGGAGCGGCAAGTAAAATAAGCTTAATGTGGAGAAATAAAACACGAGTTTACATTACATTAAGTTCAAGAAAAAGAACTGTAAATTTATTAATTACACTGAAATAAACTTTATGTTACATGAGTCTCAAATGAATTCAAAATAAGGAGAACACACTCACTCGCTCACTCAAAAGCTAAACTCTTAAACCTAGGAAAAACAAAAGGAAATACTGGTCAGAGAGTGGGCTAAGCGGAATTGAACTGGGCATCGGCACGTAGGACGGATGCTGCAACTGCTAAACCTCTACGTCGATTCATGCTGAGAGGAGATTTCCAGAACTCGCTGGACAATGGTGGCGCTGCTCCACACTGGGCCCAGATGAACCTGCTCTCACAACGTTCCAATCCTGACTGACTTCAAATTGTGAGAGAGAGGCGAGGGCCGGCCGCGCTTGCTAACGGCCAAAGGAAATAATGTGAGCGATACACACTCAGAATAAATCACTCAGTGAAGGTGCTAATGTCGCACGCAAGGATGATTACTTATGAAACATTGAAATATATTCTAAAAACCGTCCCAATCGAGTGAATGCGTGGACGGTTGAAATGAGCGATACACAATGAGAATTCCATTAGAATTCGCGGTTTTCACAGTGAACAAAAAATTTCATGAGCTTATAAACACACCCGCGCCAATTTGTGACATTACGCCCCATCAAAATCAATTTTTTTTTCCTTCAGAAAAAAAAAATTCGATGTACATACATATAAATCCTAACTCAGTCACACAAGACTCACACTGTGGTGTGTGTACTACCCTGCTACAGGAGAAAATCACAGTCGCCCATGAGCGTAAAAACCTCATATTTACGTTAATAGAAGCAAGCTTGAGGAAAAAACTCTGTGACGACGGTGAAAAATCCTGTACTCAGGACAAACTGAGCGAAAAGCTTGCTACATTTACATTAACAACTAATTGTTACGTAGCGTGATGTATGTTATACACAGTGTAGGTATGACAGTTGTAGTGTAACTGTGCCTACGTGTAAAATGATATAATACAAATTAATAGTAAAGAGACGATGAGGCAGAAGAGAAGAGATGGCAGCATGCGGCAGGGACGATCAGCTGATCTGCACGAAAATGCTGCACCCGCCAGCTGCACCTGCGAAAGGAATCAAGGTGGAGCATCAAAAGTGTCATTTCTCTCTCTCTCTCTGCCTAGCAATCAGTACTTATGTTTATTATTAACCAGGAAACGTAGTCTTTGAATTCACAAATCTCTCAGGACCCTTGTAGTTTACTGGTTAACCTAGCATTATTAACCAGGAAATGTGCCAGTTCTTGAAATGCTCAAATTTCTCAGAATGAGTAGTTTACTTGTTAACCTAACTCTACACTTACAGTTAACATCAGGAAGCTGAGAATCCCTACGCAGTCTCGGGCAGGTCACATTTTAACACCCACCGTGGGTGTGAACACTCATGTGAATAATATGCATTCTCTGGGAATCCTATCGAGAAGGCCCACAGCTCGAGACACCACAAGGTAATTCATATGCAGCCTCAGATTGCCCTTACTGGGGTCTCAAACTTCCCCTTAACCTATGATATACATCTATATACAGGTCCTGGACGTAACGTGTCCTGTGGGACCAACGGGCGAGATGTCAGCAATTACTGGTACACTTTTAACTGGGAATCAGGCTGGTCCTTGGATTACTCAAATCTCTGAGGATACCTATCTTACGGAACCCAGCATACAACAGTTGCCCGTGTTAGTCAGCAGTTAGCAGGCGAGACATCAGGTCTGCACCTAAGTTATCACTTCCCTTGATGTATCTCACAACAAAGTTAAACTGCTGCAAATACAGTGTCCACCGTGTTAATCTTGCATTAGCCGTCTTAGTTGTGCTGAGACTAGTGAGTGGTATATGATCAGTTTCCAGAGTGAATGGTGCTCCATATAAATAACAGTAATATTTTTAACCCCTGAAGCATGGGTCGTCGCGTTTGCGACGCTCGCCAAAAAGGACATAACGGCGAATCGTTGCGTTTGCGATTCGAGTTAATTTTGAATAAATGCGGGCAAGGATGTTCCAGCTGGTATTGTCTATCAGTACCACCACCCTTTAGCTACAATTAGCATACTTTACCTTTGTACTACTGACCTCCGTTGTTGCTAGGTATCGCGTTTTTCCCCCCTCCCCCCCCACCATGGCCCGGCCAGCCTGGCTGTGATATATGGCAGTGCTCTGACTGCTCAGAACTGTAAATCTGCGCTCTCCTCTCACAAGCAGTTTATGCTAATAGGAAACGCTTGTTTCCCCAGTTGTCACACTAGCTTTTTTTCGCGCAGTTTGCCCCTGTTTAGCGTCAATTTACCGCAGGCTTTCAAAGTGACATTTTGGCGAGTTCTAGCTCTTCCGAGTCAGTGCGAGCGGCCGACAGGAACGAGAATAAAGTGACGGGCGTAAGGCAGAATAAAAAGCGTGCCGCGGTGATCTTTTGGGAAGTAATATGATTGAAAATAATGTAGTATACGTGTTTTTAGCTGTGAAAATGGAAATGTTTGTTGAGTAATGGGAAGACCGCTGCCGCGCTGCATGTCGGCCGTACGCTTCGTTGATTTTAGCCTTATTTTCAGTGCTTATTGTACAAATATGGATTCCAAACTACCTGTACGTTGTAGTATAAAGTTTACTGTGACAGAATGAGGCTGTGGTAGAGGGGAAACCTGGTTGCTGGAGGTGTGAAAGTGAAGATTTTGTTACCCAACTTTGCAAGTCTCCACAAGTAGTTGGGTAGTCCATGAAGGCTCAACACCTGTCTCTGGAGAAAGCTGAATGTAAGTACTATCTGCCATACGAAGTATAATGTTCTAGGGTTAATCTCTGATTTTTGGCTAATATTTTCCTACTGGTACTCAGACCGCGATCAAACCCCACCACCCGGGGGGGGGGGCGGCTGTCCATGGCCGCACTTTAGGGGTTAACACCATCAACCACGGCCAAGAGTTCCTTCTCAATGGTACTGTAATTCCTCTAGGCGGGTTTTAGCTTACGGCTGTGGTATGCCACTGGAAAGATTCCACCTTCCGATTCTTGCATTAATACGGCACCTACTCCATCTTGTGAAGCATCAGTGCACAGTATGAAAGGTTTGTTGGAATCAGGCCACTGCAAGATAGGATCCTTACACAGCATATTCTTAAGGGTGGCAAAAGATCTCTCTTGCGCTTCTCCCCATTCAATGGTGTTTGGAGCATGTTTTTGTAGCACCTCGTACAGCGGTTGGGCAATGAGAGCAAAGTTGGGGATAAAACTCCTATAATACCCCACTAGGCCATGCCCTAACCCGTTTCTTGGTCATGGGTCTCGGGGCTTCTCTAACTTTCCTAATCTTGTCACCCTGACACCTGCAGCGATTGTTGCCAACAATATGTCCTAGGAACTCCACCTCACTGTGAGCAATTTTACACTTGCTAGGCTTCACAGTCATGTTGAAACTCTGGAGTCTACTGAAGAAAATTTCCAAGAGTCTGAGGTGCTCCTCCAACGTGGCAGAATGAACGAGGACATCGTCAACGAACATCTCTACTCCTACGATACCATGAAGCACTTGTCTCATGGCACGACTGAACACTGCTGGGGAATTAGTAAGTCCAAATGGGAGGACTTTATACTGATACAACCCCCTAGGAGTAGCAAAGGCAGTGAACTGACGGTTCTCTGGGTGAAGGGGAATCTGAAAGAATCCCTTCGCCAAATTGAGCTTTGTGGAATATCGTGACCCTGCCAGCATGAAGAAGATGGCTATGTGGTCACCCATCGGCTCAGCATCCACTTTGGTGATTGCATTTAGCCTCCTATAGTCGCCACAAATCCTGACTCCACCATCGTTCTTGCTGACTACTACTATTGGACTACAGTAAGGAGATGAGGAGTTTTCAGTAATACCTGCAGTCTCCATGTCAGCAATTTCGTTGTCTACTGCGTCCAGTAGCTGCATGGGAATCGGATATGGCTTAACCTTTAAGGGAGTATTACTGGTCAACTCAATTTTGTGACAATCAACCTTTGCAAGTCTAGTTTTCCGACTCTGGGCATAGGCTTCACAGCCTGCTATCAAGGCCCAGCAGTCCTCCTACATACCATACACCTCTACATGTCACCACTTCGGCACTAAAACCCACCGTCCATATTGAATACATGCTAGGGCTGTCTCATACAGGACTGGTGTATTGGTATTAGCGGGGGTATTTTTATGACATGTCGGCGGGTCTTCTGGTAGATCAGTAATGCCTGATTTAATGAAATTCAAATCCTTAAACTGTTCCCTGCCCCAGCGGGGATTTGAACCTGGGTCCGTTAGAACGGCAGGCCATCTCTCTACCGATTGTCAGAGAAGACATCAGCATACTGACGGAGCAGTGACCTTATGGCATTCTGGTCACCTAATGCATAGTCAGTGTTAAGTAAAACACCTCCGACAGTCTCCTCCTGACGGGACTGAACGGTTAAGGGCTCGTCATCATGGTCATCAGTTGGGATCACCGCGGCTGCCCTGGTTTCTTCCAGTGGCTGGTCACTATCATCAGCTACTTGTAGGGCAGTCTCCTCGGGGTTTGACCCATGATAAACCTTCAACATGTTAATGTGGAACCTTTTGCGAAGATTCCCCATCTGAATTATGTAGTTGAGGTCTGAAATGTGCTCTATTACATCAAATGGACCCTTCCACTGTGCCAACAACTTGTTCTGGGCAGTGGAGAGTAACACCAAGTACTTATCCCCTGGACTAAACTTCCGGAGTTTTGCCTTCTTATCATAATAGGCTTTCTGAACTTCGCGCGCTTTGATCAATTCTTCTTTAGCTAACTCGCACGTTGACTGGAGGCGGTTAGCTAGATCAAGGACATAGGTGTAGGTGGTCTTGACTTCAGGGTCAGGTTCTTCATCGTCTCATAACTCGCGAAGGACTTCAAGTGGTCCACGGACCGACCTTCCATACACCAGTTCGAAAGGTGAGAACTTCAAGGAATGCTGTGGGGCTTCTCGAAAAGCAAATAGAAGAGGAGCAATGAACCGCGGCCATTCCTTTGGCTGTTCGGCGGCCATGCACTTTAACATCTTCTTGAGAGTCCCACTGAACCTCTCACACAACCCGTTACACATGGGATGATAAGGTGTAGTTCGCAGGCCTCGGATGGACAACAACCTGAATGCTTTGTTCATCATTGCAGAGGTGAACTGCGAACCCTGGTCGCTTAAGACCTCCTTGGGGATACCTATGCGACAGAACACTTCAATCAATGCCTCAGCAACAGTGATGGCCTCTATATTCTTAAGGGCCACAGCTTCAGGCCACCGTGTCAACAGTAGTGAGGATATACCTTGATCCATCACTTGCCCTAGGAGAGATTGGCCCAGCAATGTCAACTGCTACTCTCTCGAACGGTTCGGAGATTACAGGCATTGGTTCCAATGGTGCAGGATGGACACGTCCCCAGTCAGTGGTACGCTGACACACATCACAGGAATGCACAAGCCTTTCCCATTCCTGGCCAGAAAAAGTCAGCATGGATGCAGTCAGAGGTTTTCTTTTGGCCCATGTGACCTCCCATCACTGAACAATGACCTAAATCAAACACTGCTAGGCGATACTTTACGGGAACGACGAACTGCAGTCGAACCTTGCCCTGGGGTGTTTGTGACTCACAGTATAGCCGTCCTCGCTTATGAAGGAATCTGGCTTGACCTCCCCGTGAATATTTAATCACCTTACCCTCCAGCTCCTTACACACTGAGGCAAGTGTCGGGTCAGACTGTTGTTCTTGGACAACATCTTGACTACGAATCAGATCTTGCGGCGTTGCGACGGTCAACAGGGTGACACGATTCAGAGCCTTGGTCATGGCTCATGTTACTGCAACAGCCTAAGTCTGAGTAGCATCATCTACGGTGCAACTGCTTTTGACCCCTGGTATGTTGCCGATAATGAGGTCAAACAAGGGCTCTGGCATGACAACAGCAGCTGTCAAGCCTGTGTAGAAAGGAGATGCCACCTGGATACATGCCTCAGGGTACAATCTCACTGATCCATCAATAAATCTAACTTGGATCTGCCTACCCGTGTACTCGTCGGGCCGAACTAAACTTTGCTTGACAGAGCAATCTGAGGATCCATTGTCTCTCAGGACATTTACAGAAATGCCTTCGACAAACCCTGGCTGAACAAGAAAGCCAGTGTTACTGGTGGAAAGGTCTAAGGAGGTAGCAGCCAGTCATTGGTGAGACTGGGGAATGAACGATGCAGCAAATGTGGCGCCCTGAGAACTAAATGCCTGAGGGGTCATGCCCACCATCTGAGAAGTTGGAGCATTGACCACCTGAGATGGAGAGTTCATTGTTGCTGGGGGACCAGTGAACCGTGGAGAAGTACCTGTACTGGTGGGGTTGGCACCACTGTGTGCTGCATTTGCATCCTGCCTCCGATACACTAGAGTCGATTGTCCTGACTGAGGGTTACATGGTTTGTCCTTGCCCTGCTGGTGCTTGAAAAACCGGTACTGCTGCTGGTTAGGGTTCTGCTTGTTGTACCGCTTCCACTCAGGTTTCTGGGTATTTGGGTATTTTGCCCCTTGTCCTTCCTCTGCAGTTTATTTGGACCTTGGCCATTATTCTGAGAATGGCCTTGTTGCTGGGGTTCGGCCTGAGATGGTTTCCCAGATTTATCAGCTTTCCTGTTCCAGGTATGCTGCTTGCGCGTTTGATACCCGTATGCAGTGAAGAATGCATCAGCCTTCTCCACCATTTGGCTGGCATCCCTTACCTGGCAGATCTTAAGCTGAGCCGTAAGTTCGGCAGGCCACGACTTTTCTAGCTGCGTGCACAGCGTAAGGTCAATTATCCCCTCATGCGTGGAAGGAGTTTCATCTTTCTCCATCCGCTCATCTAAGTAAGCAGTAAGCCGGTCAAGAAACTGAACGGCAGTCTCTTTTTCTAGTAAATGCACCCTCATAAACTGACTCTTGGCGTCATCAACTGTGAGACCGTACACTTTGATAAGCATGGCCTTCATCATCTCAAACGTGAGATTGTCTCCACAAATTCTGTGGAGAATATCAAGGGCAGGGCCCTCAAACAGGCTAAGGAACTGGAACCGCTTAGCTGCATCATCCAGCTGGTACAGCTGAGCCATGTCTTCGAAACGAGCTATGAATGGCTCGATTTGCACACCTTCCCTGTATGGAGGAAGCTTGATGTGTGGGGTCGCCAAAACATGTGCAGGGAGAGTGCTCGTGGAGCTTGGGTTAGCTGGACCAGACGTGTCTGAAGCCAAGGAGTCTCGCTTGAGCCTCAGCATCTCAAGTTCATGTTTTTCACGTGCCTCACACTCAGCACGTTTGTGTTCTCGCTCTCTCTCTCGTTGTTCTTGCTCGTATTTGCGTTGTTCTCGCTCTTGTTCTAACTCGAGTTAGCGTTGTTTTTGCTTGTATTCACGTTGTTGTCATTCTTGTTCTAACTCAAGTTCCCGTTGTTTTTGCTTGTATTTGCGTTGTTGTCGCTCTTGTTCTAACTCGAGTTCGCGTTGTTTTTGCTTGTGTTGACGTTCTCTCTCGCATTCCTCGCGCTGTTCTCGCTCATATTCACGTTCTCTTTCACGTTCCTCACGCTGAATTCGAGGTTTTTCCTGAGCATCATTCTGATGTTGCTGCTCATAACTAAACTGAGAGAGGATGCAGTCCTTAATTTTCTCGGGGTCGCTAAGCCCCATATCTTTAGCTTCCTGTACATAGACGTCGGTAGACATGATGCTCAGTCTGAGTGAACTAGAGACTAAGTACTGACTGCTATTTTGCAGAGAAATCCCAATAATCAAGAATGAAGAATGCACAGGTTAGTGGTGACCAGTTTTATGTAGTTAAACTGGTAAAGAAAGAAAATTAAACACCTGACTGTGAAAACTATTACGTATAATTAATAGAAATGAATCAATAATCACCAGTAAGATAGTGCCTATAGACTTTAATGATAAATACCTAAGAATGAGTGAGTGAGTATTATTTCGTGAATAACTTTAGAGCTAGGAGTTAATATCCTGGCAAGGTCGCCAGATGTCACGGGGTTTTTGAGAATTTATAAGTTAAAGAATGCTTAAAATGTTGCTTGTAAATATGGACAATGAAATGACTTGTGAAAATCAAGCAGTAAGTTTACTTTATGCCGGTTTACTTCGCTGATTCTCTAAGGATGAGAATTTATAAACTTTCTCAACAGTACACAGCAGAGACTAATTACTCACACTTGCTGTTTGTTAGTACTGTTAGCCTCTGGAGAAAGTGACTCCACCCCTGACAATCAATAACTAATGCTATTAACGATAAACAGGTTCTTGCCGGTGCATTAACTCCAGGCTGGCACAATGGATTTCAGCTTAGTACAAGTGGACTGTCCTAAGTACCAGTTATGAATAATACAAAGCATTTATGCGAACTAGGAGCGGCAAGTAAAATAAGCTTAATGTGGAGAAATAAAACACGAGTTTACATTACATTAAGTTCAAGAAAAAGAACTGTAAATTTATTAATTACACTGAAATAGATTTTGTTACATGAGTCTCAAATGAATTCAAAATAAGGAGAACTCACTCACTCACTCACTCAAAAGCTAAACTCTTAAACCTAGGAAAAACGAAAGGAAATACTGGTCAGAGAGTGGGCTAAGCAGAATTGAACTGGGCATCGGCACGTAGGATGGATGCTGCAACTGCTAAACCTCTACGCCGATTCACGCTGAGTGGAGATTTCTGGAACTCGCTGGACGATGGCAGCGCTGCTCCACACTGGGCCCAAACGAACCTGCTCTCAGGACGTTCCAATCCTGACTGACTTCAAACTGTGAGAAAGAGGCGAGGGCCGGCCGTGCTTGCTAATGGCCAACGGAAATAATGTGAGCGATACACACTCAGAATTAATCACTCAGTGAAGGTGCTAATGTTGCGTGCAAGGATGATCACTTATGAAACAGTGAAAAATGATCTAAAAGCCATTCCAATCGAGCGAATGCATGGACGGTTGAAATGAGAGATACACAATGAGAATTCCAGTAGAATTCGCGGTTTTCACGGTGAACAAAATTGTCACGAACTTATAAACACGCTCGTGCCAATTCGTGACAGAGTTCTAATCCCATCAACAAGCTGTGAGCAAGAATTGTTATTCATTTCGCCTCACAAGCGAAATCTCACTCACCGTGAGTCAGTTTGACTAGCGGGTCGCATGTTAGCCGCTTTTGTCCCAGTGTGACACTGCCTTAACTATAATATCCATGGCCAGATTGTGAGCTATGGGATTGTCTGTCCTCACGGAATTGTCATTGTCGGCGAAAACAAAGTGACCTAGGATGTCCAGAGACACCACAGTGCCAGCAAACACTACAGGATTTCTTACTCCGACATGTTGTCGAACGGCCACGCTCACTGGACAGGCGATGACCCCAAGCAGGTGTATGCAATATGCGTCGCGAGTAAGAATGAGTATTAGCAGAAGCACCGCTGAATAGATGAGCATGAATGAGTAGAGGAATGCAGAGCCGCCCCAGACGTTGGTGTTCACATACGCGATTGAGACTGGAAGAATGTTGAAACAGACATCATAAGTACACAGGATGGAAAATGAGAGAGAGAAGGGGAAACTATGGTAGAAGTAGTGAGAGGGAGTGATTGTGTAAGAGGGATACTTTGGGAAGAAAGAGTAAGAGTATATGTTTTAGAATTATCTGATAGATCGTAGACAGCATTAAGACTACGATGAAATGTATAAAGTGTAGCAGAAGTTGGAGTAATATTAGTAGTAGGAATAGTAGTAGCAGCAGCATGAGTGTCTGAGTCTGGTTTTATATCAGAAAATAACCCCTATGAAGCAGGGTTATGTTACTATCACCACTGTTATTATCATCATCTATCGACTGGCGAGTTGGGGAGAATTTAACGGGATAGAAGGCATCTCTAATCGAAAAGGCAAAGTATGGGCAGTGAAGTATATAGCTACATTTATGAAAATGAATTGTATATCACTGCACACGATGAAAGACAACGGACAGTTTTATGAAGAATGAATAAAGAATATATGAAAGAATAAAAGAATAAAGAACGAATGAAAATGAATTATATAAAATGAGCACTATATGAAAGAAAACTAGTGATTTTATAAAGAATAAATAAAGAGGGATGAGAGAAAAAGAGTAACAAGAAAAATGTAAAATCAAACACTGAATGAAATCAGGAATTAATAATAATATTAATCACAAATTTAGGAAAAATGACAGGCATTTTCTAGAGAAGGTAAAAATGTAAGAGTGAGGCAAGAGGTGTTCACTCGCGCAAACGTTGTTTTGGAGTGGGGTGGGAAGGTAACAGAAAATGAGAATTACAAGGGTATACACTGCAAGTGAGTTGACTGGAGAGAACGGGATGATGCAAGTCATGACGGGGACGCATGTGAGTGGTGTAGTGTCTCTCACCAGGCAGAGTTGCTGAATTGACTGGAGAAGCCTGATGACGAAAAACTGTGACGTGGAACGATGTGGTTGGTCACACTCTCTGGCAAGGCAGGGTGTAGTCAGGTTGGTAGGCGGTGAAGGTGAGTGAAATAGGGCACTTTTTTCACCAGTGGGCAGGGGCTGTAGCAATTCACCCCACCATAGGTGCAGGACACACACTCCTCAGTTCCATACAGCAAAAGGCAGTAAATGTAGGCCCCGGAGATAAGCACTGATCACACTGACAGCGAAAACAGAGCCGTGTGTGGCAGGGTAGAGCAAGGTGGCTGGCTGTCAGTGACGGTTTTATTTTTCCCACAACTGGCCGGGCAGAAGTAAAGGCAATTACAGTTTACAACACTGTAGGTCACTGGCAGGGCAGAGGTGGGTATTGTGGTGCAGGTTGTAAAGAAGACTAAGGTGGTTTGCATGACACAGGTTTGGCAGGGCTGCCAAGCACAATGCATAGTGTCTTGCCGGTAATTATATCGAGACTATTGTAGACGATATGTTGGTTGTTCAGACCTCTGCCACCATTTTGAACCAAGCATAAAGGGCGAAGGGTAAGTTCAAGGTCCATTGGAACTTTCCACTTTATTCTTGACTAGATGCTCACGGAATCTGCTCCATTCGAGCCCTGCCTCTGAACTAATACTGACTAACCGTAACCAGCCGGCATCTCACACCCCGGCCTGTAGACCTGGACTCAGCATATATGGCAGGCGACGCCAGCGAAGGCTGCAAAATCTGTCATGTAGGATGGGCCACAATTATAATTCACACTTAAATACTGTTAGATATACGCTAGTATATACTGACATCAGTTTAGTTGTAAGAATTAAATCATTTGTAACACGGTCAGCCCTGGGCGAATGGTGAGTAGCTTGCATAAAGACGATGAACAATACTTCTTTTGAAAGACTTACAACCATACTTCCACTGGCAGAAGGTGTTCTCATTAAAGGCCACATGATAGAGTTTTGGTGAAAATAGCATTATCCAACAAAAACGCATTTTCTGCATTTCCGGTCAGTGGTCTGTAGAGCCCTTCCGTCGCGTGGCCCCTCAGTTCATATCCTTAAACTGTTTCCTGGCCCTGTTGGAAATCAAACCAAGGTCCATGGGGTCTGCAGGCCACCTGTCTACCGACTCGACCACTGCTTCTTTTTATTCTTTTTAATAGTCAATTAATTAACCAGTTTATTTATTTTTCAGCACAGGAGAAACCCTGGTAGAAGAATGGTCAATAAAGATTGCATGTAACATCTTCAGTTTAGGAAATCTCACCCAACTTGAACGTTATTGTCTGACTGTAGTGAAAGTAAAATAAATCAATTAAAAGAAGGCATTATACTTAAATGCGTAACAGTTTTAGCTTCTGTAACTCACTCTCAGGTAAATGAAATCGTCTCTCGTTCACTGCATAGAATACTACTTTAGAGGATTCCTGTGCTAACATACTGTACTTGGGATGCTCTGTTCCTCCTTTCATATTTTTTCATCAGCTACAAAACTCGCTTCCACCCTTTCGATTTCAGTTCCTCTTAATCCCGACGTATGTCATTTTAGCTTATTTCTCTCTTTTTTTTTTTTTTCTTTGGGGATCTTATTACGACGGTGTTCCCTTGAGATTTTATTCTTGTTTCCCCTAGATGTTATTATTAAGCTTATAAAAGAGCTCTAGCCGGGAAAGGATCATAAATGGCTATATTATATCCATCTGTTCCACCTCAGAAAGTCTTACCTAAAGCGAATGATATCGCCTCATGGTACCAAAAATAAAATACCTTATTGAAGTTGTGTAATGATTTAAACTCTCATGATAGTGCTACTGTGTTATATTCCAGTAAATGAACGCTAGACGAGTTGATTAAGATTACAGTGAGTCATAACAGCCCGAGAGGGTTGAGTAGCCTAGAAAAAAACTAATTAAATCAAACAAGCATAGAACCACCAGTCAGTACTTCAATAACATTCTGTGTGTGTGTGTGTGTGTGTGTGTGTGTGTGTGTGTGTGTGTGTGTGTGTGTGTGTACGCGCGTGCGCGCGCGCGTTTGATCCAAGATGTTTGATTTTCGAGCAGTCTTCAGTCAAACCTCAGGGATCACGGTCTTAATATTAACCTGAGAGTGTGAAGAGGGAAGGAAATCCCCAGAGCTTTAAAGTCATTTGTGGGATATCTTGATTAGATTTGTCAAGTGTTCTTCGTGCCCTACCGGGCTGCTTAGCACTTGGTCCTGTGGAGGGCTCTCAGGCTTCACCCTCGAGTTTTAATAGCTTGCGGTACACAGGCTCGGTTTCAATCATCTGGCAGTTGCAACAGAATGACTAAATGTGTGGGGAATCTGTTTACACAGCCGGATACGCAACATAGCACCAGTGTCAGTGTTGCCATATTATCTTCTGTCTAAATTTCAAGGGTCGTTAATACGTCGAAGTTGATCAGTTTTCAACATTACATGTTTCCACCCCCCCCGCCATGAGTTGTTTGAGTTACAGACAAATGGCCCAAAAAGTATGGATCTGCTTGCAAGATTTTTTGTACCATTGCATGCAAAACGGTATATGGTTTCCAGTAATATACATTTTGTTGAGGAAAACTTGCTATTGTGAAAAATCTGACTGTTCTAACGAGGGCTGCCTGAAACCGATGAATAGCTGCTTCGATGCTGGACAATCTCCTCTCAACGTGCTTCGTGCAATGCATGGCCAATGGGGCAGTTGTTAGGGGCAAAGACTCCCCTTAAGAAAATTTCAACCTATATGATATTGAAATGGGTCCATCTGTGACCATACTCCAACCATCCTGCCAAGTTTCATTGCAATCATTTTTCCACTTTCCGCTCCATTGCACAGACAGACAGACAAACATCCACACGGTTAGAATTATAATACAGTAAATTAGCCTGCTTCCCATATGAAGTGCTGAAACCAGGCATTTTTGTCATTTGCTTCAGAAACTGTGTGCTTCCCTTTCCCTTCGCGATCTCAGTTTTAATAATGAGGTCCTGAGTCAAACTGATACCTGTTGCGCCGTTGTCACTCCAGCTGGTGTCCCTATTCACCAGTGTCTTGAGGAATGCTGGTAACATTGGTGTTCTAAGCACTGTTTTAGCAAAATCACGTAGATAATGTTTCCTCAGCAGAACAATATCAAGAACATGGATATGAGTCTGTTATACAGCTTTGTAAGTATGCTGACAACAAGGACTTGAAAAAATACTGGTACTGTATATATTATTGATTTCTTTTCTTTACAAACTTTTTATAATATTTTACAGCTTACGATAGATGTCGCTTGCCATAATAAAGTAAACGAAAGTCAGGGTAGACTTAGTTCTAATGATGCTTTCTAGCACCTACTATGAGAGTATTTCTTGAACCGTATATCTTTGACAATAACCACAGTGCATCTCAGCGGTGATCATTGAAGTGAAGAAATTTGTGGAAATATTAACCCCTTCACTACAATGAAGAATTTTTCATCTGTATTTTGATGACTGGATATATGACTTCATTTAGCATCGGAGACTTCTCTTGGAATTGAGAAGGCGGGCACAATCTCCATAAAATCACAGTATGATGACATTTTTGTTTTAGTGTATTCTGTATGAAGACGATTTCATTCCGCTTAAGAGTGGTTGTTCGTAGCGGAATTTTATGGAGATTAAATGTTACGTCTCTAGAGATGATTAAGTTCAAGGAGCCAGTAACTTAGGAGCTTCTGACATAATATCTTAAATATACAATGTTGACGCTCACTGAAATATCATGATTAAATAAGCAGCTCAGTGCAATGACGTGATTTATATTTTCTAGATTCTATTACGCGGTTTTATTACACTGAAGGGAGACGTCGTGTACCTATTGAAGGTGTTAATGGAGGTTCTGTGTAAGTACACCATTTCGAAAGGTCTCTCCTGAGCTGAAGAAAATTGTTCGGCGTTGGTAACAGTAAAATGAAAACAACGCACTCGGACGGAGGGGATAAAAGGGTTGTCCTCAAGGTCTCTTTCAGCACTCACCGTACTGTACGTACTGTAGGTAACCAGTTAAACAGATGCCACTTGCTTTTTCCACCTTGAGTGCATTTTGAAAAAAAAAAAAATGTTCTACAATACCTGACATTTGCAACTGTTGAAATATATATACATATATATATATATATATATATATATATATATATATATATATATATATATATATATATATATATATATATATATATATAATATTCAACAAGAAAAATGAGAAGGTTATTGGCTAATGAAGTAGAATACTGATGGTCACCTGGTGACCTTTTACTGCGTATGATGATGAGGGGAGAGGAGTGGAGGGGAAAAGCCGATATTGCCCTCACCGCCGCCTGGTGATGCTCAGTTATTGGTGAGGGGGACGTGTTGTCACCCCAACCCACCCTGCAGGGGTGAAGACTTCGCCCTGTTCACCCTCCACCGCTGTGTCTTCATTATGTTCATGGCTAAGTCAAGGGATTCTCAAGCAGCAGTCACATGCTGATTATTGCACCAATTTGGAGAGATAATTTGGCCGTAAACCTGAGGCGGGATTTTGGTTTGTGTTGTTAGAACACACAAAGTGAGTACGCTTATTGTAATGGAAGGAGAATGAGTTGTATTTCAACCTGTATCATAAGAAACCTCGGTGATACTGAGAAGGAGAGAGAGAGAGAGAGAGAGAGAGAGAGAGAGAAGATGGACTCAGCAGGAGAAAGAAAAGAATACAGAAACAATCTGCGAAGAGGGGATGAGACATCTTCTCTGTCATCCCTGTCCTTCGTCCCTCACACTCTCTCCCCTTACCTATCTCTTTCTTATAGACTTTCTTTCCCATGTCTTCTTTATTCTCTCTCTCTCTCTCTCTCTCTCTCTCTCTCTCTCTCTCTCTCTCTCTCTCTCTCTCTCTCTCTCTCTCTCTCTCTCTCTCTCTCTCTCTCTCTCTCAATCTCTTTCTCTCTCTCTCTCTCTCTCTCTCTCTCTCTTTCTCTCTCAATCTCTTTCTCTCTCTCTCTCTCTCTCTCTCTCTCTCTCTCTCTCTCTCTCTCTCTCTCTCTCTCTCTCTCTCTCTCTCAATCTCTCTCTCTCTCTCTCTCTCTCTCTCTCTCTCTCTCTCTCTCTCGTTCTTCATTCCATCCACTTCCTCCTCCACTCCTCGCACTCCCTCCTTCATCCCCGCACTCTCCCCTTCATTGTTGTCATTCCTTCCTTCATCACCCCCCTCTCCCTCCTTAATTCCTCCAACTATTGTCTTCATCCCTCCCACTTCCTCCCACTCATTCATATATTCCACACCATTCTTCATCCCCCACACCCTACCTCGTTCCTCTCACTCCCTCTTTCACTCCCTCACTCCCTCCTTCACTCCCTCACTCCCTCACTCCCTCCTTCACGCCCTCATTTTCTTCTTTATCCCTACCACTCCCTCCTTCCCTCTCTTAACCTTTCCACAGTTTCCAATCCTCCCTTTCTCCCTCTTACGTTCTCACCTCTCTGTTTTCTCCTGCTAAGCTCAGCCTTCTCTACATCCTCTTCCTCTCTCCCTCTTCCTTCTCCCTCTCTTTCTCTCCGCCTCTCTCCTCTCTTCCATTTTTTCCCTGCTTCCCTCTGTTTCTCCCCTTTCGTTCTTGTCCCTAATTCTTTGTCTTCCCTTTCTTCTCTCCTTTTTCCTCCGTCATCCCTCTCAGCCCCCTTTATTCCTTCTCCCACCCTCCTTCCCTCCTTCCTTCTCTCTCTTTTCCATCCTTTTCTCATTCCCTCCTGCGTTCCCCTCCCTCCTTCCCACCTCCCCTCGCTTCTCGACACCTTCCTACTCTATTTGCATATTTCCATGTTGTGTTGTGTCAGGCTGGCGTCGTCCCCCTCACAGCGGTCAAGGAGGGAGGATGATACCAAAGTTGACGCTGAGAGAGAGAGAGAGAGAGAGAGAGAGAGAGAGAGAGAGAGAGAGAGAGAGAGAAGCTACATATTTGTTTCAAAACGTATTGGTGCAGACTTTGCTGGAGACATTCCGGCATCTCCTGTGATGGCTAGTACAAAGCATCCAAGGATTCTACCTAGTGTTGGTTACCCCGCCTTCATGAGGAAGCATTATATCGACTGCTGAAGAAGTTCCCCAAGAAGTGCTCTTATCTTGTAAATATTCAGAAAATAATGGATTAATTTCCATGGGACATTGCCTTTTTTTTTTTTTTTATCTCTTAGGGTATCGTCACCTTCGTCCTGTGCGATTCTTTAGGGAGCTAATGTACATACAACATCAGTACAAGCACGGTTTCCTTCTTGCTGAATATAAGAACATAAAATATCTGTAGTAGGGCTGTTGACCCATACTGGGCAACTCCCATCAAGGCTATAAGCAGAGTACGAGGCAAACTCAAGTTAATACCTCAGATGGCTGTCCTCTCTCCCTCTGTACCCTGAGGGCGAAACTGGCAGGAAAAAAAAATAGACAAACACCATGAGACTACCAAACTGGCATTGTAAATTATAGAGGAAAGGCTGATGGAACGACTTACAACGATACTGCACTGGAACCTGAGGAGTGGGTGGGTGGGTGGGTCGGTGGGTAATAGTTCTGTTCTGCGTATTTCTGAGACAGGAAAAAAGTCCTTTTTCCCATTACCTTCCATTCATAATCCTACCCAGTCTAATCTTTAACAATGTCCATCAAATTAACGTCAGATATATTGATAGGTAACGTCGACTCATTCCAAGCCTTCTTACTGTATCTCTTTGATGATTTTTTTTTTCATCTTACAGTCATCTGCGTACATTTGCTGGTGTTGTCTCATGACTACTCGTTGTTAAGCTTGTAGTAATGTCTCTCGTATGAATTCTTTTGATCCACTTAGCACTTTAATCAAATGTGCCCCAACTCTCCGGCTTCCTCGTGAGTGTAAGTTTATCGTTCTTAAGCTGCTCATAGAGAGCGTTCCTAATGTTGTGAATCATCTTCATCATTCTTCTCTGACCACATCCAAAAATATTAATATTCATTTAATACCACGGGCACCAAAGATGTGCTACATACTCCAAGTGTGGCCTCACTAAGGCGGAATGATTTTAGCATTACTTTTAGAGAAAAATTGTTCAAGCTTGAAATTAAATCTAAGACTTAGTTAGGTTTATTTTGTACATCATTGAACTCTTTGATGGCTTGGCTTTAGATCTTTGCTAACCATGATCCCTAGATCCACTTCAGTCTGATTATAGATTTCTACATTCTCTAATTTGTAACTGGCTCTTTAGATATTCCTGCCTACATTAAGCATTTCACGTATCTCTCCATCAGATATAACGTAGGCTCACCCTTTTTCACTCCAGCTCTCTACTGCAAAAGTCAAGCAGTACTCTCAGCATTTCATGAATGAACCTAGCCGGCACTGGAACTGTCTTCGTCTTTCAGTCATTCCCATTGCCTATGACCTCCAGGTCTTTAAATGAAACTGTCCTGGCATTCCAAAATAATCGGACCTAGAATTAAGATTACCCTGTTTTCTGTTTTCTTTGGAAAGGAGAAATGTTGAAGGCTTCAGCCTTTATTTCTGCATGCAAAAACCACAACGTCATCCGATGGGATCAAGATACCCGTACGTATAAGAAGTACAAGTAAATCGCTGAGAAAGAAGTGACACGAAATCTCATAAGTCAGAGACTAGGGCCCAGAGGAACACAGACTGTCCACAAAATCTGCCTCAGATTCATCCAGCCACAACTCCCTGAGGCCAAACATCTGGTGAAGCTAATTAGCAAGTTTTGTGATGTCTCAGCGAGGGTGGAGGCAGGCAGGAAGGTAGAGAGCAGTAGGAGCAGGAAGGTGGGACACTGAGGGTCTGGAGGCAGGCAGTGAGGGAGTGGTGGAGACAGGCAAGGGGTGTGGAAGCAGGCAGGCCACAGTGAGGGGTAGAGGCAGGCAGGCAGGGAGGTAGGGGCGGAGCCAAACCAATAAATAAAAGAGTCAAATAAAATAAAATGAAAGAAAACGGGAAAAACGGTAAGGCGGTGTAGAGGGTACATAGGAAGACAAGAAGTGACAGACAGGCAGGCAGGCAGTTAGGGATGGAAGAATAAAGGTTGAGAAGCACGAAGTACTGGTAGCTGATGGGAAAGGAGACAGGTTAGCAGGCAGAAAAGGAGCAAAACGATCCTGAGAAGAGGAGTCGACGAAAGAAAAAACGGAAACCAAAGAGTGAAATATTATATGACTATCAGATCTACGGCATGGAAACTAAATGTCCTGTGGGAAGTGATTTAAGTTACTAGTGATCATATTTTTGGCGATGTAAATAAATAAAATGGATATGAGCAGGACGTAATAATGATGCTTACTTACTAGTTGACTATAACTTCTTTAATATAATTCTCCGGGTATAATACATTGCTCGATCATGTAAGTTATAAAAATATAGAATAAATAGTTCGTTGAACGCCCTAATGACCATAAGCTTTAATTATGTAATTTTTGCTATTCCCAGACTGTTTTTTTCGGCAAACAAGTCGCCTCTCGTCGTCTGCGTGTTAAACAGTCTCCATTAACCTTAAGGTGAGAAAAAACTTAGATCTGTTATATTCCTAATAGAAGGAGACAGTCATACGACGTATCCAGCTTAGAAGTCTCTCGACAATAAGTTAACCCTTTCAGATCGTTGACGTATTGTTTAGCTCAGTTTTGCTATTCCCAGACAATTTCTTTTCTAAATAACAATGAAACTCCAACAGTGAAGGGGCTAATGAAAGTTGTATTTAGACCCTCCACTGAAAAGAATCTCTAAAGAGCCGAGTGAAAATCTCTAGAGACCTAAAAAAAAAAAAAAAAAAAAAAAATAGATACTTATAATCGAAATCAGGGTGTTAAGACAAATGTTTCTGTCTGATTTGAATATTTCGGAGAATGTAACGTAACTGAAACTGCGATTATGTTGAGGACGACATCAGTAATCTACCCATTAATTCACATCATACTTGTATTAACTCTTTAGTCTGATGACGTATCTTTGATTTTATTATTGCAACCACCGTGTGATTTTATTCCGGTTAAGGGAAACCTCCTAGTAGCTAAGGAATTAATGAAGACCGTCAGTGGTAGCAACCCCAGACGCATCTGAATGTGAACCCGCTGGGGTGCAGGCTGGAGTTACCTTTTTCCGCAGTCCGCCATCCTCCCTGCCTAGGCGTCGAAGGACATCTGTACAACTGGACAACAGAGCAGCCCGGACAGAGACGGCCTTGGCCCGGCTTTATCGGTGTGGCACCAGAATGGCGTCCGTCACCAGCACCAAGGCTATGTAAAGTCTCTCCATTCGAAATACCCGAACTATATGATCTTTCGGTATCGTGAATTAAATATAACAAAAATGTTGCACTTGAATTGACGGGGTTCATCTTTTATGCAACAAACAGTTTCGAAGTGGTAGAGAATGCAGTTATCGCCATACAATAAAATATTATCCCCTTCAGTCCTGTGACATATTCATATTCTTGCTGCCGCCAGTCGAATTTATGCAACTTAGAACAGCTTTCTACTTCAGAATTTAATGAAACCCCAATTTTTAACCCTTGCTTCAATGACTTATCAAAAGGTGAAATCCCATAGAAATGGACAGAAAAAAAAACATTAAATAAATCATCTGAACATCAGGATTGAAACACATCATACAGTAAGTTTAACTCCTTATGTCCGATGAACTGTTTTAGATTTCCTTCCTACCTCCATATGATATTTAAAATTTTAGGATAACCATTTGCAGTGTCTCCATCAAAGCTCTCTCCCTAATCTGAATAAACTTTTCTGAAAATGGCCAGAACACAATGAAGAATACATTATATGTATGAAAGGAATAACTGACATAAATCTTTAGTTGCCAGACTGCCCTGTTACTGTTTAAACCTTCTGTCTGTGCTTTCATCTCTAGACTCCTTTCTGGTCGTTCTATAGCTGCTGTTGTAGACGGCCACCGACCTTCTCCTAGGGTTATCAATAGATTATTATGTTCCTCAGGGTTCTGTCATCTATTTACTTCCTTCTATTCATCAACGACCATCTAAGTTGTATATTTAACTCGATCAACTCGTACGCTGATGACCCCACCCTTCAAATTTCCATTCGCTTCCCACAGCTTCCATCTCAGCAGTCACTTCAACAAACAAGGGATGAGGCTATAACAGACCTTAATTCCTGACTTGGCTCACATCTCTGATTGAGGTAAAAGTAGCCTTATTGTTTTTAATACATCAAAAACTCATATATCAACCCAACAAAATCTTCCACGGGAGCGTCCTTTAATATTTAGTAATATCGAACTCAACCCTGCATTATCCCTAAGCATATTTGGGGTTTCATTCTCTCGGGATCTTTCATGGAAACATCATATTGCTCCTCTTGCCAAATCTGTTTCCAGGAGATTAAGTGTGGTATGCCGATTTCGTGTCTTCTTTGCTCCGGAATAGCTGTTGACTTTATACAGGGGTTTTATTCGCCCCTGTGTGAGTACAGCTCCCATGTGTGAGGGTGTTCCTCACGTACAACATTCTCATCAGGATGGAGTCAAAGGTTTTAGATCTCATTAGCTCTCGTTCTTTTACTGACTCCCTTCAATTTCTTTCTCATCGCCCCACTGTTGCTCCTTTATTTCATTTCCATCGTCACTTCAATGGTCACTGCACTCCAGAACTGTCTGCGTGCAACCTTTCTCTATTATGGCGGACGAGTAGAACCCGTCTGGTAGCGAACTCTAACCCATTTTCTGTCCAGCTCTTTAATGCAAGAGTTAACCGATACTCCTAGTCTTTCATGTGTGCAACAGGTGAACTCGTGGAGCTGTCTTCCTCTTTCTACGATCTTCAGTCTTTTAAGCACAATAAGTCAAGACGTCTAGAAATGTCTTTGGTTTCCTCCTCCCTTGCATTAAAAAAATATAGCACCAGGTGTTAAACGTAGCCCTTTGGCTGTGGCGAGTTTCTGGCAGGTGAATATCATAGTCCATTGTAAGGGAGAACACAGTTAGACGATCGGTATTCTTGGTCACAACTTTAATCGTGCACTGTTTCTCCATAATTTTGATGTCCTAGGTACCTCCTCACCACAATAAAACCGTCTCCATTAATGGAAACAATATACCAAGTACGTAATTCGAGGCGAAGAAAATTTTTTGCACAATTTGTGAACCCTTGTTTTGCACAATGAAGTTAGAAGAATGTAAGACAAACTCTTTTCATAGTATTGATATTTCACCTTTCTTTTCCTTGGAGAGATGGTTTCACTATGATTCCCATATAGTCACTCCGAAAATGAAGGAAGAGTTGATAACTGGATTAAGTTTCCTATGCTCTCTCTCTCTCTCTCTCTCTCTCTCTCTCTCTCTCTCTCTCTCTCTCTCTCTCTCTCTCTCTCTCTCTCATTCAACGCCATATCTTCCACCGCGTCCTATCCTGCGTCTCACCCTGCCTTTACCTACTACCTGCCATTCACCATATCAGTGACCATGGGCAAGCGAATTAAGCAGAGAAGCAGACAAAAACAGACAAGCAAGGAAGGAGGTAAGGGAGGCATGGAGGAGGTTGGCATGGGTGGAGGAAAGGAGGTAAGAAAAACATAAAGGTAGATGTTGTGGGTGGAGAGAGGAAGGTAAGGGAGGCCTGAAGGCATATGGGGTGAGTGAAGGGAAGAAGGTAAAGAAGGGATGAAGAGATATGGTGAGGTTGGAAGGAGGAAGGTCTGGGAGACATGGAGGGAGATGGTATGGGTGGCGTGATGGAGGTGAGGTGAACTGGGGAGGGCATTGAAAATCAAGTGACTGTATAAGGGAAAGACCGAAAGAGGGAAGAGATGAGCTTGAACAAATGAACTGTAACGGCTGTAGCGAACACGATCTCATCATGTTTTATATGATGTGAAGGGCAATTAATTATAACAAGAAAATATTTAGGCACTGGAAGGGGAAACTAGGTTAGTGAGATTATATCGGAAGTGGCGAGATCAGAACGAAAAGTAGAGAAACAATGAAACTTACTATAGAAAGAGTCAAAGGTAGGTACAAACAAAGAAAAAGTAGGGTGCATACAGCATTTCCTTCTTCCTTCACGCTTCTGACTCATCCCCTCTCTGTTCATGCCTACCACCAAAGCAATTTTCTTCCCTCCCCTCCTTCCTTAATCTCTCTTCCCCTTCCTACTTGCCTCTCTCTCACACAATTTGCATAAGAGCCTGTCAGATGACACTAGTTGTTCTCGCAGGGCTAGTTGGTAACCTGATGGAGAAGGGGCCAGGAAGAGTGTTGTGTTGGTTGAGGAAGAATGTGATGCTGGAAAGGCAGGATGTGGTGTTGATGGTGCTGTGTGGAGATCGTTGTACGGGAGGGGAGTATGTGGGCAGGAAGGAAGGGTGCGGTGGAGAGGCTGGGTGTGGTGGTGCGGGAGGGAATATGAAAACAGGTAGGCAGGGTGCGGTGAAAAATAAGCAGAGAGTTAGGCAGGGCGTAGTGATGGAAAAGAGAATGTGTTGGCAGGTAAGTAGTGTGGAGTTGTGGTGGAGAAGGAGATGTCTACTCAGGAGAATAGACAGGATAATCATGTGGTAGCGAGAGAGGAAACACAGGGTTGTGGTAGAGAGAGACAAGTGCTCGTGACCCTTCGGGCCCCTCTCACTTGCTCCTGCGGAGGGCTCTCGCGCTGGTATAGTTTATTCTTGTTTCTTCTTCTTTTTTTTTTTTTTTATGTGCTCGACTCTGGGCATAGGCTTCACAGCCTGCTCCCGAGGCCCAGTAGTCCTCCTACACACCATACACCTCTACCTGTCACCACTTCGGCGCTAACACTCACCGTCCATATTGAATACATGCTAGGGGCTGTCTCATACAGGACTGGTGTATTGGTATTAGCGGGGGTATTTTTACGACATATTGGCGGGTCTTCTGGTAGATCGGTAATGTCTGCTTTGAATGAAATTCAAATCCTTAAACCGTTCCCTGCCCCAGCGAAGATTTGAACCTGGGTCCGGTAGGACCGCAGGTGCACCTCTCTACCGACTGAGCCACCGCCTCACCCTATGGAAAAAAAATCCTACGGAGATCCTATGCAGCGCGCCTGGAGTGGCGTTTTTTGGTCAAAATGTGATCGATCTTTAAATATAGTAAAAGTTTTTCAATCGTGATGGGACCAAGTTTTTTCACATCAGCGATTATTTTTGCTATTTTTGTGCCAATTTTGGTTCTATTTGAATGTGTAGTTTCGGCTGCCCAAAATACACACACACACACACAACACGGCTAGTGCTATAGAGTATTAAAAGGAGATTGGACGCAGAGAGGAAGAATGTCTTGTGGCGGAGCGGAGAACATGGGAGTATAAAATCAGTCCAAAATGCAAGTTCCTAAGAAAACTGTTGAGTTATTCTGTTATTTGAGAGAGAGAGAGAGAGAGAGAGAGAGAGAGAGAGAGAGAGAGAGACAGACAGACAGACAGACAGACAGACAGACAGACAGAGGCAGAAAAAAGTAGAAATCTCTCTGTATTTTATATAGTTTACGTATCTAAATGTCACATTTCAAAATTCATTTCATTTTTTCCATCCTCCACTCCGTTACAATCTTCCTGTCTCTCACCCATACATTATATGTTTCATCCCGTGTAATCTCCTTTCTTAATTTTTTCCTTCCTTCATTACTTCTATACCTATTATCTTCCTCCGCAACTCCCCCCCCCCAACACACACATAAATACACAGACTGTATTATCAGTAATAAAAATGTAATTAGCAATTAAAGGGTA
>NC_136979.1:18996231-19033731 GCF_032717465.1 Coenobita brevimanus | reverse complement strand
TCTCAAACTACCTCCGATTGATGACCTCAAATGAACTCGGAGATCTGCCTTACATAGCCCATGTCCGAACTGGAGGTCATGTGAGTTTCCATGCCAAAAATTGGGTTGCAGGGGTACCCGGCGTTGCCCTGGCCAAAAAGGCGACCACTCTACTGGTGACCTTATATGACCCAGATCTGAATTTTGACCACATAAAATCATCCTTCGGTCACTCTAATTCAGAATATATATGGGTCTGGGGGACTCTGGCCCTTGGTTTGGGGGTGATTCAAGGACAAACAAACAACGAAACGAACAATGCAGCTCATATATATATATATATCATGTCATCAGCCGTTTGAGTGTCCACTGCAGGACCGGCCTATCCCTACCGAAGTGGGGACGATACTGCCAATGTATCTCTACCAAGTGGCTTAGGCTGTCTAGAAGAGGTTGTATGAAGGGTGAGAAGTGCTTGTAAGTGTAAATGTAGTGTTGGAGTGGCTTTCGATGTGTGTGTAGTCTGTGAACCAACTGTAATCGGCCCGCTTTGAGCCCATTGGGTGCAAGCATACTAGTGTGCGACACTGGTTCAACCACAGCACCCCTTATGTCCGCCAAAGTAGCAAGTGGCTCGGTGAACGATTCCCAAAGTTTTTACAACTCTGGCAGGAGAAGAACCCTCATCCACCGGCGAGCGAAACGCACACTCTACCACTGTACTACATGGAGTCACATGGAGAGACAGGGTGACGAATGAGGATATAAAGGAGCGTTGTGGTGTGGATGTGATAGGAAGCGTTATGAGAAACACACTGAGGTGGTTAGGCCATGTGGAGAGGATGGAGGGTGAAAGACTGACGAAGAGAGTGTATGGGAGTGAGGTGGAGGGGGGAAGAGGGAAGGGGAGGCCGAGGATGAGATGGAGGGATGGGGTGGAGAGGTATATGAGAGAGGGGTGTGTGAGTTGGGAGCAGGGCAGTGAGATGGCGGGGGACAGGGCGACTTGGAGGCGATTTGTTTGTGGCCACCCCAAACGGGATTGAGGCGTCTGGCAATATATATATATATATATATATATATATATATATATATATAAATATATAATATATATATATATATATATATATATATACACGCGCTCGCGCGCGTGCTTTTGTGTGTCTGTGTGTGTGTGTGTGTGTGTGTGTGTGTGTGTGTGTGTTCTTACCTAATTGTTCTTACCTAATTGTATCTTTACAGGAATGAGTCAAACTCGTATTGTCCCGTGTCTTAGACCATATTGATTGTACATATCCTTAAATTTGTGAATTGTTTTGGCACACACTATTTCATTCGGTAGTGCATTCCATTGATCAATTGCTCTGTTTGGGAAACTGAATTTCCTTACGTCTTTATCACCTCTCTTCTTATGCAGTTTTTTGCAGTGTCCTCTTGCTGATGCTTCTCCATATGTTAAGTAATCATTTATGTCTATTTTCTCCTTTCCTGATATGCACTTATATAGCATTATCATGTCACCTCTTTTCCTTCTCTCCTGTAGTGTTGGTAGATTCAGTTTATTTAGTCTTTCTTCGTAGCTTAGGTCCCTTAAGCTTGGTATTCATCTTGTAGCGGCCCTTTGAACTTTTTCAATCTTGTCTATATGCTTTTTGAGATGAGGACTCCAGACTATTGATGCATATTCCAGGGTTGGTCTAATGAATGATGTTATTATCCTTCTTAGCATGTCTTCATTTATGTATGTGAATGCTATTCTCATATTTGCAAGCAGTGTATTCATGTTCCGTACCTTCTCGGTGATGTGGTCAGCCGGAGATAGTCTGTTATTGATAATCACACCTAGGTCTTTCTCTCTTTCTGATGTGTATAGGGTTTTATTTCCTAACTTATAATCCCAATCAGGTCTTTTTCCACTTTTACCAAACTTGATTACATGACACTTGTCCACATTGAATTCCATTTGCCATGTACTACTCCATTCATGAAGTTTATTTAATTCTTCTTGTAGCTCCCTACAAGAGTCTGTGCTAGTAATTCTCCTTTGTATTTTTGCATCATCTGCAAACATATTCAGATAGCTCTCATTTCCAGTGTTACTGTTTATATCATTTATGTACACTAGAAACATGATTGGTGCCAGCACCGAACCCTGTGGTACTCCACTAGTCACTTCTTTCCATGATGAGTAGTTTCCTCTTAGTACTATCCTCATTTCTATTTTTATGAGAAAGTCTTGCATCCAACAAAACAGTTTGCCTCGAATTCCTCCTTGATGGTACAGCTTCCATAAAAGTCTTTGGTGTGGTACTGTGTCAAAAGCTTTCTTGAAATCTAAATAGATACTGTCCACCCATCCTTCCCTCTCCTGTGTTGTGTTTGTTACTCTGTCATAGTAGCTCAACAGATTAGTAACACATGATTTTCCTTTTCTGAAACCAAACTGTCTTTCTGTTATCATACTGTGTTCTTCTAGATGATTTACCCAAGCTTTTCTTATAAGTTTTTCTAATACCTTGCTTACAACACTGGTCAGTGATACTGGTCGGTAGTTGAGAGGATTTTGTCTATTTCCTTTCTTGAATAAGGGGACTATATTTGCTTTTTTCCAAATATCAGGTAGTTTCCCTTGACTGAAGGATTTCTTGAAAATTAAAAATAATGGTTTACTTAACTCCTTTGCACATTCTCGTAACACCCAACATGAAATTTCATCAGGACCACTTGCTTTTCCTCTGTCTAATCTACTTAACTCCTCCTGTATTACTTTTTCTGCTATTTGTATATCTGGTAGTATGTGTGGACATGCATGTTCCACATATTCCCTCCCAAAATTTTTTTCTTCTGTAAAAACTAATTGGAAATTCTTATTTAGTGCTTCACAAATATCTTTCTCTTGTGTATAAGTGATTCCCTCGTCCGTGATGGATTGTATTATATCTTTTACTTTGGTTTTGCTTCTGATATAGCTGCAAAACAGCTTTGGTTGATCACCACTTTTATTTATTATGTCCTCCTCAAACTGTTTTTGGGCTTCCCTCCTTATTCTTGTATAGTCGTTTCTTGCCTGTTTGTAATTATTATACGCCCTTTCACTATTGTGTCTTCTGTATCTATTCCACAACAAATCTCTTCTTTCTTTTGATTTTTTACATTCTGTATTGAACCATTTCTGTATTTTCTTATCTGCTTCTTTGTGCTGTGGGATGTACTTCTGGACTCTTATTTCATAAAATTCACAAAATTTTTTATATACAGCATTTAAATCTTGTCCTCTAAGCTCATTTTCCCAATCAACTTCTAAGAAATACTTCTCTAGGTCTTGATAATTTCCCTTTTTATAGTTTAGTCTCTTTTTGTAACTGTCATTGCTGTTTACTATGTCATATGCTATCCTGAAGTTATAATTTAGTACTGCATGATCGCTTTTGCCGAGTGGAGGGTGATATATTAAACTGTCAATGTCTTTTTCTTGCCTAGTAAGTATTAGATCTAGCACTGAAGGTACATCAAGTCCTCTTTTTCTAGTGGTTTCCCTCACATGTTGCGTTAAGAAAAACTCTTGTACGAGACCCAGGAGCTTTTGGTCCCAACAGCTTTCTTGGCTATTTATATCTAGAGTATTCCAATTTATATTTGTACTGAAGTCCCCAGTTAGTATAATTCTTTCCGATTTCTCTTCCATTTTATGTAGCAAGGATCTTATACTCTGAATTGTACTCTCTGCCAGGTCCTCATATTCGTCTCTTTCCCATGTGTTTGATCTCGGTGGCATATACAAATGGCTACAATTACTTTACCTTCCGATGTGTCGATCTCTACTGCAATCAGTTCTACTTGTTATGGTATATCTAGGTTTATTTCCTTGACTTTTAGATTTTTCTTAGTTAATATTATAATTCCTCCTCCTTTTTTTAAATTTCTGTCTCTTCTCCATATATTGTATTCCTCTAAGTTTAGTTTGTCATTGGATATCCTTGGTGTTAATTTTGTCTCAGGCATATTATTTGTGGTTCATTTTCTCTGACATAATCATTCATCTCTAGTAATTTAGATACCATTCCATCCACATTTGAGTACATCAACTTTATCATATTGTTTATATGCTTGTCATGACATTGTTCTACTAACTTCCTCCTTTTTCTTCCATCCTGTTTGTGTACCACTTTCGTACCTGCAATCCTATTACTTTGTAAAAAAAATTTCTTCTTGTCCTCTTCTGATCTTCCCTCATTTTGTGTGTGTGTGTGTGTGTGTGTGTGTGTGTGTGTGTGTGTGTGTGTGTGTGTTTGATTTTTTTTCTTACCATACCCCTAGTTTCTGTCTGGATGAGAAACAGCCAGGATTATTATACTAAATAATGATATAATGGATGTAAAAGCAACATTCGCTCGATCAGGACTGAAGTGGTGAACAATGCTGAGAATTATATACATAGAGAGAGAGAGAGAGAGAGAGAGAGAGAGAGATACATACATACATACATATATATATTATATATAAACAGTATGTATGTATATATAAACTGTAATTATATATATATCCATCCATCCATCATCCAATCCTACATTGCCCCATGAGGAGCGTAGGAGCCCGGGGCTAGGCAGTTGGTCCCGACATTTAAGATGAGAGTGATATATATATATATATATATATATATATATATATATATATATATATATATATATATATATATATATATACATACATACTGTATACATATTATATATATATATGTATGTATGTATGTATGTATGTATGTATGTATGTATCTATTTATCTATCTATATATATTTGGAGTCCCGAGAAGAGATGACATAACTTTGGGAAATGACTGATGAGGGAATTTTAAGCAAAAACAGTGATATAAACCTCTTTTTTTTTTTTTTAATCGACTATCAGAGTCGATTCCCCTGGTCATGAAAGTACATATATGTATAAACATATACACATACGTATACACATATATACGTACACGTGTATACGTACACATACACATACATACATGCATATATACATACACACCTGCGTATACACATACATACACACTATAAATAAATTAAAAAATTTATATATATATATATATATATATATGTATATATATATATATATATATATATATATACATATATATATATATATATATATATATATATATATATATATATATAATTTCGTTTTTAAAGGCTCCAACATGCTTGCATGAGTCGGCCTTGGTCACCTAATGGCTGCTCTCCCTGTTCTGTCCCTTAACCCCGAGGTCACACTTAATGACCTCGTCCCATGTCTTTCTCGGTCTACCTTTCATAACCCCACCCCCAATATTAACACTTCTCACCTTCCTCACCCATTTATCATCCCCATCCTCTCCGCATGTCCAAATCATCCCAATCTACCTCTCCTCATCACAACACCAATACACTCCAGTCCCATCCTACCTCTCAACTCTTCCATCGTAAATCCAGCCCCCCCAGACCTTGCACGCAGGGGCGCACTACATATTAGCCACCTAATCATTGCCATTTCTGTACGTCTGAGCCGGCGAATATCCTCCTCCTTTACTGCCCAGGTCTCACTACCATACAGCATTACAATTCTAACCCATGCTGCATACAAAGACCCCTTAGCACGTAGGGAGAGTCCTCTCAATGTCATGAGAGGCAAGAGCTCCCTGAACTTCCTCTAACCACTTCTCACCCTAGCCACAGAGCTAGCTCTAGCCCCACCTCCAGCACACAACATATCTCCCAAATAACAAAACTCTTCCACACGCTCAAGAGATTCACCAGCAAGTTCAATCCTTTCACGCCTGGCAATCTCCACCTGCAATCCCTGACACGCCGTACACATAAAATCAGCATTATCTCGCAGTCTACCTCTGATACCACTACATCTCTTATGCACCCATTTATCACAAACACCACACAAGATGGAATTACTTCCCACGCCCTTGTGGCAAACTGCACATGGCCACTCTCCCTCGTCTTTGACAGTACCGCCATATTCCTTTTTTATATTACAAAACTTACAAGAGAAAAAAAAACTAATCTAGAAACCCTAAAACTAATAAACCTAATAGACAAATCGCTAACTAGTACTAAAGCCTAAAGATACAAACAATTGAACCTACACTAATGGGAAAAATAACTTGAGCAAGAGAACACCATCAACTGCAGATATATAATGCCTTTCTACATGACACACTTGCACTCATCACCTGTTGACTGTCGGTCGAGGCATATGGATTAATATAAGGGACATCAAGATATGAAAGAGAACCAGAGTCTAGAACTATTGCATATACGTCAACTGTTGGTCCTAAGAAAATTATACAACCAGATGGAAACCATGTTCAAACAGTATTTACCAGAGGTGAAATACCTCGACCAACAGAATACCATCGACTGAAAGTGCCCAGTACCTCTTTACATTGTACTGTACAGTCGCCAAACTTTCCACCTGGGCCATCTAGCCGCGAGAGGTGGGTAACGGGTGCTGGTAACAATGTATCTGTTTGTTCGTGTGTACATGCTTGACGAAAGTTCGGATCATCAACTCTCTTCGTCCGAACCTCCATCAGAGTTCGCCCCAATATTCAGTAGACAATTTTTACCCGATAGAATTTCAAAGGAACTTCTTGAAAGTATTGGATAATGCGAGTATTGAAAACAACGAGTAAAATAATATAAAAGACCTTACCTGTACATATATTACACATTTATAAACGTATTCTTTTTTTCATTATTACATGATAAACCCATGGCTAAAAATTGTCTGCTGAATACTGGGGGGAATAACCGTCGTGTGACCGGCCCTTACAGTAGAAAAATAGATCCTGGTGTCTGACTGTTCATTTTGCATTTCGCCAGTCCTGGGTCGGTCACCATTAAACCTATTGAAATACCATTCTTTGATCCGAGACATGATTAGATACGTTAGGTCATCAATCGTTACAGGATTGCTCACTGGGCAGATATTAATTTGAACAAAATAGGAGAGATAGGAACTGTACAGTAGATGTCGGAGGTTGAAACTCGGTCGTTGAGACAGAATACTGCCTCGAGTCTAGGTTAGGAAAAAAAAAAAATAAAATAAAAAATAAAGTCAGTGTTCCAGTCTGTAATGATAATTTCATGTTCGTTATGTTTCATTTACCAATCACATAAGTAATGTCACAGGCAGTGGTTATATAAATGTCCCAACAGTTCATGAATCAACAGCAATTGTGCTTAAAATGACTGGAAGCTTTTGCATACTGTGATTAAGAGGTGGTGTCTTCATCATGCTATAATGTGAGATAATGTTCGGTGAATAATCGATGAGCGTGTAAATGTGTGACCTCACACATAAGCGGCACCGGTCACAATCAGTTTTCCTTGTAATGTGTTACTCAGTCATTCGTTAGATGAATGGACTATAAAGGTGTGTTGTTATGACCATTGTCGTATGATATATGATACAGTTAGTCATTATCATAGCTGATATAATAGCCACATTCGACAGCAGTATGCATAAACTCTTTGCCTGTTGGGGTGACAGTATTTTAACATACCTCTTCGTGGTGCACCACAGAACACATAATAACATCTATCTGAAGTACTACCAACGAGGAAATAAGCAACCGTTAACAGTGTGTGAACATCATCGTAATGTTTACTAGCCAATCTCATTCATGATATGAATATGGCGGGTAATCTTACTTGTAACTGGACGTAGATGTTAGGTAAATGCATACCTCTTCAACCTATACTGATAATGATACCAAGTGATAACCCTATGAAAAGGAGTTTCTGATATAAGGAGAGACTGATAGAGAGATAAAGGCTTGGAGGGATTCCAGTATTAAGTGAATTAACATATTATGGTAACAATGTAAAAACAACATAGAAAATAAAATGTTTGGTATTGTTAACACAAATATTTGGTAGAATACTAATGGATCTCAAAAACTACTGCGGCAATTATCACTGGTCGTATAATAACGTAACCCTAACCCCCCCCCTCCGTCCGGCGCCTGCCCTGGCCTTCACATGCCAAGCCCCCCCCCCCCCGCCCCTTTAAGCAGCTCTCCCATCGGCTCGACCAGTTGCAAGAAACAGGTGGCATTTAATTGTTTCGTGCCACAGATTGCATGGACCAAGGTCAAGTAAGTATAGTATAATATATATAAAATATAATGGTATATATCATAATATTATACTGTATATAATTATAATGTTATTATAAAATTAATGTAGTCATTATTATTTGGCCTTGGTCAGCGCGACCTGTGGCAAACAACAATTTTCCGTGCGACCAGTTTCATGCAACTGGCTGAGCCGATGGGAGAGCCGCCTTACTCCTGAGACATTTTTCTCGCCACCCAGCTCCGTACCCAGCCATCTATGGGATGAACTCTGACGGAGTTTTACCACAGACGAAGAGAGTTGATGATTCGAACTTTCGTCGAGCATGTACACACGAACAAACAGATACACTGTTGCCAGCACCCGTTACCCACCTCTATCGGCTAGGTGGCCCAGGTGGAAAGTTTGGCAACTGTACATTGGCACTCATCAACTGGTGCCTGTCAAGCGAGGTATGTGGTTTGATAGAGGGGACATCAGTATAAGAAACATCGATCAGCATCAGGAACTATTTCAAATACGTCAACTGTCAACCTCAAATAATACATTATACATATTTATAACAGATAAAAAAGCCATAACCGCGCAGTAAAAGTCAAATCACTCGATCAATCCGGTCTCCCTTAAGAAAGCCATCAATTTACCAGTCATAACAATATCCCCATCACCCAGGGCGGTGGAAAGGGTGAAGGGGACGTCTGCTGCGCATCAATAACCTGTGTCCAAATCACATCGTTGCTGAGCTGCAATTACTGATGAGATTATGAACGAATTATGAAGACCATTTTCGCCCACAAGGTCATAAGCAACTATAGCTCCGTGACGATTGAGATTTGGACAAATGTTCATATAATGTTTATTGCTTAGAATTCGCTCACGTATAATTTCCTAAACCTATGCCCTTTCTTCCCGGGACGCCCTGCAGATAGATAGATATATATTGATAGAGATCGATGTATAGGTCTAGATGAATGATGTGCTGTTCACTAAAAAGAAGTGCTGCTACGATTGAAAAACAAAAAAACAAAACTGGCTGGTACGAATAACTGAGCGAGGGTAGGTAAAAAGCCAAGAAAAACAGCAACAACCCACCTTTCTCCATCACACACTGCCACTTCCCTGGTTCACAGACACTTGCGGTTGTGCGGCCGGGGTTGCGTTAGCAGCGTTGTGGTGACCGCATGCTGCCTCACCACATGCACCATGCCACACGCACTCAGTCAAGACATAATACTGGATAAACATACAGATTATTTGTATATCTCGGACGATACACTGACGTAACTGATATGCCAGCTATCAGAAAGTACCGTAAATGAGGGAAGATGTATGATGACAGCAGTGTGTGTGTGTGTGTGTGTGGTCCTGAATATAATTTAGAGCAAAATAATAAATTACACTATTTCATCATAGTGTTGGGGTGAACTCTGAAGCAGAATCAGAGTACATCTATCTGTGGCCACTGTACAGCTTGAAACAGACTGGAAGTATTAACATCTGTCTATCTACCCCCAAATTTTTACGGTCACGATACTGATCTTAGCCATATTTAAGAGATACTCGACTGATTTTTAGCACTATAATTACCTCTTTGAGATGTATATCTCGCGCCATGCTAAGATCCCTTGATCTGGCAAGTACAGTTCTTGTAATCGCAGGTCAGTTAAGGATGCTCCCTAACACCTCTGTCTTACCGGTTTCTTTCTACATGCAATAATCCAGTCTACGTATATATCACAAGACTATTAATAATGATACAAACAGAATGGTTATGGCGTAATGTGGAAATCATTCATAAGGAAGAGGTGCTCGGAAGCCCCAGTAGTCGACAAGAGTAGGGGCGACAAGAATACGGGTTGAGAGAGAGAGAGAGAGAAAGTGGCCAAGCCACGTCAGTGCCAGTGTGTGTTAGACCGTGGTATGGTAGGGTGTACAGCCGCCACGTTCCGTAGACCCTCGCAGCGTGTCAGCGTGACTCCACCTCGAAACGCTCACACACCGCTACCGTCGCTGAAGAGACAGCTGAGGCGTGACATAGAAACTGCATTGAACCTGACTTCTTTATGTCTACATATTTCGACAAGTGTGAAGTCAAATAATTTCAAGAATTATTTACAGTAACTTTTCTTTCTTAGGTCTGTCACTGAATGATCGCATCCTCTCACTCTCTTGAATGAGTGGGTGAAGGAAAACTGACATAACTGGGAAAAAAAAAAAGGAAGATTAATAAAATCCACGTACAGAATATTTCATGAAATTAAGTTTGTTGTTGGTGACAGTGGATATGAATAGCGAACAGGAAACGTAGAAAGAGTAAAGTATCAATAGACAATGGCGGTGAGGCACACGCGTGGGGAAAGGTTCAAATAAATGTAAAGCGAGCGTTAAAATTATGAAATACTAATGCTGATGGAAATCAAAAGTGAGTATATGGTAATCATGATAACGGGAGGAGGTTGGAGTTGAAAGAAGCAAGATGAAGAAGGGAGTGGGCGAGAGAGTGACAGGGGCAGTGACGGAGCTGATGATGATGATGATGATGATGATGCTCTCCTTACATTCACCAGCACTCGTCATAGCTAAAGGTAATTTTTATCACCAGTAGCATTATTGTATCCTCAATAGTCACTGTGTTTTTTGGTAAGACCTATTAAGGCTTTTGATATGAACCACATCTGTATTCACCACTGAACAAAATTCAAATATAGATAGATAGGTAGACAGATAGACAAATAGATATCTTACTCAAAAGAAAGCCCCATCTCAGTGAATCGTGTGTACCCTTCTTCCATACCAGTCTTGTCATTTTATACGAAAATATAAGGAAATTATCTCAATTACTTCATATATTATTTGCCACAAGTATTTCACATATTGAAGAAAGTTTACTTTGGTGTGTTTGTCCGAACACATTTCCCCATCCACATAATGATCATTAGTATATAACTGCTATATATGAGCCGAAAGAAAAATAACTCACGTTATTTATTTGCAATGTCTGTGCTTTAGGAACGAAAAACCGGTATATCATAATGCTTAATTCAGATGCGTGTTGTTTAAATTTCCCTTCTTTTATTGTTGTCTCCCTCTGTTTTGCAGTAGCCTTTCTCACTCCCTTTCCTCCCACTTTCCTCTATAGTTTATTATTCCCCCACCCCCCCTCTCTCCCTCCCTTTCTTACAGTTTTGTTCTTATCCGCTCATTCTGTTTTGATGATACCTTTCTGCCTCTTCCGTCATTCTTTCTTAGTTGATGGGCGATGGCCTTTTTCCTCTCCCATTCCTCTCTGTTTGTGTATTTTGCTATTCTCTTTCTCTCTTTTCTTTTTCCTTCTTGTGCCCCAGTTTCATTATGTCCTCCGTTACGTCTTTCACATATACAGTATATTGTCTGTGTGTGTGTGTGTGTGTGTGTGTGTGTGTGTGTGTGCTTCTACCCGTTTCTGCATAAACCACACCTTGTCAAGATTATCGTTTTAAGTGAAATTTGTCACACTTGTCAGGCTACTTCGCATTCACAACATATTGCAAGTTTTGTGTGTGTGTGTGTGTGTGTGTGTGTGTGTGTCTATTATTCATGGAACATACAAAAGTAAATGTGAGCGAAGTGAGTGCAAGAATTATAGGAGCATAAGTTTATTAAGCGTGGTAGGGAAGGTATAGGAAAGAATTATTGTAAAGTAAGAGAGATATCAGAAGTCTTAGTGAGTGATGAACAGGGTGGCTTTAGGAGTTGCAGAGGATGTGTGAATTATATATTTGCAGTGAGACAGATAGTAGAAAAGGCTTGTGAGAAGGACCATAAGGTGTTTATGGCACTCATGGATCTGGAAAAACCATACAACAAAGTGGACAGAGAAGGATTGTGGGAAGTTTGCGCATGTAAGGTGTAGATGGTAAACTGCTAGGTGCCGTCAAGAGTATTTATGATGGTAGTGAAGCCTGTGTAGGAGGTAATGGGCATCTACAGTAAGTGGTTCACGATCGGTGTGGGCGTGCGACAAGACTGTGTGATGTCCCCATGGTTGTTCAATATATAATATATATATATATATATATATATATATATATATATATATATATATATATATATGGATGGGGTGATGAGAGAAGTAAAAACACGAGTAATGGAGAGAGGGATGGCGTTGGTCATGAATGGTGATGGATGGAATATCTCAAATTTGTTGTATGCTGATGATGCAGTACTGCTTGCAAGTACTGGTACCGGACAAGAACTTGGTAGGCTAGTGCAGAGTTTTGTTGAGGTCTGTGAGCGTCGTGCCTTGAGAGTAAATGTAGAGAAGAGTAAAGTGATGGTTAGTGAGAGAGAAGGTGACTCCCAGTGCGATGTTACTGTGAATGGAGAGAGACTGGAATTGGTGAAAGAGTTCAAATACCTGGGTACAGTGATAGAAAACAGAGGAAAATGTGCAAAAGAAGTAGAAAGTAGAGTGACACAAGGAAGAAAAGTAGCTGGTGCAATGAAAATCTTGATAAGAAACAGAGGCTTCAGTGTTGCAGCTGCACGAGGCTTACATGAAGGAATGTTACTGACAACTTTAACATATGAATGCGAGAGTATGGTATGGCATGAAAATGAAAAGTTAAGAGTAAGAGCAGTGGATATGGGACTGCTGAGGAATATATGTGAGTACAGACGGTGGATAGGATACGAAATAATGTGATTCGTGAAAGATGTGGAGCGAGGAAGTCGGTGGACACCAGAATCGAAGAGAGTGTACTGAGATGGTATGGTCATGTGGAAAGAATGGATAACAATAGAGTGGTGAAAAAGGTATAGGCCTATCTGAGCGAATTCGAAGGAGGGAGGAGGCGAGGTAGGCCAAGGAGAAGGTGGAGAAATATGGTGTACGAGTGTTTTAGGAAGAGAGGTTTGGAAGTCAGTGAGGCTAGGGAACTGACAAGAGATCGAGCTGGCTGGATGAATGTTGTGAGAAGTGCATGATCAGGGATTTGGCATCCCTTTTTAACGTGGGAGCTCTGAATTTACTCAGTCGTATACGTTTAAGTGAATCTACAGAACAAGGTGAATGTTTTTGGCATATCCAGTAGTCGAAGAAAGGTTGCTGGTTCTTTGAAAGCAGTGATAAGAAACAGGGAAGTGAGCATGGAAGTGAAAAATTTACTACATGACAGTATTGTGATACCAACTCTAACGTACGGAAGTGAAGCTTGGACATTGTTGGAAGGACACAAGTCAAGAGTGAGAGCAGTGGAGATGAGTTATTTAAGAGGAGCCTGTGGAGTTACATGGAGAGACAGGCTGACGAATGAGGATATAAACGAGCGTTGTGGTGTGGATGTGGATGTGATAGGAAGCGTTATGAGGAACACACTGAGGTGGTTTGGCCATGTGGAGAGGATGGAGGGTGAAAGACTGACGAAGAGAGTGTATGTGAGTGAGGTGGAGGGGGGAAGAGGGAGGGGGAGGCCGAGGATGAGATGGAGGGATGGGGTGGAGAGGTATATGAGAGAGGGGGGTGTGAGTTGGGAGCAGGGCAGTGAAATGGCGGGGGACAGGGCGACTTGGAGGCGATTTGTTTGTGGCCACCCCAAACGGGATTGAGGCGTCTGGCTGGCAATAGTGCCAGAATTCTGGGGGCTTGAATGATGAGTGAATGGAAGCGTGGCCTATTGGACTGGGCAAATTTGGATATCTGAAAATTGCAACTCCTCATCCTGCCCTAGGGTGGGAAACGAGGTCTGGATGATGATGATATATATATATATATATATATATATATATATATATATATATATATATATATATATATGAAGCCTCTGTGGTACAATGGTAAAGTGTGCGTTTTCGTACACTGGAGAACGAGGGTTCGTACGTACTGCTTTGGTGGACATAAGGGGTGCTGTGGTTAAACCAGTGTCGGATACTATAAAGTATGCTTGCAGCCAGTCGGCTTGCGTGGGCCGATTACATTTGGTTCACAGACTACACACACACATCCAAAGCCACTCCAACGCTACAATAATACTTACAAGCACTTCTCACCCTACATATAGGATAATCTCTACTAGACTGCCTAAGCCAATTTGTAGAGATACATTGGCTGTATCGTCCCCACTTCGGTCGGGATAGGCAGATCCTGCAGTGGACACTCAAACGGCCGATGATGATTATATATACCGGTATAAATAAATCAATATAAAAATATATATATATTATATATATATTTATATATATAATTAAATATGTAAATATATAAATATATATATATGTATATATATATATATATATATATATATATTTATATATATATATATATATATATATATATATATATATAATTACCTGTCTGCCTGTCTGTCTTTTTCTATATATAATATCTCTGTCTGTCTGTCTGTCTCGCTTTGTATATATATATATATATATATATATATATATATATATAATAGAATACAAAAGAGCCTCGTGACCCTATCGGAACTCTTAGAACCATTACAAATAAACGTCACATCGCTACTGAGGAAGCATTTTAAAGCACTTGGCCAAATGAGAGCCGTTTCTGAACCACCACCATCACTACCACCACAGCTACCACCACCACCACCACCACCACAGTTACCACGGCCACCACCACCATTATCATCACAGATACCACCACCATCACCACCACATCTACTGTACCACCGCCACCACCACCACAGCTACCAATACCACCAACACCACAGCTACCATTACTTATCATTACCATCATAATCACAGCTACTACATCCTCCATCACAATGACAGATACCACATCCACCATCATGCCACAGCTGCCCCATCCATCACCACCACCACCACCACCACCATAATCACAGCTGCTAAGACTACTGCCACCATCTCATCCACCATCACTTCCACCATCACCATCACATCTACTGTAATAACTATAATGATCATCACAGCTACCACCACTACCATAACAACTGCCACCTCCATCATCACCACAGCTACTACACTATCACCATCACACGTCCCACCACCACCATAACAGCTACCACTGCCATCATCATCATCATCACAGCATCCTTCATCATCATCTTCATCACATCAACCACTACTTCCACCACAATTACAGCTACCTCAGCCATCTTCATCACCACGACTACCACAGCTACCACCATTTTCTGTCTAATAAAATCGTCTGTTAGTAGCATTAATGAAGTACGGTAACAAACATTGGACTGTAGATGTACAGTATAACCCCCCCCCTCTCTCTTTCTCTGTCTCTGTCTGTCTGTCTGTCTGTCTCTCTCTCTCTCTCTCTCTCTCTCTCGCCACGGAAATACTCTGCCGTTCCTCCACGTGTGCGTATTATAACACCGATGGGAACAATTATTAGGGTCCATAACATCCCTTCAGAAATTATCAGCCATCATATTAAAACTGTCCCATCTGGGACCCATTTCCAATCATCTTGCCAAGCTTCATCAATATCCTCTTTCCAGTTATGGCTGCACACACACACACACACACACACACACACACACACACACACACACACACACACACACACACACACACACACACATGATTACGAGTACAGTACATCTCTCTCTCTCTCTCTCTTTCTCTATGGTGTCCCGAGAAGAGAGGACATAACTTTGGAAAATGTTTGATGAGGGATTTTTAAGCATTAACGGTGATATTAACATATTTTTTTTTAATCGACTATCGGAGCCGAGGCCCCTGGTCTTTAAAGTTATTATATGTATATACATATACATATACGTTTACACATATATATACACATTGTTACATAGCCTATGATTTCATCATCCTTTGTATAATTCTAACGTACAGTATGCTGCATGTTTGATCACGATTCGCCTCGTGGCTTCCATAGTGACCAGGCTAGCGTGTTTTACCTCACTCCCCCCTTCTCCCCCTTATAGTAGAGTAAGTCGTTCTTTCTGTTGTTCAGAGCAGGAGTGTCATTTGCGCGTCCTTCTTACTAGTTGTATCAAGCTCTGCCGGCCCCTATATAATGAGCTCAGTCTCTGCATTAATTGCCACTTACATCTACTCCTCATTTTGTTCACATCTCTGTCCTCCCCTGTACAGTTATTATTATTTTTGTGAGTGCTCAGGAAGTCTCCAACCATCTAGCTGCTGTGTAATTTGAGTACAAGTGTTATTACATTTTTTCTTGTACTGTATAGCTTAAGGTGTTAACTCGTAGGCCTGGTAAGGTTTTTGTGATTCATGTGGAGTTTTTGATGTAAGCCATTGTTAATAATATTTTGTATCTGTAATAATATATCTTGCATTAACTGAGCATTATCCGGTTTTCTCATTTTATCATGGCTGACTTAGATAAATTTACTCTTGCTAATTTCGTGTTAATAGAGGCTATTGCAGTTAACCATATATTTAACCTGTTTTTTGGCATTACATTATCCTTATGAGTCCTGAATGTTTAGTTGTTAGTTTGAGCATTAAACTTTAACTTGTAATTTTACCTAACTCTTTTGTTTTGAACCTGCTACTTTGCGGGACAGTAGTGATTTTTAGTATTCTCACTTGAAGTTTTCATTATCTCTCTCTGTTCCATAACATAAATTTGGCGACCTCTTATCAGGATATTCAGGATATTATCATAAGGATATTGCTTGATTTTTTGTGACTGATTTATTCATGATGTCTACTATTACTATACTTGATGAATCCAAAGATTTTTTGTCAAATGTGCAAACAGTGTGTGATGTAGAAAACAGAACAAAGAATGAACTTAAGCTTGTTGCACAACAATTGGGAATTGCTGTTCGCTCTCATCATTCTAAAGATCAAATTGTTGACATGATTAATGAAAGCTTGTTTAATGTAACTCCTCCAGATGAGCAAACGCAGATTGAAATAGCTAAGTTACAGCTAGCCCTGCAGGAGGCTCGTGCTAAGGAGGCTGAGTTTCAGGCACAAGTTGAACTTCCTAGGATTCAGGCAGACCATGAGTATCGCATGAAACAAGGTGGAACTGGATCATCTAGCTCTGATGATTTCGATGTGGCTAAAAATGTTAAACTTGTCCCTCCTTTTAATGAATCTGATTTAACAAAGTATTTTCAGTTGTTTGAGAGGGTAGCTACAGGTTTTAATTGGCCCAAAAAGTATTGGCCAGTACTCCTTCAAACTGTTCTCACTGGTAAAGCTCAAGTAACTTATGCATCTTTGCCTCAGGATCAATCTGATAATTATGATGTAGTTAAGAGCTTGATTCTTAAGGCCTATGAGCTTGTTCCTGAAGCCTATAGAGTAAAATTTAGGACAACTTATAAGCAAGATAAGCAATCCCATGTTAAGTATGCAAAAATCAAAGAAGATCTGTTAGAGCAGTGGTTAAATTCTAAGAATGTAAATTCTGATTTTGATAAATTTAAGCAGATGATTTTGCTGGAGGACTTCAAAAGGTGTATTAATAATGATGTAAGCCTATATCTTGATGAGAGAAGAATAGATAATTTGTCTGATGCTGCAGTTTTAGCTGATGAATATGTTCTCACTCACAAGAGATATTCTAAAGAAAAAAGGAAGCTGAGAGTAAGTACGTTGCCTCTACTCAGAGTACAGGTAACAGGAAAGAGAATAAAGATGATGTTTCTCAGGAAGTAAATACCAGCTTCACCTCTAGATTTCAGAAAAGTAAATGTACTTATTGTGGTAAGCTTGGTCATACTACCGAGAAATGTTTCAGGAGACAGCGTGATGTGAACAAAAAGGAGTCTTTAAATATTCAGTCAATTGGTCTAGTGTCCACCCTTGAGAGTTCCCAGAATTCTTTAACTGAGTTAACTGAATCTGCTTTGAGGGGTAAATTAAATTCTCATGATGAAGCTCCTCTTTTGAGCAGTAACGTGGGTGACACTCTCAAGAGTTCATGTGCTAATTTCCTGTCTGATGGTTTTGTCAGTCCTCTGGACAGTAATAACAGGAAATCAGTTAAAATATATCGTGATACAGGTGCTTGCCAATCCCTTATGGTGACCAGTGGTCTAGGCTCTAATGTTAATTCCTCAGATGAGACTGTAATCTTACAAGGTGTAGGGAATAATTACTTCTCTGTTCCTCTGTGCAGAGTGAATTTAGAGTCTGGTTTTGTTAATGGTTCCGTTATGGTTGGGTTGGTTGAGACACTCCCAATGTCAGGTGTAACTTTCTTACTTGGAAATGATATTGGTGGAAGTCAAGTGTGTCCAGCTCCTCAGTTGTCTAGTAAGCCAGCGGCTGCGACCCAGGATTCTGATGTCCCTGATGTGTTCTCTGCATGTGCTGTCACTAGGGCTAAGTCTAAAGTTACTGGTGACTTAGAGGATAATGATGATGATGATGTTATCCTAGCTGACACTTTTCTTGCTAATTTGGACCACTCACCAGATGAGGCAGTACCCCGTAGTGTTGATAATTTGTCTCGTCAAGAGTTGGTTGAGTTGCAGGTTGCTGACCCTGAGTTGAAAGGTCTAGCTAACTCTGCTTGCAGTGAGGAAGAGTCAGCTGGTGCTTCTACTTGTTATTATATAAAGTCAGGAGTACTTATGAGAAAGTGGAGACCCCCAACAGCATCAGCCGACTGTGAATGGGAGGTTGTACATCAAGTTGTCATCCCTCGTGTTTGTAGGCAGGATATCATTAGAGTGGCTCATGATTCCAGTTTGGCAGGACATCTTGGAGTGAGGAAGACTGTGGCACGCATTTTGAAACACTTCTACTGGCCAGGTATCTTCAGAGATGTTTCCTGGTATTGTAAGTCTTGTCACACCTATCAAGTTGTGGGGAAGTGTAATCAGACCGAAAAGGTTGCACCTCTAGTTCTCATTCCTCCTTTTGAGGCGCCATTCACCCGTGTGTTGGTGGATATTGTGGGCCCTCTTCCTAAGACTTCTTCAGGATTTTCTTATGTGTTGACTCTGATATGGCTACTCGTTTTCCTGAAGCCATTCCACTTTGAAATATCTCAGCAAAGAACGTGGTTAAGGAAATACTAGGGTTCTTCACAAAGTTTGGTCTGCCCAAGGAGGTACAGTCAGACCGGGGAAGTAATTTCATGTCAAATGTTTTCAAGCAGTCTCTGAAAGAGTTGGGCATCACCCAGATCACGTCTTCAGCTTACCATCCCCAGACCCAAGGAGCGTTGGAGAGATATCATCAAACACTCAAATCGATCTCAGGAAATACTGTTTGGAACATCAGAAAGACTGGGATAAAGGTCTTCCATTCGTTGTATTTGCCGCAAGAGAATCTCCAAATGAATCATTGGGCTTCTCACCCTTTGAACTACTGTTTGGCCATGAAGTAAGAGGACCCCTTAAGCTACTCAAGGAATGCTGGCTGTCGGAGGAAGATGACGTCAACCTGCTGGAGTATGTGATGAAGTTCAAAGAACGGCTGTCCACTGCTTTACAGCTGGCAAGAGAGAATTTAGGAGCTGCTCAGGAGAAGATGAAGACTTGGTATGATAAGAAGTCCAGGTTACGTCACTTTCAGCCAGGAGATCAGGTTTTGATCCTGCTACCGGTGCATGGGCAACCTCTTCAAGCCAAGTTTAGTGGTCCTTATTTCATGGAGAAGAAACTCAGTGATGTCAGCTGTCATCGCCACACCGGATCGTAGAAAGAACAAGCAACTTTGTCACATCAACATGCTAAAGTTATATCACAGGCGGGACGAAAATAACCCAGTCTGCACTGTAGCTGTTCCACCCGAGTCTGCAAGTGAAGTTCTCCCATGCAGCATGAGCCTGAGTGATAGTTTGGGGAAGAATCCTGATATCATGAATCATCTCCAGACTAAGCTTTCTCATCTACCTCCCGAGGAAAGGCAGGAGTTTTCGGCATTACTGCAGGAGTACCCACAAGTGTTCCGTGCCACTCCAGGAAGAACCACTGTGTTGATGCATGACGTCGATGTTGGAGACGCAAAGCCAATTAAACTGCCTCCTTACCGTGTGAACCCAGTGAAAGTTCCTCTCATCCAGAAGGAGCTTGGCTACCTGTTGGACCACAAGATGATTGAGCCCTGTCAGAGCGAGTGGAGTTCTCCTGTCACTCTAGTCCCTAAGCCAGGTGGGTCACAGCGGCTTTGCATCGACTACAGACGTGATAATCAGATAACCAAAACAGACACTCACCCTCTCCCTCGCGTGGAAGATTGCATAGACAAGATCGGAAAGGCTAGGTACATAAGTAAGTTTGATTTGTTAAAGGGATACTGGCAAGTACCTATGACTGAACGTCCTAGGGAGATCTCATGTTTTGTAACACTAGGAAAGACTTTTGCATGTTCTGTAATGCCATATGGTATGAAGAATGCACCAGCCACTTTTCAGAAGCTCATGAATGTTGTAACAGAGGGTTTGGCAGGGTGTGTTGTTTATATTGATGATGTATTAATTTTCACTGACAACTGGAAAGATCACCTATGCCATGTCAGTAAATTTCAGGCTAATCTTGCAGCTAATTTATCAAAGTGTGAGTTTGGTCAAGCTACAGTTCAGTACCTTGGGTACGTAATTGGTGATGGACATGTTGCACCACCAGGAGCTAAGGTTCAGGTTATAAGTGATCTTCCCAGACCTAAAAGTAGGAAAGAGCTACAAAGATTTTTGGGAATGGTAGGTTATTACAGGAGATTTGTTCTTAACTTTTCAATTCTTGTATCACCACTTACAGACCTACTGGAAAAGGGAGTTAAATTTGTCTGGACCGATAACTGTGAATCCTCTTTCAGCAAACTTAAAGCTATCCTATTAAGTCAGCCAGTGCTCGCTACTCCAAATTTTGCTAAGCCTTTTAAGATGGCTGTTGATGCAAGTGATACAGGAGCTGGGGCTGTTTTGCTGCAAGAGGATGATCAGGGTATTGAACACCCTGTATCTTATTACAGTAAGAAGTTCACTCCACCTCAAAAGAACTACTCAACTATTGAGAAAGAGCTTTTGGCCTTGATTTTTGGTTTACAGCATTTTTCATTTTATTTGTGTTCTGGTTTTGACCCCATAGTCATTTATACCGATCATAACCCACTGAAATTCCTTAGTAAGTTTAAAGATAAAAATCAGAGATTGACAAGATGGAGTCTACTTCTTCAGGAGTATTCATTAGACATACAACATGTCAAGGGGAAAGAAAATGTTATTGCAGATTGCTTATCTAGACTTTAGACAGATTGTTTTAGAGTAATAAGAAATTTCCTTTGTAAATTTCTTTTTTTTGTGGGGAGGTGTTACATAGCCTATGATTTCATCATCCTTTGTATAATTCTAACGTACAGTATGCTGCATGTTTGATCACGATTCGCCTCGTGGCTTCCATAGTGACCAGGCTAGCGTGTTTTACCTCACTCCCCCCTTCTCCCCCTTATAGTAGAGTAAGTCGTTCTTTCTGTTGTTCAGAGCAGGAGTGTCAACTCTTTGTCCCCTATGACTTCATTTGCGCGTCCTTCTTACTAGTTGTATCAAGCTCTGCCGGCCCCTATATAATGAGCTCAGTCTCTGCATTAATTGCCACATAGATCTACTCCTCATTTTGTTCACATCTGTGTCCTCCCCTGTATAGTTGTTATTATTTTTGTGAGTGCTCAGGAAGTCTCCAACCATCTAGCTGCTGTGTAATTTGAGTACAAGTGTTATTACATTTTTTCTTGTACTGTATAGCATAAGGTGTTAATTCGTAGGCCTGGTAAGGTTTTTGTGATTCGTGTGGAGTTTTTGATGTCAGCCATTGTTAATAATATTTTGTATCTGTAATAATATATCTTGCATTAACTGATCATTATCCGGTTTTCTCATTTTATCAGGGCTGACTTAAATTTACTCTTGCTAATTTCGTGTTAATAGAGGCTATTGCAGTTAGCCATATATTTAACCTGTTTTTTGCCATTACATTATCCTTATGAGTCCTGAATGTTTAGTTGTTATTTTGTGCATTTAACTTTAACTTGTAATTTTACCTAACTCTTTTGTTTTGAACCTGGAACTTTGCGGGACAGTAGTGATTTTTAGTATTATCATTTGAAGTTTTCATTATCTCTCTCTGTTCCGTAACAACATGTATATACTGTACATACGTACACATACACATACGTGCATATATACATACAGACTTACCTGCATATACTGTACATACACATACAAACGTGTATATATATATATATATATATATATATATATATATATATATATATATATATATATATATATCATTCTTTTTTATATTACAAAACAGAAAAACTAATCTAGAAACCCTAAAACTAATAAACCTAATAGACAAATCGCTAACTAGTACTAAAGCCTAAAGATACAAACAATTGAACCTACACTAATGGGAAATATAACTTGAGCAAGAGAACACCATCAACTGCAGATATATAATGCCTTTCTACATGACACACTTGCACTCATCACCTGTTGACTGTCGGTCGAGGCATATGGATTAATATAAGGGACATCAAGATATGAAAGATAACCAAAGAAGTCCAGAACTATTCCATATACGACAACTGTCGGTCCTGATTAAGAAAAGAACCAGATGGAAACAATGCACATATTAACCAGAAATGAAATACCTCGACCAGCAGAATACCATCGACTGAAAGTGCCCAGTATGGTACCTCTTTACATTGTACACTGGCACTCATCAACTGGTGCCTGTCAAACGAGGTGGCATACGTGATTTCATAAAGGGGACATAATGTAAGTAACAGATCAATCAGCATCAGGAACTATTTCAAATACGTCAACTGTCAACCTCGAATAATACATTATACATATTTATAACAAAAAAACCATAACCACGCAGTATGAGTCACATCACTCTGATCAATCCGGTCTCCCTCAAAAAAGCCATCAATTTACCTGTTATAACAATATCCCCATCACCCAGGGCGGTGAAATGGGTGAAGGGGACGTCTGCCGCGCCGCAATAACCTGTGTCCAAATTACAATCGTTGCTGAGCTGCAATTGCTGATGACATTATGAACGAATTATGAAGACCATCTTCGCCCATAAGATCACCAGCAACTGTAGCTCCGTGACGATTGAGATTTGGACAAATGTTCATATAAAACTTATTGCTTAGAGTTCGCTCACTTATAATTTCCTAAACCTATGCTCTTTCTTCCCGGGACGCCCTGCATAGATACTGTTGATAGATATTGATAGAGATCGATAGATAGATATAGATGGATGATGTGCTGGTCACTAAAAAGCAGTGCAGCTACGACTGAAAAAAAAAAAAAAAAAAAAAAAAAGCCTGGTACGAATAACTGAGCGAGCGTAGGTAAAAGCCAAGAAAGACAACAACCCACCTCCTTCTTCAAGCAGTGGGTGGCATCTCCCTAGTTCACTGACACTTTGGTTGTGCGGCCGGAGTTGCGGCGTGGTGCCGGCTGCTGCCTCACCACATGCACCATTGCCACACGCACGATCACCCTCTGTAACTCAGTCAAGACATAACATACTGGATAAACATACAGATTTTTTTGTATATATCGGACGATATACTTATGTAACTGATATGCTAGCTATCAGAAAGTACCGTAAATGAGGGAAGATGTATGATGACAGCAGTGTGTGTGTGTGTGTGTGTGGTCTTGAATATAATTTGGAGCAAAATAATAAATTACACTATTTCATCATAGTGTTGGGGTGAACTCTGAAGCAGAATCAGAGTACATCTATCTGTGGCCACTGTACAGCTTGAAACAGACTGGAAGTATTAACATCTGTCTATCTACCCCCAAATTTTTACGGTCACGATACTGATCTTAGCTATATTTAAGAGATGTTCTACTGATTTTTAGCGCTATAATTACCTCTTTGAAATGTATATCTCGCGCCCCATCCTAACATCATTTGATTTGGCAACTACAGTTCTTATAATAACGTAGTTAAGGATGCTCTCTAACACCTCTGTCTTACCGGTTTCTTTCTACATGCGACAATCCGGTCTACGTATATATCACAAAGCTATTAATGATACAAAGAGAATGGTTATGGCGTAATGTGGAAGTCATTCATAAGGAAGAGGTGCTCGGGAGCCTCCGTACTCGACAAGAATACGGGCGAGAAGAATACGGGTTGAGAGTGAGAGTCGCGACTGTCAAGCCACTGAAGCCACTGCCAGAGTGCCAGTGTGTGTTCGACCGTGGCAGGGTAGGGTGGCGAGCTGCCGCGTTCCGTCGACCCTCACAGCGTGGCTCCACTCAAAACGCTCACACAGCTACCGTCGCTGAAGAGAGCCGAGGCGTGACAGAAACTGCACTGAACCTGACTTCTTTGTGTTTACATATTTCGACAAGTGTGAAGTCATATAATTTCAAGAATTATTTACATTAACTTTTGTTTCCTAGGCCTGTCATTGAATGATTGCGTCTCTTCCTCTCTTGAATGAGTGGTATGAAGGAAAGCTGACATAACTAAAGAAAAAAAAAAAAAAGGAAGATTAATAAAATCCACGTACAGAATATTTCATGAAATTAAGTTTGTTGTTGGTGACAGTGGATATGAATAGCGAACAGGAAACGTAGAAAGAGTAAAGTATCAATAGACAATGGCGGTGAGGCACACGCGTGGGGAAAGGTTCAAATAAATGTAAAGCGAGCGTTAAAATTATGAAATACTAATGCTGATGGAAATCAAAAGTGAGTATATGGTAATCATGATAACGGGAGGAGGTTGGAGTTGAAAGAAGCAAGATGAAGAAGGGAGTGGGCGAGAGAGTGACAGGGGCAGTGACGGAGCTGATGATGATGATGATGATGATGATGCTCTCCTTACATTCACCAGCACTCGTCATAGCTAAAGGTAATTTTTATCACCAGTAGCATTATTGTATTCTCAATAGTCACATTTTTTTTTTTTTTTGTAATACCTATTAAGGCTTTTGATATGAATCACATCTATATTCACGATCTGAAAAAAAAAAAATAGAGATAGACAGGTAGATAGATAGATAAATACATATCTTTCTCAAAGAAAAGTGCCATCTTACTGAATCGTGTGTACCCTTCTTCCATACCAGTCTTGTCATTTTATACGAAAATGTAAAGAAATTATCTCAATTACCGGTACTTCATATATTATCTGCCACAAGTATTTCACATATCGAAGAAAGTTTACTTTGGTGAGTTTGTCCGCACACATTTATCCATCCATATATGATCATTAGTATATGACTGCTATATATGAGCCAAAAGAAAAATAACTCACGTTTTTGCAATATCTGTGCTTTAGGAATGAAAAACCGGTATATCATAATGCTTAATTCAGATGTGTGTTGTTTATATTTCCCATCTTTTATTATTGTCTCCCTCTGTAGTGCAGTAGCCTTTCTCACTTCCTCTCATCCAACTTTCCTCTATAGTTTATTACCCCACCCTCCCCCTCTCCCTCCCTCTCTTACAGTTCAGTTCTTATCCACTGATTCTCTGTTTTGATGATACCTTTCTGCCTCTTCATTCTTTCTTAGTTGATGGGCGATGGCCCTTTTCCTCTCCCCCTCTCATTTCGTCTGTTTTGCTGTTCTTTTTCTCTCCTATTTCCTTCTTATCCCCTAGTTTCACTATGTACTCCATTACATCTTTCATATATCGTTGTGTGTGTGTGTGTGTGTGTGTGTGTGTGTGTGTGTGTGTGTGCTTTTACCCGTTTCTGCATCCTAACCACATCTTGTCAAGATTATCGTTGTCAAAATTTGTCACACTTGTCAAGTTACTTCGCAATCACAACATATTGCATTTTTTTTTTTTTTTCTGTGTCTACTGTAGTATTCATGGAACATAGAATGAATGTCTTAGTGTATAGTGATGCGTTTACCGGCTCGTAATATTTAGCAGAACTTGGGGGAGCAAGACTATAATGCATATACCTCCGTATTACAGACTTAAAACTAAATATAAGCTCTTAAGTATGCAGACCATCCGATATTTGTTAGTTTGATTCTACGTAAACGTTGATGCTTACTGAGGCATGTACAGTATGTTTAGTGATCAAGGTGGGTGTTAATAAAAGGCTTCACTGTCTGTCTTTCTGAGCTTTCAACTCAAACTGTGGCTAAATTTAATAGTTTGGTCAATTTACATTGTTCTCCCAGTATACTGCACCATTATCAAGATTGTTCCTACACGCCTGCTGTAGGATTCAGGTTGCAATATATCGCCCTGCCTTTATTCCTTTGGAAGTGATGAAAATATCAAAGTCTAAGTACTGTTTGATTTAGTTTATGATCAGTTTGGAACAAATTTAGAAATTCACGATCAGACACGAGCAGAATTGTTTGAATTTTCAACAAAACGACCTCAAATTCTTCTTCCATTTTTTTTTTTTTTTTTTTTTAGTTCAGCCTTATAAGCCCTGAAGTTTTGACAAATAAATATATAGAAAACATTGGGAAGGGGTTATAGTCCCCATAGCCCCCCCCCCCCAGAAATAACGGTCCTGGATTACATCCCCTGCCTCTCCTTCCCATTTCATCACCTGGAAACTGGCTTAGATATGCATCGTCATCATCCAACTCCTCATTCTTACAAACACTTGAGCGCGGACTCAAGAAACAGAGTAGTACAATAGCTTCATAGCATCAGAAATATTGATGGGGTTCCCCTTAAAATGGGCAATACATCCTTTCTCACGCCATTCAAGCCTTCGAATTTTTCGGCTCCATCTCTCGGGCCAAACGGATCTCACAGAAATATAATTCATATTGTTTGAGAGAGAGAGAGAGAGAGAGAGAGAGAGAGAGAGAGAGAGAATTACGATGACTGTCAGGTTAAAAACTAGTCCATTTCCATCTGCGCTTCCTTCAGTCATTTGTTAAATTTCCTTGTTCCTTTATTAAGATGTCTGGTGTGAATTTTCATATAGAGACGATTTCATTTATTGGCTTACAATGATTTGGGATGTACTCGTAAGTTCACCCTAGGTGATGTGAGGTCATATTGTCAGGTCGTTTAGTCATGTTCTGTGTGCCCCTCCCTTTTGCGATGTGTATACCGGTACATGACCTTCACCATAATGTGTCTCTTGTCACTGTCTGAAAATGTGCAGAAGTACTTACTGTGTCAACGTTTCTCCTCCTGTGGTTTATATATATATATATATATATATATATATATATATATATATATATATATATATATATATATATTGCCAGACGCCTCAATCCCGTAGGGGGTGGCCACAAACAAATCGCCTCCACGTCGCCCTGTCCCCCTCTATTTCACTGCCCTGCTCCCAACTCACACCCCCCTCTCTCATATTCCTCTCCACCCAATCTCTCCATCTCATCTTCGGCCTCCCCCTCCCTCTCCCCCCCTCCACCTCACTCACATACACTTTCCTCATCAGTCTCTCACCCTCCATCCTCTCCACATGGCCAAACCACCTCAGCGTATTCCTCCTAATGCATCCTATCACATCCCCATCCACACCACATCACTCCTTTATATCCTCATTTGTCAGCCTGTCTCTCCATGTGACTCCACAGGCTCCTCTTAAATAATTCATTTCCACTGCTCACACTCTTGACTTGTGTCCTTCCAACAACGTCCAAGCTTCACGTCCATACGTTAGAGTTGGTATCACAATACTGTCATGTAGTAACTTTTTCACTTCCATGCTCACTTCCCTATTTCTTATCACTGCTTTCAAGGAACCAGCAACCTTTCTTCCTTGTTGTACCCTTTCAAGCATTTCACCCTCCACACTTCCATCCTTACTCATCACACTACCCAAGTACTTAAACGTACTCACATTTTCCATTTCCTCACCATCCAACCTCACTGTACAGTCTTGGCCATAATCACCTATCCTAATGTACCCCTTGCCTCAGACTGGCTCGTTTATGTGCGGGAAGTCACACTGGAGTAAGAGGGGCTGAGAGGGAGGGGCCAGAGAGAGAAGGGAAGGTGGGTGGGAGGACGAACAATGGTGCTGAGGTGGAGTGAGAGAGGGGAGGGAGTTCAGGTAGGGGAGGAAGAATGAAATGCAAAGTTTTGCCACATAATGTGTCTATTTTCTTTCATTCAGGGCATCATGTAAAGGAGTTAATATTCGGTAGATAAAGTTGCATTACACCTTGTGTAGCGGCGGCAGATAACAAGCATTAGATAGGTGGTAATATCAAGGACTGGCTCGTAGGAGAAATATACTGACGTGACAGATCAAATATTAGTGCGAAGCCAGATATTTGTGTTTATCCATGTATTTTGACTTCAGACGCAGAATTCAATCTGGATGGCTTTGACTTCCTTAATGTGTGTGTAAGAAACGTCCTCTACCCTTACATATAATTAATTTTGGAACTAATTATTATATGCAACCTTTGAAATGGCTGTGTCCAAGTTAATATGATCAGCCTTGCGGTATATTACAGTCACCGTCATTTCAATTCAATGATTATTTAATGACAATATGAAAAGGCTATTTAAAATAATTCTGTATTAAAGGTAAATATATTTGATTGTGCTCATGGATGGATATAGGAACGGTATCTCTCATTATCTGTTAGAGGGAAAAGTAAAGAAAACTCTACCCAAACTCCCCAAATATATCTGTGTCAGTGTTTACCAACACTGGTCAGCCAAAGCAACCAAGAAAGCCTTAGTAAGTAGTCCAGTGACCTCATGCCTTAAAAGCCTCATGCAGGCTTCGCGGCACTGGGGAAACAGTGTTGTTGATGGTTTGCTGGTTTCGTCTGAACAGCTCCCACTCGTTCTCGGTTTGCTGGAGGAGGTGGGCCTGTGTCCTCTCGTTCTCTGGCTTCCTGGCTTTGACAATATGGGTCCACTCAGTCGTGATGGCTCTGCACTAATATTTGATCTGTCACGTCAGTATATTTATGTTACGAGCCAGTCCTTGACATCACCACCTATCTAAAGCTTGTTATCTGACGTCGCTATACAAGGTGTAATGCAGCTTTATCTACGGAATAGTAACTCCTTAATATGATGCCCTGAATGAAAGAAAATAGACAAATTATGTGGCCACAACTTCGTATTTCATTCTTCCTCCCCTACCTACCCTCCCTCTCCTCCCTCACTCCACCCAAGCACCATTGCTCGTCCTCCCACCCACCTTCCATTCTCTCTCTGGCCCCTCCCTCTCAGCCCCTCTTACTCCAGTGTGACTTGCCGCTCATAAACGAGCCAGTCTGAGGCACGGGGTACAGGAGGATAGATGATTATTTTTGGCCACGACTGTACATTCACTGACTTCACCTCTCTCAAAGACCATCATTTTACTCTTCCCTGCATTCACCTTTAGATTCCGTTTCTTACACACTCTCCCAAACTCATCCACCAAGCCTTGCAGCTCCCCTTCATCTTCACTCAACAACACAGTATCATCTGCAAACAACAGTACAGGAAGTTTCCAAACACTACCCTCTCTCACCAGGGCTACTCCAACATCCACTGCCCTACCTTGTACCTCTTTCGTTACCCCATCCATTTACAGACTGAACAACCATGGAGACATGACACAACCCTGCTACAACCCAACCTTCAAAGAGAAAAATTCACTCAGTCCACCATCCACACTCACTGCAACCTTAGCACCATCATACATACTCTTCACAGCATTCAACAACTTCCCATCTACTCTATATATTCTTAATACTTTCCACAATCCTTGTCTATCCACCCTGTCATATGCTTTCTCCAAATCCATGAAAGCCGCATTCAACTTCTTTCCCATCTCTAGAAACTTTTCTACTAAAGATCTAAGAATGAATATCTGATCTACACAACCTCTCCCCTTCCTAAAGCCTCCCTGTTCTTCTCCAACTAATTCCTCTGTTCTTTCCCTAACTCTGTCTATAAGTATCCTACCATACACTTTTCCTATTACACTAAAAAGACAAATGCCCCTGTGATTACCACACACTTCTTTTTCCCCTTTTCCTTTGTACAAGGGAATAATTATACCTGACTTCCAATCCTCCGGGACTCTACCTTCCTCCCAGGCTAATCTGCACATCTTCCACATCCATTCTACTACTATCTCTCCCCCATGCTTCAGCATTTCACCACACACTCCATCAATTCCTGGGGCATTCCCCAATTTGACTTTCTTCATTGCTTCCACTACTTCTATCTTACTGATTTCTTCCTGTCTTCTCACCTCCCTCCTTCTCCCAGCCATTCCCCAGCCGCTTATACTCGCATTCCTTCCATTCTCTATGTTCAACAATTCCTTAAAGTGTTCTCTCCATCTGCTCACTTTTTCTCCCTTCTCCATTAGTAATCTATCATTTTTATCTTTCACTCTCCTGCTAACTTCACTGCCACCATGTCTTACTTTATTCACCTCTTTCCAGAACATTTTCTTACAGTTCCTCCACATTATAATCAAATTCCTTCCAAATTCCTCATCCACTCTCTTCTTACTCTCTCTTACTAATCTTTTCACCTCTCTCTCCTTTCTACATATAACTCACTCCTCCGCATCTCAACTTCTTCCATGCCCCTATTTCTCATCCATTCCTTGTATGCTTTCTTCTTTTGTGCCACAGCCTGTCTCACCTCGTCATTCGACCACACTGTTCCTTGCACCCCCCTTCGACTTCTCTTCACCCCACACACCACATCACATGCTGTGCCTATTTCTTCTGTGAATATCCTGCACACACCTTCCACGTCCCCCATCTGCTCCAACTCATATTTACCCAATCGTTCTGCTACTTCTCTCTTATATTCTGCCATTTTCTCATCCTCTTCTTACCTTTCCACTCTCCTTGCAACTACACCTTCTTCCCGTCCTTCCCTTCTTCTATTTCTCCATCTTTCTTGGATCTTGGTTATATATATATATATATATATATATATATATATATATATATATACATATATTTATACATATATATATATATATATATATATATATATATATTTATACATATATATACATATATATATATATATATATATATATATATAAAAATATATATAAATATATATATATATATATATATATATATATATATATATATATATATATATATATATATATATATATATATATATATATATATATATATATATATATAGTAGCGGCCATGGCTCAGTGGGTTAGAGCAGTCCGCTCTGACCGAAGGGTCGGAGGATCGAATCCACCCAAGGGTCATTGGTAGACATCATGAAGGGCATCCGGTCATAAAATGCTACACGCTCCAAACCAAAGTCCTCTACCCAGGGGCAACGCCTTCGTCCTTATCCAAAAAAGGGTTAGGCCTACCTGGCGTAAAACTCACTTTATATATATATATATATATATATATATATATATATATATATATATATATATATATATATATATATATAGCCTACACGAGTAAATATCTCTCTCTGTCTATATGGAGCCTCTGTGGTACTGTAAGAAAGTGTGGGTTTCATTTAATGTATCCGACTCTGGGCATTGGCTTCACAGGCTGCTCTCAAGGCCCAGTAGTTCTCCTGCATACCATACACCTCTGTATGTCACCACTTCGGCGCTAACACCCACCTTCCATATTGAGTACATGCTAGGGCTGTCTTATACAGGACGAGTGTATTGGTATTAGCAAGGGTATTTTTACATGTCGGCGGAACTTCTGGTATATCAGTAAAGTCTGATTTTTAAGAAATTCAAATCCTTAAATTATTCCCTGCCCTAGCCGGGATTTGAACCTGGGTCTGGTAGGACTGCAGGCCACCTCACTACCAATTGAGCCACCGCCTCCCCCAACGAGGAACAAGCGTTTGCGCCCCGCCCTGGGAATAAATTTGGGAGTGTTCTTCCGGCCACGTACTCCTTTGGCGGACATAAGGGGTGCTGTGATTGAACCAGTTTCGCGTACTATAAAGTATGTTTGCACCCAGTCGGCATGGCGGGCCAATTACACTTCATTCACAGGCTCCATACACATCCAAAGCCACTCCAGCACTACAATTACACTTACAAGCACTTCTCACCCTACATACAATCTCTACTAGACAGCCTAAGGCACTTGGTAGAGATACATTGGCTATATCGTCCCTACTTCGGTCGGGATAGGCCGGTCCTGCAGTGGACACTCAAACGGCTGATGATATATATATATATATATATATATATATATATATATATATATATATATATATATATATATATATATATATATATATATATATATATATATATATATATATATATATATATATATATATATATATATATATATATATATATCTATATCTATATCTATCTATCTATCTATCTATATATATATATATATATATTTATATATGCAGTATAGAAGTAAATATCTTTATCTGTCTGTCTGTCTGTCTGTCTCTGTCTGTCTGTCTGTCTGTCTGTCTGTCTCTCTCTCTCTCTCTCTCTCACTCTCTATTTAAACACACACACACAGGATATATATATATATATATATATATATATAGATATATATATATATATATATATATGTGTGTGTGTGTGTGTTTCCATACAGGGAAGAACGAGGGTTCGCTCCCAGCCAGGGTAATAAACTTTGGGAGCGTTCTTCAGGCTATGTACTGCCTTGGCGGACATAAGGGATGCTGTGGTTGAACCAGTCACAGCTACTGTGTGGTATCTATGATGCAGGATGTGGTAGCTGTGACTGTGATGGAGGAGGTGTTATCTGTGATTATGATGGTAATGATAAGTAATGGTAGCTGTGGTGGTGGTGGTGTTGGTAGCTGTGGTGGGGGTGGTGTTGGTAGCTGTGGTGGTTGATGGTGGTGTTATCTATGATGATATTGGTGGTGGTGGTTGTAGCTGTGATGGTAGTGGTGGTGGTTTTAGCTGTGGTGGTAGTGGTGGTGGTGGTAGCTGTGGTGGTAGTGGTGGTGGTGGTAGCTGTGGTGGTTGTGGCGGTTGTGGTAGCTTTGGTGGTAGTGATGGTGGTGGTTCAGAAACAGCTATCATTTCGGCAAGTGCTTTAAAACGCTGTCAATAGCAATGTGACGTTCAGAGACGGCATTTATTTGTATAGGTTCTAAGAGTTCCGATAGGACCACGAGGCTCTTGTATTTTCTCTCTCTCTCTCTCTACCGTATATATATATATATATATATATATATATATATATATATATATATATATATATATATATATATCCATCCAATCATACATTGCCCCATGAGGAGCGTAGGAGCCCGGGGCTAGGTAGTTGGTCCCGGCATTTAAGATGAGAGTGACCAGCTTCACTCATCCCTGAGTGGCATTACATGAGCACTCGACCCCAACCACCCCTTGGATAAAAACCTTCACCAGCTCAATCCGACTGGAGTACAATAATTACCCACTAACCACCAGGCGCCAATATTTGGATATATGGTTACCACCCAGCGAAGTAAATGGTTTCCTTGAATTCAGGAAACCATTTGGCTTGTCACTCAGTGTAGAGTCACCCACAGGCAGAAGGAAGAGGAAAGAATGAAGAAAGACAGAAGAGGGAGTGTAAAGTCACCCGTAGGCAGAAGGACAAGGAAAGAAAGACAGAAGAGGATGGAAGGAAAGAAAGACAGAAGAGGATGGAAGGAAAGAAGCATGGAGGAGAGGAAAGGGCAGACACCCGACAGCAGCACTACATCGAGTGAGTGGATGGTGGGCGTCCCCACCTACCACAATATATATAGATAGATAGATAGATAGATAGATATAGAGATAGATAGATATAGAGATAGATAGATATAGAGATAGATAGATAGATAGAAAGATAGATATGGGAGCCTCTGTGGTACAGTGGTACAGTGTGCGTTTCGCACGCTGGTGAGCACGGGTTCGCATCCCGCCAAAGTTGTAAAAACTTTGGGAAGCGTTCACCCAGCCACTTGCTACTTTGGCTGACACAAGGGGTGCTGTGGTTGAACCAGTGTCGCATACTAGTATGCTTGCACCCAATCGGCTTAAGGCGGGGCGATTACACTTGGTTCACAGACTACACTCACATCCAAAGCCACTACAACACTACAATTACACTTCTCACCCTACATACAGTCTCTACCAGACAGCCTAAGCCACTGGGTAGAGATACATTGGCTGTATCGTCCCTGCTTCGGTAGGGATAGGCCGCTCCTGCAGTGGACCTCAACGGCTGATGATGATTATATATATATATATATATATATATATATATATATATATAGAGAGAGAGAGAGAGAGAGAGAGAGAGAGAGAGAGAGAGAGATAGATAAATATAGATATATATGTATGTATATACCTCATCCATCACCACCATCACCACCACCACAATCACAGCTGCTAACACATCTGCCACCATCTCATCTACTAACACTTCCACCATCACCATCACAGTTACTGACATAATCACAATGATCACCACAGCTACCACCACTACCATAACAACTACCATCTCCATCACCACAGCTATCACCACTACTACCACCATCACCACTATCACCATCGTCATCACACGTCCCACCACCATCATAACAGCTTTCACCGCCATCATTGTCATCAGCACAGTTTCCTTCTGCATCATCATCATCATCACAGCAACCACTACTGCCACCACAACTACAATTACCTCAACCATCTTCATCACGACCACCGCCACAGCTACCTCCATTTTCTGCCTAATATAATTGTCTGTTAGTAACATTACTGAAATAACAGACATTGGACTGTAGATGTACATTGTAACATCCTCCCCCCTCTCTCTCTCTCTCTCTTTCTCTCTCCACGGAAATACCCTGCCGCCTCTTCTACGTTTGCGTATTATAACAACGATGAGAACAATAATGTTAGGGTCCAAAACAACGCTTCTGAAATTAGAAGCTGACATCATATTAAAACCCAGCTCCAGTCATCTTGCCAAGTTTCATCAAAATCCTCTTTCCAGTTTTGGTTGTATATATATATATATATATATATATATATATATATATATATATATATATATATATATATATATATTTACGTGTCCTACCCTGGGCAAAGGCTTCAGTGCCTAATCCCAAGTCCCAGTAGTCCTCCTTCATCTCCACATGTCACCACTTCGGTGCTAACATCCACCATCCATATTGAATACATGCTAGGGCTGTCTCATACTGGTATTAGCGGGAATACCTTTATGACATGTCGGCGGGTCATCTGTTAGGTCAGAAAAGTTTGCTTTTTATCGAATTCAAATCCTTAAACTGTTCGCCCTTCCCCAGCCGGGATTCGAACCTGAGTCCATTAGGACTGCGGGCCGCCTCTGTACCGATTCAGCCACCGCCTCCCCCAGAATATATATATCAGAAAAAAATTTTCTAAAATGTTTACGAAATACGAATGGCAAAAGTGCACAGATAAGAAAGGAAAAAGCACAGATACAAGAGCATTCCACCAGATACAAATACGTATTTGTGGCTAAGGTGCTGAATGGTGTAATGGGTATAGGTCTCTAAATCTGCTAAGGGCAAATGTGCACAGAAACAAGAGAACATTCTGGAACGGAGGAAATTTGCGACCTATACCCATTACTACAATTCCACCAACGACAAGTTTGTGGCTAAAGTGTGGAATTTAGTAATGGATATAGGTCTCCAAATCTCCTCCCATCCTGATTGTTCTCTTGTTTCTGTGCTTCTTCACTTCTTATCTCAGCACTTTTGCCCTTTGCAGTTTTTGAGACCTATACCCATTACTACATTCCACATCTTACCCACAACCATGTATTTATAGCTGGTGGAATGCTCTTGTTTTCTGTGCTATTTTCATCTCTTATTTGTGCACATGGCATTTCGTAATGATTTTAGTAGAAGATTTCTATTTTCTAGTTTATGATCTTTTTGTGGAAGTATGCTTATGCATAAAGCAAGTGTTAGATTTGGATTGTTACATGTCTAGCATGATTTCAGCATTCTGAGGATGCATATACGTTCATGTCTCATGTGATATGATTTGGATACTTCCCTCTTACATGCAAAGCATGATTTCAGTACGCATGCGCGCATTCTGAGCATGCATGTACACGTACCATGCTCTTAAGTCTGGCGCCATGCTGAGAGATTGAAAGATATAATTATAGGAGAAAACCGTGGCGAATCAGACTGAATTAAAATGAGAAAACAATGCCAGACTGATTTTTGTTTTAAAAATAATATTAAAGACTACAGAGTCCCATGATGACTTTCACCCTGTATGCTGATTGATATTAAGAGAAGGCAGCGTGGTTTGTAGCGCTTATATCAACTCGGGGCAAACACTAGATATTATGCATGTATGTGCGCACGCATGCATAACGCAGTGCAGACATGCACGTATGTGTAACGGAGAAGTAACCTGAACTGCATTATTTAGGCTTAGTTGTGAGTCAGTAGAAAACTAGCTCGCTCCCCAGGATTGACTGGTGTTCAAGGTATGGTAGCGTTTAACCTATTGTATGTCTTCTACACAAAAGTAGAAAGCACTATTGTCGAATGTAGCAATAAAATTGAGACCCGGAAAATAACGCGGTAAGCTGTAGCTAGCTATGGCAGAGCGATGCCGTTTATACTGCATTTGACTCGTAGAACATAGCTCCATTGCTACTGAAAGACTAAAACGAGGGTGCCTGCCCGTGAAAAGAAGTGTATTGATACGTTCTTAATTGTAGGCGAGCTGCAGCTAACCAATATTGAACAAAAAAGCGTACTGTGTTCGGGCCATAATTCGCGAACCGTAGCCTGAATGCTTTTCTAAACATGAAAAGAAGCATCTACACTTGGCAAGAAGCGTTTTGGCGTAGGCTATAGTATGCTCGCGTACGCATTTTTGTTTCGGAGTTATCACTGATGAAGAAGAAAAGGAAAACAAATGAAAGAACAAAATAGATATTTTTGCGGTTCGATATTACGACTCCTACGAAGGTTAGCAAGACTGCGAGTAGTTTTGCATTTGAATAACGAAGGTTTTTTATTTCATAAGCTTAGAACTGGGTTTTGCGACCGTTTTCGCGCGAGCTCTCCCGTACCCTATGTACGGGACGCCATTTCGAACCTGCGCCATTTCTACTTACGAGTGGCTATCGCACTGCGTGATGTATAGATATATATGATTATTATTACACAACAGTAATATTTAAGTTAGCCTAAATGGCATGAATGACCAAGAAGAGGTTTAGTTTTAAGGAAAAATTAATAGAGTCAAGATTAGATGTATGTGGAGTGAAACGGATTTATTAGATAGTGGAGTGTGATATGGGGTTGTAAGTTCTATTATAAAGGATGGAGGAGAAGGATGAGTGGTATGGTCCGGTTAAGAGTGCAAAGGTAGGAAGAAGGAAGGGGTTGTTTCGCGTTCATCATAGAGAATAAAAAAAAAAAGTATGAATGCATATAAGTGTGTTGGTGTAAGGCTTGTGTGGTGTGAGCGCAATATAGAAATAAAGTACA
>NC_136979.1:18986231-18991231 GCF_032717465.1 Coenobita brevimanus | reverse complement strand
TGTGATACGATGTGACCTTGTTGACTGGACAGAAGAATACACCGAGATGGTATGGTCATGTACAGTCGCCCTAAGAAGTGATGGTCACTCTGCATTGCCAAGCATTCAATGAAAATTTATGGCGCTCACCATCCACATACTCGATGTAGTGCTGCTCTTGGGTGACTGCCCTTTTCTCTCTTCCTTTTTTCCTTCCTTCCTTCTCTTTCTTTCTTTCCTCTTCCTTCTGTCAACAGGTGACTCTACACTGAGTGACAAGCCAAACGGTTTCCTGTACACCAGGAAACTATTTACTATGCCGGCTGATAACCATATAACCAAATTATGGCGTCTGGTGGTTTAGTGTGTAATTAAGGTGTTCCAATCGGATTAAGCCGATGCAAGTTTATTTCCAAGGGATGGTTGGGGTTTATTGCTCACGTAATGTCACTCAGGGATGAGTGAGGCTGGTCACTCTCATCTTAAATGTCAGGACCAACGTGCCAAACCCTAGGCTCCTACACTCCTCATGGGGCAATACAGGATTAGATGATGGATGGATGGATGAAAAGTTACGTATCTTCATTACGCCATAACGAATAAAATACATAGTATATCACACCAAATTATGTAAAATGAATAATATGAGGCAATGATACATTCGGAGTTAACACTGTTAAGATACATTTTCCTGATTGGAATGTGTAATGTAATGATGGCTGATACCAGTGATGACATTTCAGTACAATACCAATGGCTTTGTTGGCCAGGACCGGGTATTGGTAGTATCGATCACCAGTAGCCTATCTAGATAGTTACATTATTATAGACTTTTCAGCCCTATGAACCACCCAAGTTTTAAATAAAAATATTCACAATGGATGCATTACATGTTAAAATCACCATATGGCCACATTTTTAGAGGAAAGTGAGCACCAACATTGCCATTCAGTGCAGTAATAAATTTTAGAATCATCACTTCCCAATGAAATAGTATTTTTTGAATGCATGTTGTCAAATATTTGGAAAAACCTTTTTTTAGTACCCAGAATAATCGATACCTAGCCATCAGTATTGATATTTCCAGGTAAACAGATTGTATCAGAAGTATCAGTATTTTGGTATCAATACGCCTAACATTACTGTACTGTATTACTCTGCTTGTGGCGCTCCATATACCCCCATGTTACTGATGTATGTACATCCCAGGATTTCAAATACAGATTGCCTAGTTTCGAAGGCCAGTTTGAAGAAAATTATTGTGAATTCAGTACACTTACCGGTACGATTTTCCTGGTTGTTATGTAACGATAATAAGGATACCACAACCATCAAATTATTTCTAGTAATGATTGTCACGGGGGGATGTGAATTTTTGAATTAATAATGCTATGCTGGATGTTATTTGAAAATAGAAACAAGGGACTGACTTGTGAAAATCAAGTAGTAAGTTTTAGTTTATGTGGCTTACTTCACCGATTCTCTAAGGACGAGAATTTATAAGCATTCCCAACAGTACACAGCAGAGACTAGTTACTCACGCATGCTGTTTGTTAATACTGTACTGTTAGCCTCTTGAGAAAGTGACTCCACCCCTGACAATCAATAACTAATGCTAATAATAATAAACAGGTTCTTGCCGGTGCTTAACTCCTGGCTGGCACAACGGATTTAAGCTTGATACAAAAGAACTGGCCTAAGTACCAGTTATGAATAATGTAAAGAGTTTGTGCAAACTAGGAGCGGCAACTAAAGCTTAATGTGGAGAAATAAAACAAGTGTCTAATTACCTTAAGCTCAAAGAAAAGAACTGTAAATTTATTGATTACAATAAAATAAATTTACGTTATATGAATCTCAAAAATGAATTCAAAATAACAAGGAGAATACACTCACTCGCTTTTTCAAAAGCTAAACACACTTAAGCCTAGAAAAATGAACAGAAATACAAGTCACTGGAGGGGAGCCAAACAAGTAGTCTGGGCGCCTGTGATGAACATCAAAACGCTGCTATTCGCTAAGCCCGCTTTGCCAATTCACTGTCTAGGTGGAGATTCAGGAACTCGCTGTACAATGGAGGCACTGCATTACGCTGGGCACAAACGGTCCTACCCTCGAGGTGACTCAAAGCTCACTAAATTCAAACGGGGAAAAGAGGTATGGGCTGGCCGAGTTTGCCGGAAGTAGGGCGTGGCCTAACTTCAATGGTCAACGGAAAGAAAGTGAAAGCACCAATGTCGTGGATAAGAATGGTTACTTGTGAAACAGTGACAAATGTTCTGAAAACCATCCCGATCAAAGTGAATACAAGGACGGTTAAACTGAGTGATGCCCAGTTGCAATTCCACTAGAGTTCGTGGTGATCTCACTAAAGTACAATGTCACGAATTTATAAATACGCTTGTGCGAATTCGTGACAATGATAGCCTACCCTGGGCAGCAGCTAGACATTTCTGCCTTTTATTCGTTGACTTCCCTTCTGTTATAATAATTATAATTTGTTACTTTATTACCTGTATAAGAAAAAAAAAAAACATTTTCAGTTGAAGGGGTTATGGCAAAATTTGCTTTTTTTTTTTTTTCTCATACACTGGGCAATAAAGAGTACCTAAACATCTATCTATATATCTATTGCCAGACGCCTCAATCCCGTTTGGGGTGGCCACAGACAAATCGCCTCCAAGTCGCCCTGTCCCCCGCCGTTTCACTGCCCTGCTCCCAATTCACACACCCCTCTCTCATATACCTCTCCACCCCATCCCTCCATCTCATCCTCGGCCTCCCCCTCCCTCTTCCCCCCTCCACCTCACTCACATAGACTCTCTTCGTCAGTCTTTCACTCTCCATCCTCTCCACATGGCCAAACCACCTCAGTGTGTTCCTCATAACGCTTCCTATCACATCCACAGCCACACCACAACGCTCCTTTTTATTCTTATTCGTCAGCCTGTCTCTCCATGTGACTCCACAGGCTCCTCTTAAATAACTCATTTCCACTGCTCTCACTCTTGACTTTTGTCCTTCATACAACTTCCAAGCTTCACTTCTGTACATTAGAGTTGGTATCACAATACTGTCATGTAGTAACTTTTTCACTTCCATGCTCACTTCCCTGTTTCTTATCACTGCTTTCAAAGAACCAGCAACCTTTCTTCCCTGCTGTACCCTTTCAAGCACTTCACCCTCCAAACCTCCATCCTTACTCATCACACTACCCAAGTACTTAAACGTACTCACATTTTCCAATTCCTCACCATCCAACCTTGCTGTACATTCACTGACTTCACCTCTCTCAAAGACCATCACTTTACTCTTCCCTACATTCACCTTTAGATTCCGTTTCTTACACACTCTCCCAAACTCATCCACCAAGCCTTGCAGCTCCCCTTCATCTTCACTCAACAACATAGTATCATCTGCAAACAACAGTACAAGGAGTCTCCAGACACTATCCTCTCTCACCAGGGCCACTCCAACATCCACTACCCTACCTTGTACCTCTTTTATTACCCCATCCATTTACAGATTGAACAACCATGGAGACATGACACATCCCTATTATACCAAGAAGACAAATGCCCCTATGATTACCACACACTTCTTTTTTCCCTTTTCCTTTGTACAAGGGAATAATTATACCTGACTTCCAATCCTCCGGGACTCTACCTTCCTCCCAGGCCAATCTGCACATCTTCCACATCCATTCTACTACTATCTCTCCCCCATGCTTCAGCATTTCACCACACACTCCATCAATTCCTGGGGCTTTCCCCGATTTAATTTTCTTCATTGCTTCCACAACTTCTATCCTACTGATTTCTTCCTGTCTTCTCACCTCCCTCCTTCTCCCAGTCATTCCCCAACCACTTATACTCGCACTACTTCCATCCTCTATGTTCAACAATTCCTTAAAGTGTTCTCTCCATCTGCTCACTTTTTCTCCCTTCTCCACTAGTAATCTACCATTTTTATCTTTCACTCCCCTGCTGACTTCACTTCCACCCTGTCTTACTCTTTTCACCTCTTTCCAGAACATTTTCTTACAGTCCCTCCACTTTACACTCAAATTCCTTCCAAATTCCTAAACATGAGTTTGCAAATTCTCGCAGTGTAGAAGCACACATTTTTCTCAGTCTTTTAATCTGTAATATCCTTTTAAAATATACCGGTGTCTTGCATAACTGAAAATAGCTACTGACAAAATATTGAATTCAGTGGTTTGTTAATGAACCTCTGCGTTTTATTACTCTTGTAAGTCGTTTAGGCATTTGAGGATACTATACCAGGCTATGACACATGTATGGCATTACCGAGCTCCGACTCGGTAAATTTTCGAGATTTTCTTTATATTTCATTCATTAATTGACCTCTGGTTTATACTAAGTCTTCTAGAGATTTTTCGTACTGGGTACTGAAAAGCTGGTTAAATGCAGTATAATAACTAACTCTCTTGGACGGAATAGTTGTCTCCATTCATGTTTCTTGATGAGCTTTTAAAGTAGCCTTATAACGCCGCTTTCTCATTTTCTGAGGTTGTCTATGGAGAAACGGAAATATTGTCCATGACTTATAATTATTCATTAGTATTCTAATAGAAATTGTTTTTATAACAGATAACGATTGTTTTCTATTGAATATCAAAGACCTTTTCTTTGCAGGCATATGATACAAAAAATTATTGCGTGTTACCATACTTGATGTTACCTTCGCGTATAATTCCTGATTGCCGCTAAACGATATTTCTACAGGTTCAGCTAGTTTCGTTTGGGGAGTTCCCCTTGTTGAACTAACGAAGTACTTCCAACTATTTTGAAAGTTACAGGTACTTTAACATTTACTTAGTGTTTTCCATTACAGTTTTAAAGAATCGGTTTCATCTAAAAATATAAGGAAGGGTATGTGCATTATCGCTTACCGAAAACTTCTGGATACTGTGGCATCACTTCTTGGGACAACTGTACAAAGAATGCAAATAAATCAGGTGCCAAAGATTGTGTGTGAAAGTGATACATAGGTCAATA
>NC_136979.1:18783731-18983731 GCF_032717465.1 Coenobita brevimanus | reverse complement strand
TGATGATGATGATGATTTTATTATTATTATTATTATTATTATTATTATTGTTATTATTACTGTTATAATTATCATTATATTATTATTATTATTGTTATTATTATTATTATTATTATTATTATTATTATTATTATTATTCTTTACCACTTTTATATACCCAACACTCAGGCTGCTGTGACTTACCCTCATCCAAGTATAATCTCAGGGTATTGGCTACAATAAATTACTAGGCCAGTCCTCAGTGTGATGGGGTCAGTGGTAACAGTATTAACACTCACAGGCTCTGATACGGTACTCACCCCATCTGAATAAAAACACAGATTACCTTGGGTGGAACAGAGTACTAGAACTGTCCTTACCATGAAAGGTGAGTAGTAAAACAATGGCGTATTTCCGGCATCTCTGCTCACTTTTAAATACTTTCCCATTAGGTGGAATGGAACACTAGAGTTCTACGGGCCATGGCAGGGTTAATAGTAATAGTATTTACATTTTCAACAGCAGACCTCTCGGCGATGACTTCATCATTACGATGGTGTTGTTATGTTTCTTGCTACCTCCAAATAATGATAATATTCGTATTGGAGGTAACCATTCACACTAAACAAAGGTTTTCAAGAAGCTGCCATAAATAACAGTCAGGAAATAGTAAGATTGTGACGCTGAATATGTTCTCTGATAGGAGGGGTTGATAGTGATGAAAAGGTATGACTGATCTGACACTGATAAGATAATCTTAACTATAGTATTCTTTCTTACCGCCGGTCGATTTCCTTCAGTTTCGGATTTGCTTCTCTTCAGTCAGTAGGTACATAGTCTCGATAATCCTCTGACTAAGACAGAAACCTTTACTGTTTTGTTTTTGGAGCAACCAGAGTTTTTTTTTTCTTTTTCTACAGTTTATACGAGGCCTCTCATCATCACATGAGTTTAAAACATTTTCCACTAACTCTTTGAAGACGATGGAAACTCTTCAGCTTTATGTTTACAACCTGGAGAAAATTTCATTCATCTTTATAATAGCTTGTCAACAAGGAAGAGTTATATTAAGAACAGAAAAGTGCCTGATTGCTTTGTATGCACATGCTAGAGGACGAAGTAGCCCTCCTACCCCCCCCCCTCTCTCTCTCAGTGGATGGATGGATGAACGTGATTCAGAGTCTCATATAATATTTATGACTTTCGTCTCACCTTCATTATCCCTCCTGAATTCTCATTTCATCTCTCCTTCCCTCTCCTTTATCTATTTTCCCCAGCTTCTCCTTCCCTCCACCACCATTTCATCCTTTTCTCCTCTTTTTTATCCTCCTCCTTTCCATGACTCCCTCTCCCCTTTCTCACCCTCCCCCACTCCTTGAAAAACCTCCCTCCCATCGCTGTCCAACTCTTCCACTCCCTTTTCTTTCCCTGCTTCACCCCTCATTCCTCCCCTACCTCATCCTCCCTGCCTCCCTCCCCGGCTGCTCTTTGCCACCCTCCCTCTCATGCCTCACCCTCTCTTCCTCCTTCCTCCTACCTCGCCCTCCCTTCCTGACCTCACCCTCCCTTCCTCTTTCCCTTGCCACACTTTACCTCCCTCCCCTGTCTCATTCATTTTAAATTGATCTATAACGTCAGTCTTAGTTCCTGGATGTTAGTTTGAAAAATTTTCAGTCTCTATTTCCTCCTGTTACATTTCCTTTCAGGTCAGTATTGTGTAGAATATGATTTCCCATCACTTTTTCCTGCGGAATATCCATGGTAGCTTTTCTGTTTTACATAGTGGTCCTTCTCGCTTTTTTCCTGCCGACTTTCGTCGTAGACTTTGATGGCGGGGGATTCTTTCTACTTCGGTGTCATTCCCTTTTTATCATAATTATATTGGTTATAACCAACCGCAAGACAAACAGCCTCAAAAGTTATAACGTACTGAAGAACAACATCCTCAAAAGTTATAACTTACTTCAAAACAGCCACAAAATTTATAACTTACTGAAGAACAAACAGCCTCAAAATTTATAACTTACTGAAGAACAAACAGCCTCAAAAGTTATAACTTACTGCAAAACAAACAGCCTCAAAAGTTATAACTTACTAAAAAAAAGTATCAATAGTTAAAACTTACTGAAAAACATTCAGCCTAAAAAGTTATAACTTACTGAAAAACAAAAAACCTCAAAAGTAATAACATTGAAAAACAAACAGTCCCAAGAGTTATAACGTACTGAAAACAAACAGCCTCAAAAGTTATAACTTACTGAAAAACAAACAGCCTCAAAAGTTATAACTTACTGAAAAACAAACAGCCTCAAAAGTTATAACTTACTGAAAAACAAACAGCCTCAAAAGATGTAACTTACTGCAAAACAAACAGCCTCAAAAGTTATAACTTACTGCAAAACATTCAGCCTCAAAAGTTATAACTTACTGCAAAACAAACAGCCTCAAAAGATGTAACTTACTGCAAAACAAACGGCCTCAAAAGATGTAACTTACTGCAAAACAAACGGCCTCAAAAGATGTAACTTACTTAAAAAGATTCAGCTTCAAACAGACCAACAGATCTCCTTGTGTTTGCTTCCCTTTATACTCTTCCCTGGTTGACTACTCTTCCCTTGGTGACGGTGCCTGTTCACACTGGGTACACCATAAAGAAGCAGACCATTTACCACTTCCTCTGTTTGTTTCCTTATCCTTCATGATTAGTGTTCTACCCTTACCTGGTGACAGTGTATCATTATTCGCGCTCGGTGCACCCAAATGAAGCAGACTATCTGATAAGTGCGAGGCTCAAATGACATCACGTAGCCGCCTATAAATCCACAGTTATGGAACCTTTCCGTGTTTTGAATTTCTCATCACTAATGCAACTTGATTCCTGGTCTGGTACTATCGGCAACATTAGGTCTGTCGTCTCTCTCTCTCTCTCTCTCTCTCTGGACTTTGAAAGTGACACTGATTACTTTATTTGGCCACAGGTCAGTTTCATCTGCGTCGGTTGCTGTGAATTCGTTAGACTAAGTAAAAAAAAAAAATCCAGGAAAAGAGAAGCAGGAGAGGTGACACAATTTTTGCTCCCGATATTGTACCTAGGGATGCTGCTATAAACTATCTATCTATCTATAGCCCGACGCCCTAATCCCGCAAAGGGTGGCCGCAGACAAAACGCCTCCAAGTCGCTCTGTCACCTACCATTTGACTACCCTCCCCCCAACTCACCCCCCCCTCCCTCATATACCTCTCAACTCCATCCCTCCACCTCATCCTCGGTCTACCTCTCCCTCTCTCTCCCTCCACCTCACCTACATACACCCTCTTAGTCAGTCTTTCATTCTCCATTCTCTTCACATGTCCAAACCACCTCAATGTATTTCTCCTAATCTTCTCAACCACATCCACATCCACCCCACATCGTTCCTTCACTTCTTCATTCGTCAACCTGTCCCTCCACGTCACTCCACATGTTCCTCTCAAGTAACTCATTTCCACTGCTCTCACTCTTGACTTGTTCCCCTCTTGCAAGGTCCATGCCTCGCTTCCATACGTCAGGGTAGGGATCACAATACTATCATGCAGTGACTTCTTAACTTCCATACTCACCTCCCTATTTCTCATCTCTGCTTTCAGTGTACCAACGACCTTCCTTCCCTGCTGTACTCTTTCACGCACTTCATCCCCCAAAGTTCCATCCTTACTCATCACACTACCCAAGTACTTGAATGCACTCACATTCTCCATATCCTCACCATCCAACCTCACTTCACACTCTGTGACTTCATTCCTCTCAAACACCATAACTTTACTTTTGTTTACATTAACTTTCAGATTACTCCTCCTACACACTGTCCCAAATTCATTCACCAAACCTTGCAACTCCCATTCATCTTCACTCAACAATACTGTATCATCAGCAAACAGCAACACCGGAAGCTTCCAAATCTCACCCTCATTCATTAGAGCCACCCCCACATCCACTGCCCTACCCTGCACCTCCTTTACAACCCCATCCATGTATATATTAAACAGCCATGGAGACATCACACAACCCTGTTTCAGTCCCACATTGAGATCAAAGAACTCACTCAGCTCACCATCCACTCGCACCGTAACCCTAGCTCCCTCGTACATACTCTTCACATCACTCAACAATTTCCCCTCCACTCCATATATTCTTAATACCTTCCACATACCTTGCCTATCTATTCTGTCATAAGCTTTCTCCAAGTCCATGAAGGCAGCATACACTTTCCTTCCCTTCTCTAGATACTTCTCCACTAAACATCTTAGAACAAATATCTGATCTACACACCCTTTTCCCTTCCTAAATCCCCCTTGTTCTTCTCCAACTAGCTCCTCTGTCATATGCCTAACCCTATCAATGAGTATTCTACCATATATTTTACCAGTCACACTAAGTAGGCAAATACCCCTATGGTTACCACATACTTCTCTCTCTCCTTTTCCTTTGTATAAAGGAACAATTATACCTGATTTCCAGTCCTCTGGAACCCTTCCCTCTTCCCAAGCCAATCTACACAACTTCCATATCCACTCCACAACAATCTCACCCCCATACCTAAGCATTTCACCACACACTCCATCAATTCCTGGGGCCTTTCCCAACTTAATATTCTTCATCGCTTCCACTACTTCCGCCCTACTGATCTCTTCCTCCCTCCTCTCATCTCTTCTTCTCCCAGCCATTCCCCAACCACTTATACTCTCACTGCTCTTACTCTCCACATTCAACAAATCCTCAAAGTGCTCCTTCCATCTCCTCAGTTTCTCTCTCTTCTCCACCAACAATCTATTATTCCTATCTTTCACTCCCCTACTATTTCCCCTTTCACACTGCCTTACTTTCTTTACCTCCTTCCAAAACAATTTCTTACTCTCCCTCCATTTCACACTCAGATTCCTCCCAAACTCCTCATCCACTTTCTTTTTACTCTCCTTCACCAGTCTCTTAACCTCCCTTCTCCTGCTCACATATACCTCTCTCTTCTCTCTCTCATCTTCTCCCCTACCACTACTCGCTAACCATTCACTATATGCCTTCTTCTTTTGTCCCACAGCTCGTTTCACCTCATCATTCCACCATGCTGTCCCTTGCACACCCTTGCATCTCCTCCCCACTCCACAAACCGCCTCACACGCTGTGCCTATCTCTTCTGTAAATATCTTACATACGTCTTCCACCCCTTCCATCTGCTCTAGCTCATACCTTCCCAATCTTTCTTCCACTATGCTCTTATACTCTGCCATTTTCTCACTATCTTGCAAATTCTCCACTCTTCTCACAGGAGTTGCTTCCTCCTGTCTTCCCCTTCGTCTCCTCAACCACTTTCTTTGCAGCTCTACCTTGGCCATCACTAAGTGATGGTCCGAGACTCCATTCCCCCACCCTCTCCACACTCTTGCATCCAACACTTGTCTTCTCATTCGCTCATCCACACACACGTAATCTATCATTGCCTTTCGTTCAGCAAGTTCACCATCCATCCTCCTCATTACTCTCCATGTATACCGGTGGATCATCTTATGCCGAAAGTAGGTGTTGGCTATTGCCAACCCCTTACAAGCACAGATGTCCACCAAAGCACTTCCATTCCCATCTACGTCAGCTGGCACACCCCACTGACCAACCACTCCATCCACTCGTACATTCCCAACTTTGCCATTCATGTCTCCAATCAACAGCACTCTCTCGCTCCTCTCAAACTTGTCCATACACGCCTCTACACTCGCCCAAAACTCATCTTTCACTCTTGCCACTCGATCTTCTGTCGGGGCATACACACATACAATCGCCCACGCTTGTATACCTACTTTCATCCTCACCCATACAATCCTTGCACCCACTGTTCCATACTCTCTTATATTCTCCTTCCACTTCTTGCTTATCATCAGACATACTCCCTTTCTTGTCCTCTCATTTTCATTGACTCCCGCACATATACCTAAACCATATTCCCATTCTCTCACCCTTTCACCCTACATTTAGTTTCAGTCAATCCACATATATCCACTTTTGCATCCTCAAGCACCTGAACAATCTCTCTCTCTTTCACTTCATCATTCACTCCTCTCACATTCCACGTTCCCACCCTAAGAATGTCCTTCGTCCGTTCCTTAGTCGTCAACGTATGGTCCGTCCGGGTCTGAGGCGCTTTGTTCGCTTTTTTAGTTAGTTCTTTTTACGGGGTGGGGCACTAACCCACCACCAACCCTTTTAGTCGCCTCGTACGACAAGCAGGGATACTGGGGGAGTATTCTTGAAACCCCCCTACCTGGCCTTCTTTATCGAGAAATTCCAGAATCCCCATGTCACCAGTAGACCATAAAAACTGAGAGGCAAGTAATTATCCAAGACAGAATGGACAGCCCGTGCAGTGAAAGCGATGGGAGAACAATGACACAGTACAATTCGAATACGACTCCAGTGATTTCATCCTTCATTCCTCACTCTGGGCACACTTTCCTTCCCCCTTCTTCTCTCTTAGGTTCCTCTATTTCCTTAGCTCATTCCTCCCTCAGTTCTCTTCCGCTTCTCAGTTTTCTCCCCATTTCCTGCCTCTCTTCTCGTTTTCCTCTTTCCTTCCTCAGATCTCTTCCATTTCCTCACTTTTAGGGATTTCGGTAAAAAATTTGCTACTGCTCTAGATATATCAAAGCTCTTGGTAAGATTCTAACACAAACCTTTAATCCCCAAATCGCCCTCTTCAGGTTTCCGTCCCTCTTTCTGTTCCACCATCCGAAGTTTTCTCTCTGTTGTAGCTGCGATTATAGAAGTTATTATCCTCCTACTACCATTAGTGATGGTGTTCTTCATGGCTTTGTCCAATCATCACCTCACTTTCTCCTGTTCATCAGTGACCTTCCTAGTTGAACAGCTTTTCCTGTCCACTCAAATACTGATATGGCGTCCTTCATTTTTCATTCACTTCGCCTAGCGTCATTCACATCAGTTACTACAACAATTACATGTGATGCAGAAACAACATAATCAGTTTGAAAAGCTACGGGACGACCTCATAGTGGCAGTTGCTTACCTGCGGTCGGCGGGTCTGCTTGGCCATACAAACCGGGACTAAACAACAACAACAACAAAAGCAATTATGGGATGGGAATATGGCTCAACTGACAGCTTCTTTGTCTCTTATTTCTGACTTGGACAAATGGTGGGTTACCGTACCATGTTGCTTTTAATGCCTCAAAAACTCAGCTCCTCCTCCTCAGTCTGAACAGTCTTCCTCAGTTCTATTTCCTTACCTTCAACAGTATACAACTCAGTCCATCCTGATCTCTTAATATGATTGATATTTCGTTTATCTTGTGATCCGTCTAGGATAGATCACATTACTTTTCATGCTGAAACTGCTCTGACGACCGACTTCGCGCATTCTTTAACCCCACTCATTTGCTAACTTGGTAAAAGGATCTTACTCGCCGCTGTGTGAAATATCGTTCTCATTTGTGAGGTAGCTTACCACACAACATTTCTAAACATGATAAAGCCAAGGGCTTTTTTTGTTTCATAAATTATTCTCTCTGACTGCCTTCTACATCTCTTTCTTTTCCACGGTGTTGCTTTCACTCTGTCGCTTCTGTTCTGGGGCTGGAAAATGAAAACAACTCGTTGCTCCGAGGTCGCTGGGGCTCTTAACGGACTTTACGAGGTCGGACGAGCGAAATGCCTACGAGATCAGTTCCAATCCATAATCAAAACACCGTGAGGGAAGTCGTAGCCACATCGTAACGCGTTTATTTGCACTGCATCATCTGGCCCGGATAATCTGTATAAAAGTAGATAAGAGTCACACATAACTATCAGGTATATTTTCCTCAATCAGTCGTGGGGCTACACTGAAGCCGCTTAGGAAGAGTTGTTGCCAATCAAAAAACTGACATGTATCAGCTGGATCATTTTGAAAGCAACGTCTGGTTGTTCGTATACATAAGAATAAGCACTATACACACCAAGCATGCTGTATGCACTCTGTATGCACTTTATACTACACTGTACGCACTGTACACACTCTTTACAAACGTAATGGGCTACAGTCTTCATACATGCCATATAATGTGCAATATACGCACGTACAATCCATACACATTATGTATACGTTATGCATACTACATACGCATAAACATTACAGTCCATGCACACCATACCATGCACACCATACACACCATATGCACCATACATATCATACGCAAAATACAATAGGCACAGTACACCACGCTCGCCATACACCCTAAAAACTGCATATTATGCACAATATACACAATACACATGATGCACAGAAGCAGACCTTATCAAATACAGTACACCATCTACACCATGCACACACTGCATCATATACGCCAGACACCATATATATCTTACACCATGCATTACGCACACCATACAGTATGCACAGTAAAGCAGACATTATACACCATACGCCATACACTATATGCACCTTTCATCACACCATAAACCGTGTCCATCATACGCCATACACATCATACACCATACGAAAGGTGACCAGAGTCCCGCTTTTAGGCGGGACAGTCCCGCTTTTTGAACGTCCGTCCCGCTTTTTTAATTGTGACTAGAATGTCCCGATTTTGGGGCAAATTATCTTAATTGTCCCGCCTTTAGAAACCTAATATTGCATTAGATATAATATGACCTTCTTTTATGAAATTAGGATGAATTAGAAAAATTATGCATAATCCTAACCAAATGAAATACCGAATTATTAATATAAAGTCTGTAATGCTCACTAGCTGGTAACTTTGGTCGATCCATTCACTGTACCGTACGGTATGTTCGCAGTTCGTAGGAGACGTTAGTGTTTGATTAGGAGCCTCGGTGTGAGGTGTAGCGCAGCAGCGGTCACTGTCACATTAGTCAATATCTATCTGTCTATATATCTGTCAGTCAATATATCTATCTATATCTATCTATCTATCTATTTGTCTATCTACCTACCTATCTATCTATCTATATATCTATCTGTCAGTCTATATATAGACACACACACACACACACACACACACACACACACACACACACACACACACACACACGCATGCGCGCGCGTCCCTCTTTTAGCTCCAATAAATCTGGTCACAACGAATCATACACTATACACACCATTTGTCTTACACCATACACATCATATGCGCCATACACCATACACACCATAGACCATGCATCACACACCATATTCTCTATGCACCATATGAATGATACACCATGCGCGCCACACACCATATGCACCAAACACCATATGCATCATACACCATACACTTCATACTGCATATGCACCATACACCATATGCATCATACATCATACACACAAAACTTAGATTTTCCCTGGAATGATTATTCCTTCGATGGGTGAGAGCCATCTGAGTGTGCCTCGCGCATTACAGAGGTTTTTCTCTCGGACATGGAAGCATACAGTACCGTATATTCCTTTCTTTTATCCTGTGACTAATGAGAAAAAAAAATCGTTTTATCACGCTTGTTCTATTGCTCTCCACAACAAGGAGAAGTCTACAAAAGGTACCAGAGCCAACCCACCCCCGACTCTCATCTCAGTTATGTCTCTGCCCGGAACCCTGCCAAGTCTGTTTCTCGCACTGTTAAGAATAAGTTCAGTCGTTCTAAATGCCCTGAACTCTCAGACTTTTTCCTCCAATTCCACCTTAGACGATTCCGGTGCTGTTCCTCCATCTCTTCCCCCTCTCCGACGTCCTCATGAATGACACTGAAATTTTTTCAGTCGATTTACTTTCTGCTCTTGCTGGCCTCAACACCAACAAGGATATGGGGCTGATGGGGTCCCTCCTGTTGTTCTCAAGAACTGTGCTTCTGTTCTTACTTAATGCTTAGGTAAATTCTTTTTGCCTTTGTCAGTCGACCTGTACCTTTCCTTTTCGTTAGAAGTTTGCTGTCATTTAGACTATCCGAAAGAAAGGTGACCATTCCCAGCCCTCTAACTATCGCTCAACTGCATGGCTGTCCTCTTGAGTTTATCAATCTATTAAAAGAAAATTAAGCACCTCTACAATCACAGCCTTCTTTCGCATCGTCAGGAAGAGTACCGCCAGGGACGCTTCACTGACGATCTTCTCACCTTCCTTTCAGACTCCCGGTCTTCCTCCTTTCGGGACTTTCGTGAAACCTTTACCATTGCACCTGACATTTCAAAGGCTTTCGATCGAGTCTGGGATAAACCTTTAATTTCCAAACTGCCTTTTTACGGTTCTTTCTTCTCTCTCTCTTTAACATCCTTCCTAATTGTTCTATAGCTGCAGATGTAGAGCTAGCAATGGTGGTGTTCCTCAGGGCTCTGTCCTGTCACCAGCTTTCTCTTCCTTCTATTTATCAGTGACTTTCTTAGCTGTACATCTAACCCTATCCACTCAAACCACGATAATGACTCCACCCTTCTCCTATCCATTTGCTTCTCACTGTGTCCATCTCAGCACTTACTTCAAGAAACTCGGGATGAGACTATGGCACAGCTAATGTCTTCCTTGGTTCTTATTTGTGATTGGGGAAGAAGAAATCTTATTTTTAATGCATCAAAAAGTGAGGTCTTACATCATCTGACCCATCAAAAACATTTTGCAAGTGAATCATTTAATTTTTGACAGTATTTAACTCAATCCTGCTTCATCTTTGAAGATATTTGGGGTTTCTTTCGGGATTTATCTTCAGAAGATCATATTACCTTCTTATGCTCGTAAAATCTGCTTCCAAGAGATTGAGTGTGCTAAGCTGACTCCGTGCCTCCCGCACAGTTGTTAACTTTATACAGGGGATTTATTCGCCCCTATGTAGAGTACAACTTTCATGTGTGGGGAGGCTCCCAACACATACAACTCTTCTCAACAAGATGGAGTCAAAGGCTTTTCGTCTCATTAGCTCTTCTTCTCTTACTGGATGCCTTCAGTCTCTGTCTGTTTGACACACTGTTGCATCTTTATCTGTTTTATATTGTTACTTCAATGGTCATTACTCCTTTGAACTATCTGCTTGCATCCCTCCACCACTATCGTGGGCGCGTAGCATCTGTCATGCAGCAAACTCTCATGTATTTTCTGGCCTTCTATAGTGCAAGAATTAACCGTTACTACCAGTTTTTCATGTATGCAACAGGTCAGCTCTGGAACTGTCTTCCTCTCTGTATTCCCTATTGGCCTATAGCCTCCGTTTTTTTAAACACAGTGTGTCCAGGCATTTCGAAATGAATGGCTTCTGAATTTGGCTGTAATTTTTTTCTTGGAGGGAACAGTCAATCTTGCGGGATTCCGGCTTTTGGTTCCTTCTTCCTTGCAAAAAAAAAAAAAAATATGCACCATACACCATATGAACCATGCACCATATATACCATACACCAAACACTATGTGCACGATACGCACAATACTTTGTACACACCATATGCATACACACCGTACATCATATACCTATCACCTTACATATAATACACATTGCTCTCCATATACCCCATACACTAAACACCATTTACTGTATGCCTTACACTGAGCACCAAACACTGTGTGTGTGTGTGTGTGTGTGTGTGTGTGTGTGTGTGTGTGTGTGTGTGTGTGTGCAGCTAAAGCTGGAAAAAAGAATTTTGATGAAACTTTACAGGATGATTGAATACGTGTCCCAGATATTTCAGTTTCAATTTGATGTTGATTGATGTTTTCACAAGATTTTGGACACTAGTAAATGTCCCCACTGGTGTTACAGTACAATACGAGCACGTAGTAGGGACGGCAGGGCATTTCCGTAGAGTTTCACGTGTCTTTGAAGAATGAAAGAGAGAGAGAGAGAGAGGGTTGTACTGTTCATCTGTAGACCAATGTCTACTAATTCACGGATGCTACAAACAGACAATTTTAGCACAAAATAGTGCTAGCTGTGGTGATTGTAGTAGTAGCTGTGATGATGATGGTGGTGGTAGCTGTTATGGTCGTGGTGGTAGCTATGGTGATGGTGGTGGTGATGGTTGTGGTGGTGGTGGTAGCTGTGATTATCATGGTGGTGATGGTTGTGGTGGTGGTGGTTGTTATGGTAGCTGTGATGATGGTGGTGGTCGTGGTGGTAGTGGTGGTAGCTGTGATGGTGGCGGTGGTAGCTGTGGTGGTGGTGGTAGATGTAGCTGTGGTAGTGGTGGTGATATTGATGGTAGCTGTGATAATGGTGGTGGTCGTGATAGCTGTGATGTTGATGGTGGTGGTGGTGTTGACGACAGCTGTGATGGTGGAGGGGGGTGAGGGTGGCTGCTGTGATGATAATGGGGGTGGGGGTGGTAGCTGTGGTGGTGGTAGTGGTAGCTGTGGTGGTGGTAGTGGTAGCTGTGGTGGTGGTGGAGGTGGTTGCTGTAGTGGTGGTCGAGGTGGTTGTTGTGGTGGTGGAGGTAGTGGTGGTGGTGTTGATGGTAGCTGTGATGATAATGGTGGTGGTGGTAAGTGGCATCCATCTTGACAAACGCTTGCTCCAAAGTGAGGCATGGTTCGGAGATGGCTCTAATTTGACCAAGTGTTGAGCAGTCAGTATAGGCAGCGAGACCCTTGTATCCACTATAAACACTAAATGGTATGTACATGATTCACTGTAGCCTATAACTAGTAATTATAAACTGTATACAAAACGGAAGATATCCGAAAGAAAAATAAAAGATTACGCATAAACGTGAGAGCTATATCCGGCCTACGACGTCTGCTGAAGGAGCTTCGACCCTCCCTTAACTTACGAGGTCCAATTGCGAGGAAGTATGGCGACGCCCATGTGTTGATTATAGATGGAAATGGACGTTATGACCTCGGTGTGCACCTCACGTGATCCATTGGGAAAAAAGAGCTGCCATCACCATCCGGTTATCTGGTCCCTGGTCACTATCATTCTGCTCTCACCGTTTTCATTCCACAACCATTACAGCAGACTTGCAGCACCCGTCAAAATAGTGCACACCATCACCCCCGAACCTTCCAACACTCTAACGCAATAGCTAAGCGGTACTCTTAGCGTTCTGTGCACATAGCTGGTCAATTCTAAAATCGTCTTAATTATTCCATCTTTCCTGCCACCTACGACTTCCAGAGTTTTAAGCAGAAAACGCCCAGGCTTCTCCGAACGAAAATATTATGAATCTGTCCTTTTCTTGTTCAGCTTTCCCTCGAAAGGACTAATTTCGCATGTCACAAGTACATGAATCTTCTGTCAATGCATAAAGAAACTTTTTTTTTTTTTTTACTGTTTTCTCCAAATCTGTCTACCTTTCTCTCTCTCTCTCTCTCTCTCTCTCTCTCTCTCTCACCCTGCCTTAGATAGCAACCATCCATCATCTTCCTTCCTTGATCCTTCACCTCTCCTTTCCACCCTCCCCTCAGCCTCTCTGTCACTATCATCCCTCACTCCATTATGTCGTCCTCTCTCTCTCTCTCTCTCTCTCTCTCTATTTCAGCCGCCAGTGAAAGTGAAAATAAGGTAAATAAACAAGAAGTGGTGCTAAGGTACAGCAGACCCGACCCCGGCAGTCATTTTAGTACTGACGTATAAACACAACAGGATATCTAGTCAAAGATGCCACATATCAAATCTGAAGTAAATCGGGTGAAAACTGATGATTCCATACCCATTTGAAATTTTAGGCCCGACCCACCTGGCACTGACCCCCCTGATGTAATGAGGCATGTTATAGGATGTAGATTTGAAAAATGCACCTATAGGTTTTGATTTCGTGTCAGGATGACGTATTTGAAAGGAGTTAAGGCGAAAACACTTTTTTTTTTTTTTTTTTTTGGGGGGGGGGGCCTACAGCCTGGGCCTTTGCCCAGTTTGGCCCAAAATTTTATCAGATGACTAGGTAATACCCCATCATCCCTGTACTTTTAGTCAAAATCGCACCAGTAGTTTTCGCGTAAAGTTGTTAACAGACAGACAGACAAACAGACAAACGAGTGAAAGCAATTCCCGTCCTCGAGCCATTCGGAACGGGGACGGGTATTAAATAAACATAATAAGTGGTGGTAGGTGAGAGGACAGTCTTAACTTTAGGACAGGCTTAAAAGTTCGGATAAAAATTACATTGCCTTGTGTGCTCACGAAATAATTGTAGTAATGCAACACTTACGAATATAAGGAAAAGTAGCAACAGTATTGCAAAGGACACTCAAATATTGCTTACATTGTTTTCCCTAACACAATGGTTCCCTCCTGCACTTCACACCGGCCTTCCTCCCCCACCTTCACACCTGCCTCCATCCCCCACCTTTCACACCGGCTTTCCCCACTCAGCACACCAGCCTCGCACCCCACTCTTCACACTATACTCCTTACCCCCACCCTTACACCAGACTCCGACCCCCACCCTAACACCAGACTCCAACCCCCACCCTAACACCAGACTCCAACCCCAACCCGTCACACCAGCCTCCCATCCCCACCCATCACACCAGCTGCCCACCCCAACCCGTCACACCATCTTCCTATTCCCACCCGTGACACCAGCTTCCTATTCGTACCCGTGACACCAGCTTCCTATTTCTACCCGTGACACCAGCTTCCTATTCCCACCAGTCACACCATCTTCCTATTCCCTCCCGTGACACCAGCTTCCTATTTCTACCCGTGACACCAGCTTCCTATTCCCACCAGTCACACCAGCTTCCTATTCCCACCCGTCACACCAGCTTCCTATTCCCACCTGGCACACCAGCCTCTCACACCCACCCGTCTCGCCGGCCTCCCCTTCTCAGCTGTCACACCGGCCATCTTCCTCACCCATCACACCAGTCCTCCACCCCACTCGTCACACCAGACTCCCTACCCCCACCTTCACACCAGACTCCCACCCCCCCACCCTCCAACACCCTCCTACCCAACCCTCACACCATCCTCCCACCCCACCCGTCACGCCAGACTCCTTACCCACCCTCGCACCACCCTCCCACCCTCATCTTCAAACCAGCCTCCCACATTCACCCTCACACCAGCCTCTCTCTCCCACTCCTCTTGCCTCTCTCTTAGCCCTCCTCGCCCCTCTCTCCTTCCCTCTACCACTCCTGACACATGCTTCCCTTCTTCCCTTCCACAGTCCTCCCTCCTTCCCTCTCCCACCTCTTCCTCTTTTCTCTCCCCCCCCCCTCCTTCCCACAGTCACCTTTCCCTTCTTTCTTCCTTGGTCCTTCCTCTATCTTCCCCCCACCCCTCCCTCCGTACTTTTACCACTGTTTCCCTCTCTAATCTCATACAGTTTTCCCATAATAGTTTCTCTCACATCATAGACATTTTCTCGCCCTTACTTCTCTAATGATGTACTCGTAGGTCGAGTTTACTATCGCAACCAAATCTTTGGCGGTCATTTGAAATGGGTTATGACTGTACTGTATTTGTTTTCGTATTCATGCTGCTGAGGGACACCTTCATGTGGTAGTGAGGAACGCCTTCATGTGATGGTACCCATGTGATTGGAAGGAGGAGCTGCCTAATTATGCAAACGTCTCTCAGTCCCTTCCCGGTCCCCATTTAAGTAGGATGGTGGACTGCAGACGGATAGCTTCATTCTGCAGTCCACTGGGTTCATGTTTCAGATGAACTTCGAGATACTCGGAAAACTATTACTACCACTGTACTTGTGCATATGTTTACACATTGCCAGGTCTGCCGATGATGTACAGGTTACACTCTGACACACACAAGCTCATCTATTACAACGCATCCACTGTCACATGCATCACTGTCAGAACAGACACACACCTTCCCCATTTGTAGCTGGCCAGCGTGGGTGAAGACGGTTTTTTTACCATAATCATGGTGATTTACGTGATTCTATTTATCTCAAGAAACATCTCTGGTACTGGATGGATAAACGATGGCTTAGGTCGAAAAGACTCTCCCGAACTTAATTAAATCGTCTGCAAAAATTGAATGAAAAATTCGTTATCGCTTGGAAAGACTTAATTCAGCCTTAATTCCAGTTACACGTCGAGAACAATGTTCGCCCCTGTATAAAAGATTTAATAGTGTGTTAAAATTACAGTCATATATACTCCTCTGTTTTCTCACCCCTCCATCTGTCCTCCCCACCTCTGTAATTCTCTGACGCCCTCTTACGCAGTTTTGTTCCACTGTTTTACTACTTTAGCTCCTTCTCTCTCTCTCTCTCTCTCTCTCTCTCTCTCTCTCTCTCTCTCTCTCTCTCTCCGGTATCACATCCATGATCAGTCCCATACTTCCATTGTTACTTCCCGAACCATTCGAACTCCCTTGACTATTTTTTGTCAATTAAAGTCGTCTGTTAGTTGTAAAATATCAGTAACGTTGTCCCGAGCTTGAGATGGTCATTGGTGACAATAATAGCACTCAGTACCGTAGTTTATAACTCACTTGCAGCGAAATACAACCTTCTGGCGATAGCTACAGTATAATACTAGAACCGTCCCGATCGTGAGAGATTTATGGTGACAGTAATATCACCCTCAGGATCCCATGACACTGTTGAATCCAACGGTCTTCCATTAGGTCAAATATAGTGCTAGAGTTGTCCCGGCTGTGATAGGGTTAATGGTGAAAGTTGTAAACTTCTCAGATTCCTGTAATCTCACAGTTGAATTAAACTGTGTTGTTAGTGAAACTGAAGACTGGAGTGATTCCGAGCATGTTTGGGATAATAGTCCTCTCGCTCGTTAGTGAGGTTGCAAATACAGGGAGAATAAAATCAGATGTCATCGTACAGAAGATTAAATGATTATGACTAAAGCGTAGTTTGTTGATATCACGACCAGCACCTTCGACAAAATTAATAAAAATAACTAAATAAATGTTATTATTCCTTCATTTTTACAGTACCTGGTAACTCTTTATTTAGTTTTACTATGCACAGATATATTAGCAGCTCAGGAAGTGACTAGCACAGCAAAACTTGGGTGTTTTTATATTTTTAAACATTTTTCTTTTGTGGGTTGGAGAGATCTTACCCAAGTCTTATAAAATCGTCTAGATTGAAATTATGTTGACGCCATCTTACCACCGGAATTAATCCCTTACGTACAACGACGCCTCATTTTACTTTTCATATTTATTGCTGTTGCCAACGATTTTCTTCAGCTTATGGATGACTGGGCTAATGAAGATTGTTTTTGACCTGTTAACCTGTTTACTGCATAAGCAGGTTCAACACTTCACATTTCACGAAATCACTCCAGATACACAAGACAGAACAAACAATATGGAGGGAGTTGGACTCATCATCCTTGTACACAATAACATCCCTTTCACAAACTCTACACAGCTGACAGAACAACAAAAAGGACAATGCCACATAAATAGCTAACATCAGTATCAGTTATACGAAATGAAACTCACATCATTGTCAGCTGCATTCCACTACCCACAGTATGCCCTTAAGATACACACCATACCTCACTCCACTCCATAACATCCCTAGTGTAATAACTGTTGATGTTTTAAATGTGGGAGACCCATGGTGGCTATGAAATAAAAAGATTCAAGACAATACATCTGAGTATTCTAGACTTACCACACCCCGACACGATTTCCACGCAGACGCATTGAAACGAATAATTCCTTTCCCGATACCAAACTACAACTCCTGCACTAGTCATTCAGACTTCTTGGAAAACAGTACGTTTATCTTTCATCAGACCACCTCCCCAGGAATATATATATCACACTATAAAAGCAAATCCTGAAAAGAAAGGAAAGACCCAGGTTCGAATCCCGGCTGGGGGTAGGGAACAGTTAAAGGATTTGAATTTCATTAAATCAGGCTTTACTGATCTACCAGAAGACCCGCCGACATGTCGTAAAAATACCCCTGCTAATACCAATACACCAGTCCTGTATGAGACAGCCCTAGCATGTAGTCAATATGGACGGAAGGTGCTAGCGCCGAAGTGGTGACATGTAGAGGTGTATGGTATGTAGGAGGACTGCTGGGCCTTGATAGCAGGCTGTGAAGCCTATGCCCAGAGTCGGACACATAAAAAAAAAAACTACAAGAAAGTATATTGAACACAATTCATTCAAGATATAGAGCAAGCATTAGAAGAATTTACCACTGACTCTTTCGATAACATTGACAAAGTTATTATCTTATTTAACAGAATCACTAGACTAACTTGCAGATCTCATATCCATAGTGGGAACACCAAAAACTATATTTCCAATTTTTCTCTCAAATAAAACAGCTTATCAAGTGCAGAAACACTCTAAACAAAAAGATTCAACGCACTCCAGCAGATCTTGAAACCATGCAGAACCTAAACAAAAATAAAATTGAACTTATCAATACACATATGCAAGAAAACTGGACTTAATATTTGGACATCTTCGATCACATAACGAACAGCAGCTAATTTTGGAAAATACTAATAAAAATCCACACTTCCCAGACCTCCCCCTAACCAACTCACGAAGTCCAGCTAAACAATGATGGAACCATCCCCATCGAGAAGAAGTAAAAAGATAACATAGTAAACTTTTGTGCATCGATAACCAACAAAAACACATCCTCTAATTAAAGCCATCTCACACACACACACACACACACACACACACACACACACACACACACACACACACACACACACACACACACACACACACACACACACACACACACACACACACACACACAAAGAACTCACAGGAATAACTCAAGTGAAATGCACTGACTCCAGCTCCAGTTACCTCATAACAAGCGCATCAGTTACTATAATGAATATCTCAGCAACATCCTTCCCTCTTTCACTTGACACTAGAAATTCTAACACAGCAATAAATACATAGCTATTAGAGCACCCAAAACCTTTTGTCAAACAGGACCCACCAAGATCCATCACCCCTTAGAAACTTCCTTACCCAGAGAGACACGGGTACTCTGTGATGCGGCCAGCACCCTTCCCTGCTGCAGTACTGGCACAAATTATACCTTACAAACAACCCACTATGCCCACATTGCAATGCAGTCCCCCACACCACATCACACTTTTTCGCCTCCTTCACCACATCTCACAACAAAACCTTTCAGCATAACCTGAGCAAAAGACCTCTTGGAGAGGCCACTCAGAATTGCTAATTCTCTGCGGTCCACTGGGTTCACAACGGGACTTGCAACAGCAGTAACAACAACTGCATAGTATATCTTAAAATGAATGCAATCCTCCGAAGATAGTAAGAACAAAATGGTAAATGATGGCCCATGCTGAAGATTACCCCTTTTGTCCGGTAACGTGATTTATTATTTTCTTTCATCTTAACACCACCAGGCAGTTTTCTTTAGCATTGTAAGTCTTCTTAAGGTAGAGAGGTTAGAGACAGTATGTGGTAACCCTTCCGCAATCAGAATTTTTTTCTACGCAGAAAAATTTAATATCTGCTTGGTTGCATTAATATGCTGTCATCATACTGAATTAGTTAATGGCCTTTGAAAAGTAAACTTTGGCACCAGGATGAAGTATAGAGATGAAGTCTTGAGAAATATACTGTGATATCATGGATACTGTAATCTCGGAGTGTCAGTAGACATTCTTACGTAGGGATAACTCAAATGTGCCTGTAAGTCTTAACGCAGAATATCCTTCTTAATTTCCAAACACCCAGGTATCAGTTCTTTATAAAGTATCTGACTGTAATTCTCATATTCCTCTGTTCCTAAAAATCGTCTAATGTAGCTAAAACATAGCATTTCTAAGATCCTCCCTAGCTCAAATATGGAAACCCCCTTTTTTTTTTCTTTTTTTGAGGAGGGGTTTCATTTTCCACTGGGTCTGATGCACGGCAGACATTACCTGAAAAAGGCCAAAGGTAGGTCAGTACCAGATCAACTTTTATCATTTTGAACGAATTTAGACCAAACATGGTGGAAAGGTAGATGGTGAGCAAAGGGTGAAGAACATTTTTTATCCAGTTTAGGACCAAACTTAGTGGAGGGTTTAATGGTTGCATAAGGATGAAGCATTTCAAGTTTCAGAACGATCAGTTACAGAGAAAGTTAAAAGTTCAGTGACTGACCAAACGTAACGTGCGGATGTTGTGCTCCATTGCTCACACTTATTTTCGGATTTTATTTTGCTCAAGGGAGACTTTTCAAGTGGAAGTGACTTAGAGCCTACATTACCGGTACCTTAACTGCTTTACTACTACGACACTCTGAAGTTGAGTAACTTGCATAAATTCTCTGAACTTTCCTTCACAGAGGCTTGAAAAGTCACTGAAGCAAGTATAAATTATATATATATTTTTTATTATGTATGAAGATGCAGGGATAGCAACGCACCAAAAAAATCGAAGCAAAGGCGAGGGAGGGAAAGGACACGGAATTCCATATCCATAAATATTATTATTTTTTTTTACTCCAGTGCATGTCATTATGGTGTAGGTTAAGTGCACCAGAAAAGTGCCATAATAGTCGCATAACTATAAATCACCCATGCAGTGCACAAAATTATGCTATAAACTAGAGGCCCCCAAGGGGGGGAATCACACCTGTTGCGAGTTGATACATATCTAGCGCGGCTCAGAGTATGACCTTCACCTTGACCTACTTTCACCAATTTCGAACCGCTGGAGATTTTCATTCCTACTACACACCTGTAAAATTTTGTGAGGATACCTTGAGCGGCTGCAAAGTTATCGTGGTAACAGACTCACAGACCTTGACCTTTTTTCACTAATTTCGAACTCATGGTCTATTTTTTTCCCAGCTACACACGTGTAAAATTTTGTGATGATATCTTGAGCGCTTGCGAAGTTATCGTGCGCGGCACACACACACACACACACACACACACACACACACACACACACACACACACACACACACACACACACACACACACACACACACACACACACACACACACACACACACACACACACACACACACACACACACACACACACACAAATTGAAAACAATACCAACTTCGCTATCGCGGCTGGTAAAGAGTGCTGGGATGAGGTTACAAGTCCTTCTACTGCCTCAACATTGTCCCTGTATTTTTTGTTCATTGTCATCCCTGCATCTTCATACATTTTATAAACTGCATTTTAATACTTGTACATTTCTGTACAGTGTCAATAATCTTCCTAAAGGATTCTAACAAATGGTTATGATTTACTTGCCCCTAGAACAAGGAATTATTTTCGGGGAGCACTTTCCCAAAAAGCATTATTGCACATTATTGTTTGCTCGTGTTTGGGACTTATCTTGGAAAGATCATATTGCATCTTTTGTAAAATCTGCTTCCAAGAGATTAGGTGTGCTAAGCCGACTCCGTACCTTCTTTACCCCTGCACAGTTGTTTTATTCGCCCCTGTGTAGAGCACAACTCCAATGTGTGGGGAGGCTCCCCACATACAGCTCTTCTCAATAGGGTGGAGTCAAAGGCTTTTCGTCTCATCAACGCTCCTTCTCTTACTGGCTCCCTTCAACCTCTGTCACTTCGCCGCACTGATGCATCTTTATCTCTTTTCTATCTTACTTCAATGGTCGCTGGTCCTCTGAACTGTCTGCTTGCATCCCTCCACCTCTACGACGGGGCGCGTAGCACCCGTCTAGCGACAAACTCTCATCCCTTTTCTCTCCAGCTCTCTAATGCAAAAGTTAACCGTTACTTCCAGGTCAGCTCTGGAACTGTCTTCCTCTGTCTGTATTTCCTGCCTCCTACGATCTCCAGTCTTTCAAACGCAGTGTGTCCAGGCATCTCGAAATGAAGGTATCTTAAATTTGGCTGTCTTTTGTATTGTTTTTGTTTTGTTTTTCCTTGGAAGGAACGCTTTACGGGCCCCTGGCCTATGGTTTCTTCTTTCTTGCATAATTTTTTTTTTTTTCAGAAAACAAAAAGATAAAACTATAAATAAAGAGTCCATTGCTCACTCTGATTTTAGAATACTTAATGAATGTGGTAGCAGATGCAGCATTTTACGCAAAGAAGAAGGAGCCAAAGACCTAAAGGCTGCAAACTTTTTCCTTTGCAAGAAAAACAGAGCTCAAGAAAGCATGTTTCAAGGTCCATTTATTTCTAGATGTCTAGACATATTGCACTTAAAAGACTGGGGGTCAGGGTCTGAGAGATCTGTTGGATACATGAATGAAAGAGAGGATTGTGTAACTCTTGCATGAGGGAGTTTGACATGGGAGGGATGAAAGTACGCTGCCTGATGGGTGTCATGCGCCCACCGTAATGGGAGAAGGATTCAAGTACACAGTACAGAGCAGTGACCATCAAAACAGCGATAATAAGGAGTTAAAGACGCAACATTGTGGAGCAGAAAGTGGTTGAAGGGAGTCAGTGAAATGAGGGGAGCTGATGAGCCAAAAAGCTTTTGTCTCCACCCTCAGCAGATCTGTAGGGGAGCTTCCCCAAACATGTTTTTGTACTTGACACAGGGGCAGATAAGACGCATGTACAAAGTCAACATTTGTGCGTGGGTAATGAAAGCATGGGTCCACTTAGCTCATCTATTCTCTTGGAGGCAGATTTCACAAGGGAAGTATCATGATCTCTCCATGATCAGTCCTAAGAACAAGATATCCGAGGCATAGTAAGAGATGAAGTAAGGCTAAGCTTTGTATTGTTAAATATTAACGAATGTTCCTTTGGAAGATTTTGATGGGTCTAAAGATGTAGGAACTGAGTTCTTGATGCATTTGTATGTTGTATCCCAAATCAGAAGGACAGGCAAGTCAGAAATAAGGTATACCGAAGTCTCATGCCATGACTGCTTAAGTGCCTGTTGAGATGGATGCTGACTGACGGGTGGAGTCATGAGCATTTTGGTGGATAGGGCTGGATGTACAGTTAAGAAGATCACTGATGAACAGAAGGAAAAGAGATAATGATAGGACAGAACTTTGAACACTGCTGTTGATAGCTTTAAAAGGGGATCAGTGGCCATCTACAATAGCAGCTGTAAAACGACCAGAGAGGAATCTTGAGATGAAGGTGCAGATAAATGGATAGGAACCATAAGAGACCATAGGAAATCTAGGCTCGGTCGAAACCCTTTGAGATGTCAGGCTGAAATACCAAACGTTTTGCCAATGTCCCGAGGGAAGGATGGGAAAAAAAAAAAAAAGAAAAGAAAAAAGAAAAAGAAAGGAAGATGAGACGACCATACTGGCAGTTGGTAAGGTTATGAAAAGAAAGATCCTTCTAATTTTCATGTCAAGAACAAATCCAAATACTTTAGAAATACAAGACATTAAAGCAATTGGGAGATGCACGTAGCTGAGAACAGGCTGGATGAGATTAAACTCCCAGAAGAAGGAAAGGTGCAACTTGACAGAGGCAAGAGAGTCTACGTAGGCCGGGTTCCAGTACAGAAGTAATAATTGAGAACAAAAAGAGGTACCCCATCAGATTCGTACGCCCTGTGAATACTGGGGCCAGTGAAGGCACAAAATATATCCTTTGAAGAAATTTTAATGCCAGGCATGAGGAAGTCAGAGGGGGAAAAGATACGAAAGGATAGCACCGGAATCGTTCAAAGTGGAATTTGAACAAAATGTTCTGCTTTCTGTTTAGGAGAAATATTTAAAGAACCATCAAAACGAGAAGGAGGAAAGGGCGATAAGGTTAAATTATTAAAAATGCTATTGACAAGATGAAAGAAGGGGTGGTAAAATATTTTAGTTGTAAAAGTCAAAGGATTTCGTGGCAGAAACGTATAAAGATCGAGATCCAGGGATAAACAGACGCCAGTCCCTTTTTGTATTTCACCTCCTTGTTAACACAAGGAGCGAGATTAAACTAAGTCTGTGTGTGTGTGTGCGTGTGTGTGTGTGTGTGTGTGTGTGTGTGTGTGTGTGTGTGTGTGTGTGTGTGTGTGTGTGTGTGTGCATTAGTCAGAGGATAAGAGACAGGAATGCATGCTTTCATGCCTCCGTAATGCACGAAGCACACGCAGATGGCTATCGGCCATGGAAGCAATAATTCATTCCATGGCAAAGTAAAGCAGTTGTATCTGAGGGCCTCCCAGTGTACATCGTCATGATGCTGCAGACGACGTTTCATGGGAGGGTCCACAAGTCCTACTGGAACAACAGAACCGGTTAATGAGATAAAACAGCGATCTGAGGAGCCCAATAGAGATAAGTAATTGACAGAGTAAGCAGCAGGATAATAGCAAGAAAAACGTCAAGTATGTTGAAACTCATTCGCAGGCCAGCTCGAGGTTGTTATGGACTAAGATGTTGGCTTGTTTAAGAGTAGTGAGAAATGGAAAGAATGCGTTCCGCTTTAGAGGTAAGACAGTGTACAAATCATTAATAGTTAGAACATATCTTCAGGGTATTAGGAGGCTCTCTGGTACCTTCTTAGCATTTTGTCTGTATATGGCACATTATCATTCTATTTTATGCAATTTTCGAGTGTGGGCACTATGTCAAAGCAATATACTGTATGCATACTAAGTGGTTAAACAAGACAAGCTAGGGTACCTTCCAAGCCAAGGAGGACATTTCCTACAGAAAGCTGTTTTGTGTGGCTAGTAAATTATTAGTTCTGGCTAATCAGGCATTCCATATACTTTGCCAGAGAGTCCAGTGTCAAGGTCTTTAGGCTATATATCTTGGAGTCAGCTCATTTAACGCATATTTAATTTCGATGACAAGAAGATTGGGAGAAAAAGTTTATTAGTTCATCAGTGTTGAAGTGATAGTGATTTGTCGTCCCTGTTCACTGACTCACTTGCTGTTTTTAGCACTTACACCAAACGATTTAGAACAACCACTACACAGTGATGAATGACGGAGGAGCACTGACTATATGTATATAGATAGATAGATAGATAGATAGATTGATTGACAGATACCGGTATATAGATGGTTAGATTGCTACTGATAGATAGATAGGTAGGTAGATATATTACATAGACAGATATTACATTTTTGCCGCATCTTGCTATTTCCCTTTCCCACCACCCCTCTCTGCTCCGTTTCCCACGACAGTAACCTTACCCCGGTTCTATCCCTCAGGTACGGTACTATACCTGTACTTATCATCGTGGTATTATCGTCCAATCTTGTTACCCAACCGCCCGTCTTTCCTTAGCCCCGTCCTGTCCCCTTCGACATGGCGCCTACCATCATGGATCAGTTACCTGACAATCCACTCCAGTGCTCTCCCCATCATCGTGAATCATCCCCATTCCCACCAACCCCCGTCATACGCTCAGTTGTGGTGCTGGTATATGACTACGCCTCTAACCCCTGTCCTACCCTCAAGAATAGCCTCCATCATCCACAGTACTGTCACCCATCTCGCTGCCCCTTAACCCTTGTCTATTCCCTCAGGTTTGGCCCCGGTCGTCGTGGACCACCCTCAGTCCCTGGTGGTGGGCAAGGGTGACCCTGCCACGTTGTTGTGTGCTGCCCAGGGCAACCCTCACCCCGCCATCACTTGGCTCAGGTAATATAACACCGCCCTTACCCCGTCATCATCTGGCTCAGGTGATTTAACACCACCCTAACTTCACTATCACCTTGCACAACTAATGTAACACCTCCCTCGCCCGGCCATCACCTGGCCCAGGTAACATAGCACCAACCTCATCCCGCCCACACTTAACTTTCCTTTTGATGTAGAATACGTCCATCATCAAAAGGATGTTTGTTTTTTTTCCCACATACTGCATGTATAACACAGTGATAATGAAGCGTGCGGCACAGTGGCAATGCATTATTTTGGATCAACCATTTTAAGCCAGAGTAGGACTGGCATCTCCACCGGGGTAGGTTAAGCTGTACCTCACCACGATGATTTAAGACTGGCTGGCAATGTGACTGGGGTACTAGGAGAGAATACGTGTCACCCATGTCATGAAACTGGCAAGGTGTTAATTAAAAACGGTCACCTTATCAAGGCAGTCTTATGACTTAGCCACAATGGCATTTGTGTGTGTATGTACAATTACCATAATGACACTTGTTTGTCCTAGTAACGCTGCCGTTATGATTTCCTCAGATGCTGGTGTTTATTCTATGCCATTATTAATTTAAGTCCCTCATGTGCTGCTATATAATCGATGCCACTGATACATCAGCTAGCTATTCAACTATCCATTCTGCATTCACAGCCGTAATTATTTTTGTTATTAATTCAGTTCTCATGTATACGAAATATAACCAGTTTTGTTGTATATTAAAAAAAAAAAATGCCATGAGCCATGTAGCTTATCATCTGATTAGCACTTTTCTCCGTGACGTAAGTCAGTTGTAAATGTTTTGCAATATTCGGGCATCATAGAACCTCTGAGAATAATCATTCAACATTCGTATTTGGGTTTTCTGTCGCAGTTTTTATTCCGTTGCTTATCTACATCACAACGTAGATTTTGTAACGTGTTTTGTTTCTCCACTCATGCGTAAAGAACCTTCCCAAATGGGTCTCAGTAGCCATTAAAAATAAGTCATTTTTTTTTTTTATGTGGGGAAGAAGGAACCAAAGGCAATGGGCCCGCAAAACTGTTCCTTCCAAGAGAAAAACAAAATACAAGAGAGAGCCAAATTTAAGATCCATTCCTTTCGAGATGCCTTGACACACTGCGTTTGAAAGACTGGAGATCATAGGAAGCAGGAAATACAGACAGAGGGAGACAGTTCCAGAATTGATCTGTTGCATAAATGAAGAACTGGGAGTAACGGTTAACTCTTGCGTTAGAGAGTTGGACAGAAAAAGGGTGAGAGTTTGCTGCTAAACGGGTGCTACGCGCCCGTCGTAGAAGTGGAGGAATGCATGCAGACAGTTCAGAGGAACAGTGACCATTGAAGTAGTGATAGAAAAGAGATAAAGATGCAACACTGCGGCGAAGAGACAGAGATTGAAGGGAGTCAGTAAGAGGGGGAGAGTTAATGAGGCGAAAAGCCTTTGACTCCACCCTATTGAGAAGAGCTGTATGTGGGGAGTCTCCCCACACATGAGAGTTGTACTCCACACAGGGGCAGATAAAACCCTTGGATAGAGTCAACAATTGTGCAGGGGCAAAGAAGGAACAGACTCGGCTTAGCATACCCAATCTTTTGGAAGCAGATTTTACAAGAGATGTAATATGATCTTTCCAAGACAAGTCCCGAGCAAATGAAACCCCAAGCATGTTCAACGATGATTTAAACATAAGGTATACCTGTGGAAGATTTTGTCGGGTTGATAGGTTCAAAAACTGAGTCTTTGTTGCAATAAAAACAACCAGATTATTTTTACCCCAGTCAGAGATACGAGCCAAGTCAGACATTAGGTGTGCTATACCCTCATCCCTTGCCTGTTGAAGTAACTGCTGAGATGGACGTTGTGGGAATCGAATGGAAAGGTGAAGGGTGGAGTCATCAGCGTATGAGTGGATAGGGTTTGATGTACAGCTTAGAAGGTCACTGATGAATAAAAGGAAGAGAGTTGGTGATAGGACATAGCCCTGAGGAACACCACTGTTAATAGATCTAGGAGAAGAACGATAGCCGTCTACAACAGCTGCTATAGAACGACCAGAAAGGAAGCTAGAGATGAAGGCACAGATAGAAGGATAGAAACTGTAAGAGGGCAGTTTGGAAATTAAAGATTTATGTCAGACTCGATCGAAAGCCTTTGAGATGTCAAGTGCAATGGCAAAGCTTTCGCCAAAGTCCCGAAAGGAGGATGACCAGGAGTCTGAAAGGTAGGTGAGAAGATCGCCTGTGGAGCGTCCCTGACGGAACCCATACTGACAACCAGAAAGAAGGTTGTGATAGGAAAGATGCTTTAAAATTTTTCCATTAAGAATAGATTCAAGAACTTTTGAGATACAGGATGTTAAAGCAATTGGACGATAGTTAGAGGGTTGGGAATGGTCACCCTTCTTTGGGACCGGCTGAATGAGAGCAAACTTCCAGCAAGAAGGAAAGGTACAAGTTGACAGACAAAGGCGAAAGAGTTTGCCTAGGCAGGGTGTAAGGACAGAAGCACAGTTCTTGAGAACAACAGGAGGGACTCCATCAGGCCCATATGCCTTATTAGTACTGAGGCCAGCAATGGCAGAAAATACATCAGCTGAATAAATTTTAATGTTAGCCATGAGGAAGTCAGAGGGGGGAAGTGATGGAGGAACAGCACCGGAATCATCTAAGGTGGAATTGGAAGAGAAAGTCTGAGCGAAGAGATCTGCTTTATCAGTAGAAGAAATAGCTACAGAGCCATCAGAGTAGAAAAGAGGAGGGAAGGATGATGAGGTAAAGTTGTTAGAAAGGTTTTTGGCAAGATGCCAGAAGGAGTGAGAAGAGTTCGAGTTAGAGAGTTGAGAGCATTTTGTACGGATGAAATTATTTTTAGCAGAGCGAAGAACAGACTTAGCATGATTCCGGGCAGAAATGTATAAAAGATGTGATTCAGGGGTGGGTTGGCTCCGGTACCTTTTGTAGGGCCTCTCCTTGTTGTGGACAGCATTAGAACAAGCATGATTAAACCAAGGCTTTCGTGCATTAGTCAAAGGATATGAGAAAGGAATGTATGCTTCCATGCCCGAGAGAATAACCTCCGTAATGCGCAAGGCACACCCAGTTGGCTCCCGGCCATGGAAGCAATAATCATTCCAGGGAAAATCAAAGAAGTACTGCCTGAGGGCCTCCCAATCCGCAGCTCCAAAGTGCCAGAGATGACGTTTTTTTTGGAGGGTCCGCAGGCCGCACCGGAGCGATAGGACAGGTTAAGGTGATAAGGTTGTGATCGGAGGAGCCCAATGGAGAGAAAAGATTAACAGTGTAAGCAGAAGGATTAGTTGTAAGGAAGAGATCAAGTATGTTGGAGCTCTCTCCAAGGCAGTCAGGGATACAGATAGGGTGCTGTACAAGCTGGTCTAGGTCATTAAGGGTAGAAAAGATGTAGGCTTGTTCACCAGGTGGATCAGTGAAAGGAGGGGAGAGCCAAAGGTGGTGGTGAACAGTGAATTCTCCTAGAATGGAGATTTCAGAGAAAGGAGAAATGGATAGAATGTGTTCCATCGTAGAAGTAAGATAATCAAAGAATTTTTGATAGTCAGTAGAATTAGGAGATAAGTAAACAGCACAGATATATTTAATCAGAGAATGACAGGAAAGCCGAAGCCAGAGTGTAGAGAATTCAGAAGAATCGAGTTCAGGAACACGAGAGCAAGATAAGTTGTTGCGTATATATACACAACAGCCACCTTTGGCTTTGAAATGAGTATAGAGAAAGTAGGAGGATACAGAAAAGGGTTTGCTGTCAGTTGACTCAGACAGCTGAGTCTCAGTTAGGAAAAGAAGGTGAGGTTTAAAGAAGGAGAGGTGGTGCTCAACAGTGCGAAAGTTAGAGGAAAGGCCACGAATGTTGCAGAAATGAAGAAGAGAGTCAGACAGTGGTTCCAGGCACCTTGAGTCGTCACCGGGAGAGGGGCTGAAGGTGGGGGCATTTATGGTCCCCCCCTGTGGACTCTGAGGCTATGCTATTTGACGCCATTTTTTTGAAAATTTTGAAAAGGAAGTGTGGTGTGTACTGTGCATGTAGTTTGGTGTTGATGGTTGGAGAAACTTGTATTGGAGAGCATGCTGGTCTACTCTCTGTGTTACTGAGACACTGAAGAAGTTCAGCAAAGGGGGATGGTCGGGACCTGGTCCCGAGGGCTGATAAAACGGGAGCTCCAGCTCTCCCTGTCATCAGCTTTCCATCCACCTTGGGAGTACTGCCCTGCTCGGCTGGTGCTACAGTCTGGTGCAAAGTCTGAATTGTGCTTGTTCTCGCCTGTTATCTATGTCAGAACAACTCATTATTATTATTAAACTATTTACAGTGCTGGGTGGTAACCATATAACCATATGTGCTCCCTACGTGTCAACAAGTGGGTTGGTGGAGGGTTAGTGCCCCTCCCTGTAAAACAAATAACTCAAAGTCAAATGGCCACCCCTTACGGGATTATGGCGTCTGGCAATAGATTGATAGATTGATTATTATTATTATTATTATTATTATTATAAGATGGATGGACAGTGTGAAGAGAGTGTTAGATGCGAGAGGGATGTCTGTAGAGCAAGGAAGAGTAACTGCGTGTGATAGGGATGAGGGGAGAGAAACTGTGAATGCATAAATGGTGACTCGGCCCGTGCGGGATGTTCTCCCCCATCTGGTTTGGTCAACTGATCGGGCCAGGTGCGGGGAAAGGGATGGGTCCATTATGATGTGGTAGGGTTAAACCAGCTCTGCTGTCAGGTCCTGCTGCAGATGTTGCTGGATTGCACTGTGCATTTGACCGTGCGGTGTGGTGTGGTGAGGAGTGGTCCATTCCCCCTTAGTGTTTAAGATATGAGTTAATGTGTGTATGTGGATGGGTAATTTGGTGAGAGTGTCGTCCTGTGTAGGACACTCCCCTTTCTTTTTTAGGGGAAAAAGTCTAAGTATATTGGCAGATTATTATTATTATTATTATTATTATTATTATTATTATCATCATCATCATCTTCATCATTATTATTATTATGATTATTATTATTATTATTAGAAATGGAATCTTAGGCTGAATGTAGGGAAGAGTAAAGTTATGGTTTTCGAGAGAAAGGAAGTCACTGAATGTACTGCGAGGTTGGATGAGGAGGAAATGCAAACTGTGAGAGCTTTTAAGTACTTGAGTAGTGTCTTAAATAAGGATGGAAGTTCAGAGGTTGAAGTGCTTGAAAGGGTACAACAAGGAAGAAAGGTCGCTGGTTCTTTTAAAGAAGTGATAACAAACAGGGAAGTGAGCTTGGAAGTAAAAAAAATCACTCTGTGACAGACGGAATTGTGATACCAACTCTAACGTATGGAAGTGAAGCCTGGACCTTGTTGGAGGGACACAGTTCAAGAGTGAGAGCTGTGGATGTGAGTTGTTTGACAGGAGCATATGGAGTTGCATGGAGAGAGAGACTGGCAATTTAGGAAGTGAAGGAACGTTGTGGTGTGGATGTGGATGTGATAGAAAGCGTTAGGAAAAATACGTTGAGGTGGTTTGGCCATATAGAGAGAATGGAGAGCAAGAGGCTGAAGAGGAGAGTGTATATGAATGAGGAGGAGGGGGGGAGAGTGAGGGAGAGGCCAAGGATGAGATGGAGGGATGAAGTGGAAAGATATTTGAGAGAGAGGGGGGAGGGGGAGGGCTGTGTGAGCTGGGAGCAGGGCAGTGAAATGGCAGGGAACAGGGCGACGTGGAAGCGATTTGTTTGTGGCCACCCATTGCGGATTAAGGCGTCTGGCAATAAATAGTTAAATTACACTGGTCATGAGCCAAAATGGTTCTGACTTATTCTCGCCTGTTTCAAATTTGTTACCTCAATTTTCTAAACTGACCATAAAATTTGGTTATCACGTAACCTTGACGTACTACATCATAAGTGAGGGAAAATTCCATGAAACATTCAAATTCGTCAGATAAGTGTCAGTAAGTCTACAGCACAGACCAATATAATGTACAAAACATTATTACAAGACCTTCGCACATTACAAGTAGAGATGTACCGATGTATCGGTATCGTTATCAGTATCGGTGGTATCGGCCCATTTTTAGAGTATCAGTATCGGAATCGGTATCGGCTGATTCCCTGCCGATATTACCGATACTTAAAAGGAATTTAGTGCGTAGCATATCACTCATTGGAAGTTGTTTTGTTAAATAGAATTTGAATGTTTTATAGGGATGAAAAATAATTTACTGGGAATATCCAATTATTTAGTATCATATTGAGAACATGGTGCGTAATAATACAGTACATTCTTTGGTAATGAGCCACATCTGCCCCATGGACATGTGCGAGACAGGTTGGTAGCCCTGCCACAACCCTCAGACGGCAGGCACCACCCTCCCTCACTAGTATCAGTATCGATAGTAGCTTCGGTATCGGTCCAATTTTGTGGTATCGGTATCGGTATCGGTCAAAGTTTTGGTATCGGTACATCTCTAATTAGAGGTGTCTCTGCATTTTGCGTTTGTAGGAGCAATTACTCTCACGCTGGAAAGTCCAACAATAGTCGCTCATCATGTTTGAATCGGCTTTGATATCGGCTCTCCATTATGACAGTTTCGTGGTGAAACCTTTCGCCACGTTCATCACTGACATTGCCAAGAATAAATAGAAAGAAGTCCAAAGGAGAATGGAAGAAATTTATCTTAAGCGATACTCGAGCTTATGGACAACATCTTGTCCACAAGCTCATCATAATTCGATGCTCGCAAATTTCCTAGGTAATTCCTGGTAAGAACCATGAAGCTCACCCAAGCAGCCCTTTCCAGCTCAGATAAGCTCTTTACAAAATCCTAATCGTTGAGTATAAGATGAATAATCTGAGGAACAATTGACAAAACCTGTCTTTACTTTGGTCTCAGATACACTGCCTTGGAACTTCGTTAGCAAGCAGTGGAAGCCAGCACCATCTTGATCCATGGCCTTCACAAAGTTCTTCATCAAAGTTTCAAATGAAGTGGAGGCAAGAATACCTTCTCAGGGTCAACAAGAGGTTTGTTAAGACAGTTGAACCTTCCAGTCATATCTTTCGGTCACACTGGGCATTCCTTTTGTGTGTAATGCTTAGCGTCTTCTCTGCTGTCCCATGAACAGAAGAAACACATGAGCTTTGTGTAACCTTGCTAAAGTCCTAGAAGCAAGCAGATCATTTTCATGTCCTCACAGATGCTCCATTGAAGTGTTTTGTAGACAGTAGCGGTCAACAGAGTACTCATAGTTTCGTAACTATCATTCATTCCATGGGCATGCACAATTGGAACAGAAGAAGCTCATTTCCATTATGGAGAAGGACTGCCTTCAGTGCATTCTTCCCAGAATCTATGAACAACAGCCATTTTCCTTTTTGATAAGGACGGGACTTACAAAGATGTTGCATTAACGATACAACATTATAACAGTAACAAATCATGTCATCCATCTTGAAGTACATTGAGAGCTTTTCATGTCTATGATGGAAGGTGGTGGCACAAACTCCACCCTGTAGCATGTTCCATTGCTTGAGTCGAGATCCAAGGAAATCATTTTTCTCCTTGAGGAAGTTAAGGTCTCTTATAAGGTCATGCAGCTCTACCAGACTGATGAGATATGGCTCCTGGCTCTCTAAATCTTCTTGAAAGTTGGCAGCCATGCAACACTCCTCGTCACTAGATTCTGATTCACTTGTGGTACTTAATAGAGGATTTGGAACTGGAAGCTCAGGGCCATGGGGTGCTTGCCTCAGAGAAGGTACGTAAGGATACCTGATCTTGCAGCGAGTTTTCACTGAATTCCCTTTGGTGTTAGTGAGCCAAAAGTAGCAGTCAGGACAGTGATCATTTGGTTCACGTCAAACCATTGGTAGGCTACAGCGAGAAGCATACCTGATGGTCGTTTCATGTAGTTTACACAGAGCTTGCATGCAATATGGGGTGCCCATTCCTTGTCTTGATTACCATCAGGACATTTGAAGTAATGTTTGTAAGCACTTTTAACATTCATTGTAATCTGGTCTCTTCAAGCTATCAGGTGTAAAGAACCCGCAGATGTAGCAGAAAGAGTCTGGTGCATTCATACAGGTTTGGTGCTTCATTGCTTGCCAACACAGATCAAGGCACTGGAACAGTAAAGAAAAAAAAAACTGAAATGGAATAATAGCAAATATAAGGTTACCATTGCATACATTGGTTAAAAAAAAAGAAAAAAAAAAAAAAAAAAAAAAAGCTCCTGCTTTATGGTGGAAAAATTTTACCCGACTTTCGGCTGTGACTGATTCACTTTGAGTTGCTAAATATTTTGTGATTCAGGTACGTAACTGAAACTAATATAACCGCCACAGTTACTAGCTGAATGCAACTTTACAAGGTATATCTGTCTGTATGATTGGAGTCGAATCGGATTTTCCAACACAGGAGTAGATTTTCCTGTGGTATAATGGTTCTCGAAAACTGGACGTGCTGGCGAAAACTGGATATCATATTCGAATTTACAGGTTCATGTTGCTTAGAATCACCTAAAAAATTCTAGAATCATAACTATCTATCTATCTATTGCCAGACGCCATAATGCCGTAAGGGGTGGCCATTTGACTCATGAGTTATTTGTTTTACAGGGAGGGGCACTAACCCTCCACCAACCCTCTTGTTGACACGTAGGGAGCACGTATGGTTTGGCTATATGGTTACCACCCAGTGTTGAAAAAGGTTTCTTGGCTTACAGGAAACCATTTGGCTTGTCACTCAATGTAAAGCCACCTGTAATGGAAAGAAAAGCAATAAGAAATGACAGGAAAGATGGGAGAAATAGGAAGAGAGGAGGGCAGGCACAGAAAAAGAATGATAAAAGCTAAGAAAGAAGTAGGCAGCACTACATCAAGTGAGTGGATGATGATCGCCACCACCTACCACTAAGCCACATCAAATAAAACAGTATTTTACTACATAATGCTGTACTACTACTGTATCTATTTAGGATAGTCCACAATACAACTTATTCTAAAGTTTATCTGCATTTCATGTAGTAAGATATAGAAACCTGTAATATCAAATGTGGTTTACACTAAATCTTGCCTTAGCATGGTTAATCCACCAGTGAGAATAAAGTATTTCACATTATGCTCACCAACAACATAAATGGACTGTATATTAGTCTGGTCTCTTAACTGACAGCACTCGGTGTTATAAAGAGTGAGAGAGTGATGCAAATTTAACTAAACAACCAGCCAAGTGTGACAGTGCAACTCTAACAATCTGACTGACAAGGAACAAAGGTTCCCCTTGGTCCTGTAAAGAGGTCCTATTGGAACCTACCATCATGACACTTTGTAAATTTTGTCGACCAGTGTTATTATTATTATTATTATCATTATTATTATTATTACTACTACTACAACTACTACTACTAATATTGGTGGTAGGCGGGGACGCACACCATCCACTCACTCGATATAGTACTGCTGTCGGGTGCCTGCCCTTTCCTCTCTTCCTTCCTTCTTTCCTTCCTTCTTCTTCTGTCTTTCTTTCCTTCATTCTTTCTTCTTCTTTCTGTATGCAGGTGACTCTACACTGAGTGACAAGGCAAATGGTTTCCGCACAAGGAAACCATTTACTATGCTGTGTGGTGACCATATAACCAAATTTTGATGCCTGGTGGTTTAGTGGGTAATTAAGGCGCTCGAAGCGGATTGAGCCGGTGCAGGTTTATATCCAAGGGAGGGTTGGTGTTTATTGCTTACGTAATGCCACTCAGGGATGAGTGAGGCTGGTCACTCATCTTAAATGTCAGTACCAGTTTGCCTAGCCATGGGCTCAGACGCCTCTCATGGGGCAACACTGGATTAGGTGATGAATGAATGAAATTACTACTACTACTACTACTACTACTACTACTACTACTACTACTACTACTACTACTACTACAACTACTACTACTATTACTACTATTACTATTACTACTATCTATTGTTATTATTATTATTATTATTATTATTATTATTATTATGTCAAAATTTTAATTGTTATCTTTATTAATATTGAGATCATTCAACCACTAACAATTCTCGCACAACTAGTTTCTTGATTAGTGACCTTTTTGCCAGTTTTATCTTATGCTTTTACTCTCCTTTCATCCTTTGAGTTGCTTTTTTATTTAGATCAACTTATTGCCTAGAGCACTAATTTAGTTCAAGATGTTTCTTTCGCTCTTCAAAGAATAAATCGTGTTATTTCCATTCCACCGTCCCCAAATGGTCAAATGCGACTAGAATGCAAACCCTAACTCAGATGAGTTTTCTGCTGGATGTCAAAAGATTTAGGATGCATCCCAAGAACAAGCCCTAAGACCTTTTTGTATTTCAAGTCGTCCATATTCTGTTCTTGGCAGCATACATATCACTCTGTCGGTGTGCTAGTACTTCATTTCCAAACTCTTCAGCTGTCTCCACTTAAGGATGTAACGAAACTTCCCTTTGTTTTTGGCAAATACGAGTAACATCATATTTCCAGCTGTCTATCAACTATCGGTGCTTCATACCTTCTCACAACCTCTTAATGTCAGACCATCATTCAGCTAATCAAGGTTTCTAGTATAGAATAAAATATATTTTTTCCTTGTACACCATCAGTAATGGTGTTCTCTCGGATTCAGTCTTGTCACCATTGTCTTTAGTTCTTCTGACATTTTCAGCGTCTACGGTACATACATCAGTCTGCGTTTTTTCCCCTTTCCTACCCCAACACACAGAGTTCAGCTGATGGCCCAGGTTAGCAGGCTTCCCCTTCATGCCTCAGTGGGACAGGAAATATAACAGAACTTTTTATAATGTCCATCTTTCAACATATTATTGGCGTTTCAATTCGTCCGTCTTATTGTTGGCGAAATCCTCTCTCTCTCTCTCTCTCTCTCTCTCTCACACACACACACACACACACACACACACACACACACACACACACACACACAGTTTCATAATTATTACCACAACAGTTTTGTTTCACCTTACTCTTATACAACTTCCGCTCATTTATAGTGGAGCAGACTAGTCACCGTCTGCTTTCATCAGTTCATATCCAAAGTAGGGGAATTTAAACTCTCAGCTAAATCAACTCGCTGAATCTAAGCTTTAATACCTTCATTTTTCGAGTACAAGAGGGCTAATGGTACTACATTTAGCCATCCCCGACTTTACGTGATAAAAACCATCTGCGTTACCTAAACTGAAATACTAGACTTGTCCTAACCATGAAAGTTTAATGGTGCCAGTAGGAAAACTCCCAAGCTGCCATGACTCAACCTCAGCTGAATAAACACGTCGGCTTTATTCTATGATGGAATACTAAAGTTATTCCGATCACGAGAGAGTCAACAAGTTCTCTGAGTTCTTCTTTTATCTACTACTTCAATTTTTTGTACATCCTTTCAAGACTGTTCTTCACCCCCTCCGTACGAAGATGTGCTTTTTAAATTTATTCTTGCCACCACTAGACGGTTTTCTGCAGCTTATGAGAAACCTGTTGAATTCTCGCGGTTCAATATAAATTTCATTCATTTCAGTAATTAAACTGTCTGGTGAAAGCCTGAGTTAAATGAAGAATACGTCGTTGAGTCAAGGGTGTTAGTGCTGTCTGCCTTTTTTTTAACACCCGTGTGTCAGTTTCTTTAAATCGAAAATATTTTGCCTCGGCATTTGTTACTTACCGTTTATCGGATGAGTTGTAAGAACCATTGTTTAGTGCTGTACGTATATCATGCGACTAAAAGAAACCAAGCACGATTAGGAATCTAGGTGCAACACCGGCTATTGCAGACCATGTTCTTTTTGAAAAATTTGGACTTAGTGAGAACTGAATGTTTGCCATATTGACCTTCGTTCAGTCGATAGGCTCAAGTCTCTGTTTTCTTCGGATATAAGAAATTTTGCCGTAATGAAAACACTATCTGCTCGCCTACTGGGAACTCCTGTGGCTGTTACCGACACTACCAGGGCGGTATTATAGTCAGAAAGGGCTCCATTGCACAATCCTCTTCACCATATTTTTTCCCATGACTCACTTTCATTTTAATAACATAATCTTGCGATACCTGGAATAGAATACTGGTGTAGTCCCGACCATGAGAGGGTTAAGGGTGACAGTATGAACATTCTTAGGCTTCTGTGATTCACTCATGTCCCAATATTATCATCTGATAAATGGGCATAAAATACAGGATTTGTCCCGCTCATGAGACGTGTAATTTGTCTAGTATAGTTTTAATGGATACCGTACCGACGTATTCAGGGATAAATAACACAGAGGAGAGTAGTGCGGTGTGGTATGCACGATAAATCGCTCAGGAAAAGGTGTCAGTAAGTGCAGACAAGAATATGGTCTCAAGTTGTATATTTTCAGCATCAGTCAATCCCGCAGAATCATGGAACTGCGCCTGTAGTGGTTCTGTCTTGTACAGCGTCTCATAAGGCCGTAAAACCTGATGTGGGAATAGCAATCTCGGCCACATTGTGTACAGATGATTGCCCAAGCGTTTCCTGGGGGTGTTTCCTGGAGGTAAATGATACTTGGTAGCACTCATCGCCGATGATTTATTTTTATATCACACCCTAATACTGTTTTTCATGTTACTGGTACCCGCTTGATATCGATATAGTTTCCATTGGTAAGACAGAAATAGATGATAAGTTGAAATGAGCAAAATATTTCCCCGGCGAAATGGTGTTACATAAATTTCTAAGCCCATTTTCTGTTGAAATGCCTGAACATACTTTTCGCAAGGCTTGATGAGCCATATATTTTTTCTATAATACATGCATATAATAGAGACAAGAACACTGAAACTTGTCCATGGACAATATAGCTCACAATCTGTAACATCGTCAATATAGTTATTCACTGTAACTGAATCCTGGTCATTGCTTCACTAACGTTAAAGATAATGATGAGGTGTACATCATAAACTATTAAAGACAAAATGTGGACATCATTGTTGGTGGAGTATATTTATCTGATTATGGCAGAGGATCAGATGGATACTGCTGGCAAGTCGTATTCGGCCCATAGGCCACTGATTGGGCATCACCGGACCAAACCAACGACAATTTAAGACCAGAGTTTCGACATCCAATGCCATCTAAATCCTGTAACACTATAGTTGGTTTGTTTTTGTATGACAAAACTGGGCCTCTTCCACAACTTGAATACAATGTCGTGGCTGCATGAGCCTCGATGAGCCACAGTTATGAGTAAGGAATGAGTCTCCTTGGTTTCTCGTCAAACTAATATCCAGTTTGACTGCACAAGGCCGTCAACTGGGCTGAAAGGGATTGAGGATCTTTGTCAGGTGAAAACAAACGCACCAAAGTAACATCACGCTTAATAAAATTTGCCCTTTATCTCCACTACCACCTCCACCACCACCAATCCTCGACACACACCAGCCAACAAACGGAACCTGTCCTCAACACCAGTATCTGTTTCAAGCCATTTTACCGATAATGAACGCAATAAATCTCATGCAGTCGGTTGGAAAACAACAAATAACAATAGTGCTATAGTGTTTATTAGCTTGTTAAATGTGCTGATTGCTTTGGCGATGAATGGCTGGCATGTGGCATTGTTCTGGATATTAATTGTTCTAGTTTTTGACAGCATCTGAGGTTACTGTAAGCGGCTGCAATTATACCTGAAAATGACGATTTCAATGTAGCTATCGAGTGTTTAATGATTTATTATGATTTGTTGCAAAACGCATACAGTACATTTGTGAAAAGCTGAGTCCTAGTTGGTAACTAGCACAAGTGATGATGAGATTTTCTATTTCCTTGAAGAGGAAGACTTAGATTTGTGCATGAGGGTCATTAAGTTGTACAATCAACATTTGCTAAGTCAGTTTTTCTTTAGAACAAGCCAGTAAGCGATGATGGCCAGCTCTAAGTGGACCAAGCATTGACCCACCTGAGGTACAAATTGTAGGTGGCACTGCTAGTGGCCGGAAGTGAGTTTCGACACTAAAAGTAATTTCTATATGGAGGTGCTCAAGTTCAAAATTCCTCCCAAGAATTATGGGCCTGCCTTAATAATTTTCAGAGCTTTAGCATTTCGTGCAAGCAAGGTCGTAATTTTAGCACTTTTCATATTTTCTGCATGTGATGACCTTTGACCCCTGACATGGCAGAATTAGGCCAGGCATGTACAAAGCACGCTTGTAGTACTCATTAACGTCTATAAGCATGCAAAGTTGCATTCAGTTCCATCCTCCCACTGTGGAGATAGGGAATTTAAAATTCGCTGAATGGCTCACCAGAGGTACAACTTGTAGGTGGCGCTGCCAGCGGCTGGAAGTGAATTTCGACACTAAATACCGTTTTTATATTGAGGCACACCTGTGCAACATTCCATCCAAGAATCATGGCAATGGCTTAATAATCGGAGCCTTAGCATTTTGCGCAAACATGGTTGTGATTTTAGCCATTCTCACTATTTTTGCATTTGATGACCTTTGACTTATGATCTGGCTAATGTAGCACATAGGTGTATTGTAGAAAGATGTAGGACTAGTCAATGTCTATAAGCATGCAAACTTTTATTCAGTTCCACTGAGTTGCCAGGGAACTAGGGGAACATTTTTGGAAATTGGTAATGGTTGCTAGGGACACTGAGGCCAATCTTTGAAGGGTTGACACTCGAAAACTAAAGGAAAGAGGGGAAAAAATAGATGGCACACTTCCTATAGGGAATAACCTCAAGATTTTGTCTAAAGAAGTCAGAACTTTCTACGTCCATTAGTAATGCTTCTACAGCTCATAACGTGAAAAGTACGAAAAATAACGGGTTTTCGGCCGTTGCTAGCCAACGAGTAGTTGCCTAGCAACCAAAACCTTGTTGACACAACTAGGTCATAGGCTGGCCATTTTATCCAGGTTTGGTCGGAATCGGTTAATTCTGAAGGGTGGACGTGCCTGCCACAATTAAGCAAGAATAAAAGAACATAAAGAAAATGCGACTAACAATAAGGACAGCGTGGAGCTGGCCCAAAGAAAGAAAGAAAGAAAACGCGACTAACGGTATGGGCAGCATGGAGCTGGCCAATACGACAAGGAACGGTCAGATTTACATCCAGCTCCGCACTTATACTGCTGGCTGAACAGGGACAAAGAGTAAACAAGCTTAGTTCTAGAGTCTGGTCTAGCAAAGAAATAAACTTGCGTTCTTTTAATTGGAGGCTGTATGTGCTAACCAAAGGACCTCCGGGTCACTTTAATAATACGTGTAAACCCAGTACGTGTTAACTGATATTAAATTGAAAATTTATGTAATGTTGTCAATGTATATGTCTAGGGATGAGAGAAATATAAAACGAGGAGGCGCCGGTATTTAACAGAAGATAACGGAAGCTATTCAGATCCCTTAGGTACTAAGCTTCTTTATGCTGATGAAATTTGTCTGACGGGAGCGGGAATAAAATACACAACAATAAATGCCATCATATCAGAGTCGCCTGTATATAATGCCTGAGTATGTTAAATCGTGACACCTGACCCTTCCTCTAAAATTCACTTCTTCATTATCATGTTCTTACCTGATAGTCCTTCTTCCTTCTGACTTGGCAAGCTTCACAATACTTTTTGGTGTTTTCTTTGTCGGCCACGAAGGAGTTAAATGTCCCCGCCACTTAGTAACGTATGTTTAGTCTTACCATGGGGGAGACATGCCCTTAATTTTTGATGGATATTTATGACCCGTTTGTATTTATTGGATTTGATCAGCCTCCATCCCACATTTCGTATTGCATAATTTATTATCTGCGATATAGATAGGACGGACATGTTTTGTCATTTATGTGCTTTAGAAACTGCCTTAAGAAACAGTTTCTAAAGCACACACGACCGTTAATCCCAACTCCTCATTCCTTGTCACTTCACATGATTTAGATCACTAATCACACCGCTACTGCGCCAGCCTCTCGGAACACCCGACTTGACAACTAATTACACAGTCAATGACTAACTATACTGCCACTCCTGCCAGGCTATCTGTCAGTTACCCCACAAGACTACTTTCCTTATCATCACGGACCACACAGTGCTGCCACTGTCATCAGAAAACCTAACTCATGCTTTGAACATCATGCACAATATGTTAAAGAGACCAAACCAAAAACTACACATACACCACCCTCATTATCTGCTGGCAGGAGCTGACCGACTGTACACATCCCACGGGAACCGTCCACTTATCCACTGACCATGCTGTCTTTATATTAACAGGGACGGGACGCCTGTCTCTACTTCCCAGGACGACCCACACTCTCACAGGATGCTGTTGCCAGACGGGTCGTTGTTCATCCTGGCCACCAGGATGAACAAGAAGGAGAGCGATGCTGGCACCTACACCTGCCTGGCCTCCAACACCCATGGTAGTGCCAGGTCCACCAGTGCTACCATCACCATAGCCAGTGAGTGACAATATTTCCAATGTGCCACCATCGCCATTGCCAGTGAGTTCCATCATTATTATAATCAATGACAATCACCATTCCCACAGTCAGCGAATACCACTATCACCACAGTGCCACCATCACCATCGTACAACCATTACCACAGTACAACCATTACCGCAGTGCCACCATCACCACAGTGCCACCATCACCACAGTACAACCATTACCGCAGTGCCACCATCACCACAGTGCCACCATCACCTCAGTGCCACCATCACCACAGTACAACCATTACCGCAGTGCCACCATCACCACAGTGCCACCATCACTACAGTACAACCATTACCGCAGTACAGCCATTACCACAGTACAACCATTACCGCAGTGCAACCATCACCACAGTGCCACCATCACCACTGTACAACCATTACCACAGTGCCACCATCACCACAGTGCCACCATCACCACAGTACAACCATTACCACAGTGCCACCATCACCACAGTGCCACCATCACCACAGTACAACCATTACCACAGTGCCACCATCACCACAGTGCCACCATCACCACAGTGCCACCCTCACCACTGAACAACCATTACCGCAGTGCCACCATCACCACAGTGCCACCATCACCACAATGCCACCATCACCACAGTACAACCATTACCACAGTGCCACCATCACCACAGTGCCACCATCACCACAGTACAACCATTACCACAGTGCCACCATCACCACAGTGCCACCATCACCACAGTACAACCATTACCACAGTGCCACCATCACCACAGTGCCACCATCACCACAGTGCCACCATCACCACAGTGCCACCATCACCACAGTGCCACCATCACCACAGTACAACCATTACCACAGTGCCACCATCACCACCGTATCACCATCATCACAGTACAACCATTACCATAGTGCCACTATCACCACAGTACAACCATCATCACAATACAACCATCATCACAGTACAACCATTACCACAGTGCCACTATCACCACAGTGCAACCATCATCACAGTACAACCATTACCATAGTGCCACTATCACCACTATACAACCATCATCACAATACAACCATCATCACAGTACAACCATTACCACAGTGCCACTATCACCACAGTGCCATTATCACCACAGTGCCACTATCACCACAGTACAACCGTTACCACAGTGCCACAATCACTACAGTACAACCATCACCACAGGACAACCATTAACACAGTACCACCATCATTACAGTACCACCATCACCACAGTAATACAACCACCTCAGTACCACCATCACCACAGCAATACAACCACCACATTACCACCATCACCACAGTACCACCATCACCACAGTAATACAACCACCTTAGTACCACCATCACCATAGTGTAACCATCACTACGGTACCATCATCACCACAGTACCACCATCACCACAGTACCACCATCACCACAGTACCACCATCACCACAGTACCACCATCACCACAGTACCACCATCACCATAGTACCACCATCACCACAGTACCACCATCACCATAGTACCACCATCACCACAGTACCACCATCACCATAGTACCACCATCACCATAGTACCACCATCACCACAGTACCACCATCACCACAGTACCACCATCACCACAGTACCACCATCACCACAGTACCATAGTACCACCATCACCATAGTACCACCATCATCACAGTACCACCATCACCATAGTATCACCATCACCATAGTACCACCATCACCATAGTACCGTAGTACCACCATCACCATAGTACCACCATCACCATAGTACCACCATCACCATCACCATATTACCACCATCACCATAGTACCACCATCACCATAGTACCACCATCACCATAGTACCACCATCACCATAGTACCACCATCACCATAGTACCTTCATCACCATAGTACCACCATCACCATAGTACCACCATCACCATAGTACCACCATCACCATAGTACCTTCATCACCATAGTACCACCATCATCATAGTACCACCATCACCATAGTACCTGCATCACCATAGTACCACCATCACCATAGTACCACCATCACCATAGTACCACCATCACCATAGTACCTTCATCACCATAGTACCACCATCACCATAGTACCACCATCACCATAGTACCACCATCATCATAGTACCACCATCATCATAGTACCACCATCACCATAGAACCTTCATCACCATAGTACCTTCATCACCATAGTACCACCATCACCATAGTACCTTCATCACCATAGTACCACCATCACCATAGTACCACCATCATCATAGTACCATAGTATCACCATCACCATAGTACCATAGTACCACCATCACCATAGTATCACCATCACCATAGTACCATAGTACCACCATCACCATAGCACCATAGTACCACCATCACCATAGTACAACCATCATCACAGTACCATCATCACCATAGTACCACCATCACCATAGTACCACCATCACCATAGTACCACCAACACCATAGTACCACCATCACCATAGTACCACCATCACCATAGTACCACCATCATCACAGTACCATCATCACCATAATACCACCATCACCATAGTACCACCATCACCATAGTACCACCATCACCATAGTACCACCATCACCATAGTACCACCGTCACCACAGTACCATTATCAAAATAGTACCACCATCACCATAGTACCACCATCACCATAGTACCACTATCACCATAGTACCACCATCACCATAGTACCATCATCACCATAGTACCACCATCACCATAGTACCACCATCATAGTACCACCGTCACCACAGTACCATTATCAAAATAGTACCACCAGCACCATAGTACCACCATCACCATAGTACCACCATCACCATAGTACCACCATCACCACAGTACCATTATCAAAATAGTACCACCATCACCACAGTACCACCATCACCATAGTACCACTATCACCATAGTGCTACCATCACCATAGAGTCACCATCATACTATCACCATCGCCACGGTACAGCCATCACCATAGTGCCACCTTCACCAAAGTACCACCACCATAGTCCCACCATCACCATATTGCTACTATTACTACAGTAGCACGAGCACCATAGAACCACGATCACCATAGGACCACCATCATCACAGTGCTACCATCACAATACCACCATCACCATGGTGCCGCCATCACTATAGTACCACCATCATCACAGTGACACTATCATCGTAGGGCCATCATCACCATTGCCACCAATACCAGTATCACCATAATCATAGCCAAAGAGTGCTACCACCACCATAGCCATTGAGTGCCACAATTACCTTATTGCTGCCATCAGTACAATTGAACCATCACCATAGTGTCACCATCACTATAGTGTCACCATCACCATAGTTCCACCATCACCATAGTGCCACCGTCACCATAGTGCCATCACCATCACCATAGTGCCACCATCACCATAGTTCCACCATCACTATAGTGTCACCATCACCATAGTGCCATCACCATCACCATAGTGCCACCATCACCATAGTGCCATCACCATCACCATAGTGCCACCATCACCATAGTGCCATCACCATCACCATAGTGCCACCATCACCATAGTGCCACCATCACCATAGTGCCACTATCACCATAGTGTCACCATCACTATAGTGCCACCATCACCATAGTGCCATCACCATCACCATAGTGCCATCACCATCACCATAGTGCCACCATCACCATAGTGCCACCATCACCATAGTACCACCATCACCATAGTGCCATCACCATCACCATAGTGCCACCATCACCATAGTGCCACCATCACCATAGTGCCATCACCATAGTGCCACCATCACCATAGTGCCACCATCACCATAGTGCCACCATCACCATAGTGCCACCATCACCTTAGTGCCATCACCATAGTACCACCATCACCATAGTGCCATCACCATCACCATAGTGCCATCACCATCACCATAGTGCCACCATCACCATAGAGCCACCATCACCATTGTACCACCATCACCATAGTACCACCATCACCATAGTGCCATCACCATCACCATAGTTCCACCATCACCATAGTGCCATCACCATCATCATAGTGCCATCACCATCACCATAGTGCCACCATCACCATAGTGCCACCATCATGATAGTGCCACCATCACCATAGTGCCACCATCACCATAGTGCCACCTTCACCATAGTGCCACCATCACCATAGTGCCACCATCACCATAGTGCCACCATCACCATAGTACCACCATCACCATAGTGCCATCACCATCACCATAGTACCACCATCACCAAAGTGCCACCATCACCATAGTACCACCATCACCATAGTACCACCATCACCATAGTGCCACCATCACCATAGTACCACCATCACCATAGTGCCATCACCATCACCATAGTGCCACCATCACCATAGTTCCACCATCACCATAGTGCCACCATCACCATAGTGCCATCACCATCACCATAGTGCCACCATCACCATAGTTCCACCATCACCATAGTGCCACCATCACCATAGTGCCATCACCATCACCATAGTGCCACCATCACCATAGTGCCACCATCACCATAGTGCCATCACCATCACCATAGTGCCACCATCACCATAGTGCCATCATCATCACCATAGTGCCACCATCACCATAGTGTCACCATCACTATAGTGCCACCATCACCATAGTGCCACCATCACCATAGTGCCATCACCATCACCATAGTGCCACCATCACCATAGTGCCACCATCACCATAGTGCCACCATCACCTTAGTGCCTCCATCACCATAGTACCTTCATCACCATAGTACCTTCATCACCATTGTACCACCATCAACACAGTGCTACCATCACCATAGTACTACCAGTACCATAGCCAGTGAGTACCATTGTTACCATAGTGCTGGCATCACTATATTTCCACCATCACTGTAATGCTACTATCACCATAATGTCACCAATATCATAGCGCCACCATCACCTAGTACCGCCATTACCATAGTAGTACTGTCACCATAGTGCCACCATCACCAGTACCACCATCACCATAGTGCCACCATCACCATAACATCACCATAATGTCACCAACACTACTGTGTCACCATAACCATAGTACCATTTGCATCACCATAATGCCACCATCATTAAAGTGCCACCATCACCATAGTGCTACCATCACCATAATGCCACCATCACCATAATGTCAGCATAACCACAGTACCACTATCATCACCATAGTGCCACCATCACTAAATTGCCATCCTTAACCACAGTGCCACTTGATAGGTTAAAAGGCATTCTATACGTAGCTTCGCCCTGAGCTACCTGACAGTCAGTCTGATGAACATCAAGTTAAATAGCGGTGCCAAGCCCAGGTCATACACTCCTCCTCACAAAATTCATCCAGACATTTCTATCGCTTGCCAGTCCTTGAGCTTCATTATCAATGATACGTGTCGTTCTCTCACACTCATTTCCTATATCCATCAAACTTCTTCATGGCCTGCCATGTCTCTTCTCACGTTTCAGATTCGCCCAGATATACCCATTTCATCTCTCACTTTACACACATTCTCCCCATATGCCCATATTATACAAGCACACACTCCTCGACTCTGGTGCCCACAGACTTCATTACGCCATATCTTTTACGAATCACATTATTTCTTATCCTATCCTCTCTCCGCATTCCACATACATTCCTCAACAGTCCCATCTCCGCTGCTCATGCTCTTGACTTCTCATTCTCATGTCACATCATAGTCTCACACCTGTATGTCAGAGGAGACAATAAAACATCTTCATGCAAGCCACTCGCACCCGCCGCACTCAGAATTATGCTTCTAGTCAAGGCTTTCTTAGCACCAGGCACTTTCATTCCCTATACCTGTCTACTCTCACTTCATTTGCATATATACCTCTCTTTTCTGTCATTGCACCCAAGTACTTAAACTCTCTCAGCATTTAAACTCTCACTCCATTCACCGTAACATCACACTGGGAATCGCCGTCTCTTTCAACTTTCGTCGCTTTACACTTATCTGTTTTACCTTCAAAGACGCTCACGGACATCTAATAACTCTGCATCTGTCATCCAAGCTCTTGTCCGCTATTTTCAGGGAGCACTGCATCACATGCAAGCATCAAATTTTGATAATCCATCCTTCACCAGTCATTACCAACGCCATTGCTCTCTCCATTACTCGTGTTTTTACCATCTCCTCTACACTTCATCACAGTGCTACCATATATAGAGAGATAGATACATACATACATACATACATACATATATAGATATATTTATATATATATATATATATATATATATATATATATATATATATATATATACACATATATATATATATTTATATATATGGTGTATGCATGTGATGCAGTGCTCCCTGCAAATAGCGGACAAGAGCTTGGTTGTCAGGTGCAGAGTTTTTAGATGTTTGTGATCGCCTTTGAAGGCAAAATAAATAAGTGTAAAGCGACGCAAGTCGAAAGAAAGGGCGATTCACAGTGTGATATGGTGAAACACAGAATAAGGTACCTGAAAAAACTATGAAAGTCCATTCAACAGGCTGCCACCCTCCTTTCTCTATCCAGAAATGAATTATTTTTTCTGTGTGGGACGTATATAAGGGTCAAAAGTAATGTTGCAGCATTTTAGTTCATAATAACATAGACTAATAGTCAAAGGTAACATGTTTTTTACCTTTCATCTGACAAAGTCAGAGGAGGCTGTTGCTACCTTCGCCACCGAAGTTGATGGAGGTCATGTATTCATCAGTGTTAGTCTGTTTTGTTTGTTTGTTTGTTTGTCCATGCGATATCTCCAGAAGTTCTCAATGAATTTCAATGAAATATTGTGGAAGGAAGAGCCATGGGCCGTGAAAGAATTTATTAAATTTTGGGGAGAATTCGAATCCGGATCCGGATCCAGCAATGGCATTGGCGGAGGTATGCGCTCTCTGAGTGCTTTCTAGTTACCACTCGGATCAATAGGTGTCCGTCCGCAGAGTTGGGCGGCAGGTTGGCTGGCCGGGCATAGAGATTTCTTTTCCGGACTAGAGCTAAGGAAGTATTCACTATGGAGTCATGAAATTTCCCACAGTTATGTGTCTTATAGAGAACTGGTGCCTTTTGATAGGTAAAATGGTGTGTATTGTTTTTTTCTTTCTTTCTTTTTTTTTTTTACAAAATAATGAAAGGATAAAATCCAGAGCTTTCATTGCGTCCTGCACAAGGAATCTGAAGGGCCCAGGTTATGCTTCCTCAGGGCATTCCCCTTATGCCTACCTTTAAAAGAAAAGATTGTTGGGGGGGAGGGCCATTATGCGCTTGGTTTGGTGTCCAGGGAGGTGGGGGGTATGTGCTGGGTCAGATGGAGCGTTGCAACAACGTAGTGTTGCCTCTGCTTAACCAGTACCATACTTATTGACAATACCAGCGCAAGAAGAGGCAGCTTTTGTCTCTAATTCACGAAATATGGGGCAGGGGGATAGGTGAGTTTGCTAATACTTGACAACAACAAAGAAGTTCACTGGTGACGGTGGAACGATGTTTGTTCTAATCACCTATTGGCGATAGAGAAAGCAGACTCACACCAATAAGATGAACCAACGTTAAGATATGCAGCGAAGTTTTGTAAATATCTGAGTAAAGATCTGAAGGTACCACATGTATCCACAAGTTGAAGAGTTACAGAGACAGGGCCTCCATGGATATCATACTTGAAAAAATCCAGTTGCTAGTGGAAAGCTCAGAGTCAAAAATTCAAGCTATTCCCGGTGAATAATCCATTCATGTTATATTGTCATGGAAAGCTGCAAACACTCGAGTAGATATCTTATACTGCGATTAAATATCAGGCACACTGGCTTTGAAAATTATGCAACAAGAATGAATGAGCATTTTTCTGTTCGTTCGACTTCGAACGAACGACTTTGCACATTCGTGTGCACTTCATTCAACAAGTCGTTTCTTCATTTTCAAAATATTTTTTCATAAGTTCCAGTTACTGCCAGACTGCCGGTACTCCATGTAGTCACTCCCTCACAAGTTATCATCATTGGTACCACTCTCTCTGATACAACCATCACTATCACCGAGCTCTGAAACACCACCAGTATGCTAATATCATTGTAATTGTTGTAATAAATTTTCAATCTGGTTCGAGTTAGGTTTGACATCAGTTCAGCTGTGCGAGCTGGCTGCTGTGAAACTAATGGATTTCAGAGTTATGGAAAAAATATGATATAATGAGCAACTTCAGTAAAAGCAATTAAGAGACCGTGGGTGCCAGAACCAAGTGCTTGTGCCATAAGTAGCCCTCAGCATCCCTGAGTAGAACCCAAATGATTTTAGTCCTCAATACGTAATGACATTCACTTTAAGACTACCACTACATCGTCATTACGTTATTCACCCATAACCAGTGTTGCATTTTTCAGTACCTCACTTTCAGCCCATCGCTTCAGCAAGATAATGTAATAAACTAATGAGTACTTGCAGTACTGCTTGCTACCCAGTATTATCAAGGTCGGAAATACTCTTCTTGTTACCAGTATTAAATCCTAACGATATCAGATTCACCACATGCTCTGAAATTCACTTTATTTTGAGCGATGTGAGCAACTTCAGCAGAAGGGAAAAAAATTATGGTTTCACGGATGATCAGTCGTCGCTCTTGTCTGCCAGGTAAAAAGGAAGTGGACAGGATTATACATTTTCTCATATGTATTTTACAAAGAAAATGGTGGGCCATATAATACTCGTGTTTGAAAGTATTTTTTATCAACAATAAAAAATATGTATTTTTTTTTAATAGAGTGCTAATTATGTCCAAAAATCTGATATAACATGATTCTTTCATATGAATAACATACTCTACACTCAGGGAGGGAAGTCACTGGGGTCCACATCTAAACTCATTGCGATCCGGATTCGGACAGCCGTCAGCCAGTTGAGTATCGCTGACCTGCACTATTACGCAAAAGCTTCCACAATTCCTCTCTGTTTACCTTGCCGTAGACTTTTTCCAAATCCATGAATGCCATGAATACCATAAAGTCCTTCTCACACGAGTTCTCCATTTTCCGCTTCAGTGCTTAAATTTGATCCACACATCCTCTACAGCTCCTAATGTCACCCTGCTCGTAACTAACCAGACATTCTGATGTATCTCTTACTTTGTCTATGATTATGTTGCCATATATCTTCCCTACAACACTCAAGAGCTTTATGCCACGATAATTTTTGCACTCACTTAGCTCATTGCCAGCCTTTTTCCACTCAGCTGGTACACTTCCACTCATCCATATCTCGAGCAAATGTCTCACATCACTCTCTCCACTACAGTCTTCTCTGCATACACCTCATCAACCATATCTCAGTCATCTCTGCATACACTTCATCAGTAGTGTCTTTCGCTCATTAGCCGCTTCACAGCACCATTCACTTCTGTCAGTGTTACACTGTCTGGTAGTATGTTCCTCTGCACACCAAGAAAGCCTATCATGTTTACATTAATTAATTTATATAGGCAGTATTTGAACCATGTCGTCTTATCATACCTTGCTAGCTCTATCATTCCTTTCCCTTTACCCTTTCCTACTCACCAGAGTTACCCGTCCATTTAGTAATCGTACAACTACAAAGTAACGTGTCTGCATATTGATGGGGCTGGTGTTTGATCTACATCTACTCTGTTTTATAAGCTCATTAATGTTCACATTCTTCCCTTTCCTACACAGCCACACAGGGCCATACAATCAGTTCATTATCCTGCCAGCTAACTTGTCTACTCTATCATCCCCATCCCTTGCCTCACCGGCTGTACACAGTCAGTTGGCAATTGTGTCGGGTAACGTGTGTGTGCCATAATGGACGGTTTAGTATTAATTTTGAACTATTAAACCTTCAGAATCATCCCCCCCTCACCATTTCCTTCTCCCTAGCGCCAGATAGCGTGTCTGTATATGAGTGATGAAACTGGAATTTGAATATACACTCTACCTACCGTATCAATCACCACCACCCTCTCCCACTCACCAGTACTACTCAAACAGATCGTGGTCGTGCCTTGAAAATGTGTCTGTGTAATTGATGGTAATGGTATTCGAACTACTGTGTAATTATTTGTAATGGTATTCGAACTATTATGTAACGTACTATAATCCTAGCTGTTTGTCTGTGTGTGTAGCACAGCCGAAACTGGAAGAAAGACTGCGATGAAACTGGGTAGAAAGGTTGCATTTGCGTCATAGTTGGGCCCATGTCAATTTCACGTATTTAAAATTTTCCAAAGGGTGTTTTAGCCCCTAATATTTTCTCCAATGGCTTTACTGTACAGTACGCAAAACATGTCGAGCGGGAGATGTCCAGCGTCGAAGCAGCTATTCTTGGTTTCGGGCAGCCAGAAGCATGTTCATCATATTTTCATATATATATAGTATATATGTAGAGAGAGAGAGAGAGAGAGAGAGAGAGAGAGAGAGAATCACTGGCATCGTATACACGTCTGCATGCTAAAATCTATGGTATGCAGATGCATAATTTTTAAGCCAGTCTTGTGCAATTGAAACAACTACTGTTGGACGGGGGGGGGGGAACATAATTGCTGAACTCTGATATTCCATATACAGTTACGACACTTGAAGTATAAACTAGACGTACAGTTTTTTCTTGTGCATTCAGAGAAAACATGCAAACTGTATACCCAATCGAGCGATACGAATATGTATGACGATTTCGTTGAAATCCATCTGCTCACATTCCCTCATTTCTGATCGTTTTTACTTTTGGGTGGGGGATGACCCCTCCAAGAACCACCAAGGGTCACGCTCGCCAGATATCATATCACTGTACAACATGTACTAAGATATGAAGGCCATATCTGCCCTTCTTTCACTATTTCTTAGAATTTTTTTTTATTAAGTGAGGGAGGCTGACCTCTATAAAAGTCAGGGTTGGAAAATTGTATATAGTCGAAGACCTTCCCAGTATTCTGATAAACTCACCTGGGAAATTTCAATCAAGTATTTCCCACTTTTCTGACCGTTTTTATTTTTGGTGGGGACTGACCCTCAAAAAAAAAAATAAATGAAGGGTCACGCTCTCCAAATATCGCATTGAGGATGAGAGTTTATTGAACAACTTGTGCTAAGATATCAAAACCATATATGCCCTCCTTTCACTATTTTGTGTCCTTTATAAGTTTTGGAGTGGGGCTGACCCCCCTAAAAATAAAGATGAAAAATTTTGTGTAATGGAGGAATTTATCAAGTAACCAGACGAGCTGATGTGAGATGTTTCTTTGAAATTAATCCTCACTTTCCCCAATTTCTAATATTAATTTTGGGGAGGGGGAGCTGACCCCCAAAGAATCATTGAGGGGTCACGCTCCCCAGATATCGAATTACGGATAGGAGTTCATTGTACAGTATATATCTAGATATCATAGCCATATCTGAATTCCTTTCATCATTTCTGAGAACTTTATATTTGGCTAGGGGGCTGCCCACTCTTAAAACTCATGGTTGGAAAACTGTATGTAGAGGATGACCTTTCTAGGAATCCGCCGAACTCACCTGGGAAGTTTCATTCAGATCCATCAAATCGCCTAGGAGTTGAAGAGGACACACACACACACACACACACACACACACACACACACACACACACACACACACACACACACACACACACACACACACACACACACACACACACACACACACACACACACACACACACACACACACACACACACACACACACACACACACACACACACACACACACAGGGCCTCAGTTTAGCATTACGGCATATGCCACATTGAAGTAAATGATACCATCCTGCTTTGCAGGATTAAGAATATAATTCGACATCACTGGCACCGGTGCTTTGTTGTGCATTCAGCAGTGCAAACAGATTCTCCACATATTCAGCCATATTGTTACAGTTGCATGATGATTGAAATCGAACCCGTGTAGCTGCAAGCCATTGAGATTCGATGACGAAGCTCATGTGCCCTCCAGAGGAGCAAGTGTGCAGCGTCTAGGTAGGGCCACATAGCACTTGTCTGTTCTATTATTCCACCTCCATAATATTCACTCTTTATCCCCAGTCTCCTACTCACTATCACTACATGGTCAGTTCAGTGTTGTGCCAGATAATATATCGGAGCAGTGATGTCCCGTAGTATATTTCACCATCACATTCCAAGGTCGCACGGCTGATGTATCTGTTTACTACTAACTGAGGTAACTCACTTGACCAATTTGTACTCTGCTAAACCCTATTATTTTATATTCCTTCCTACTCTCCCACTCACCAGCGCTACACAGTCAGTTCGTGGTTGTGCCAGTCAACGTGTCTGTCACCTCTGGTCAGCATGCCGAGATGTCCTGTGTCCCACCCAGAGGAAACCCCCCACCAACACTCTCATGGTTACGCAATGGACACACTATCACCCCGAACAACAGGTTAGTAACCATGGTGTGGCAGGGAAGGAGGGAGAGAGGAAATGAGCGGGGTGGGGAAGAAGGGGAGATGTCACATATGTAAAAAAATGAGGGAACGAGGAAGAGAAAGGTGAAGGTGTAACAAATGTAAAGAAGGTAGAGGAGGAGGGAGGAAAGTATTCGTGTGTAGACAATGAGACAGTGAGGTAGGGATCTTGCAACTGGGGTGCAGTGTTACTGTAGAGCAAACTACTGGTTCATATTTCATACATCGAAAGAGGTTGAAAATGTGGTTAAACATGGAATGATGGAATTCCCCTGCTTGCTCCCCCCTGTAGTAGTTCCACTTAACACAAAAACAAAACTGAAAGTTTGGGCTTGATCAGCCTTCATTTAGGGGTTGCCATCGACTGGTAAAGAGAATGACCTTGATAAAACAGCCCTTCACCTTATGGGTCCAAAGCAAACTTCAGAAGAGCAAAAACAACTTTATTTGTATTTTACTCGACAAAGTAAGCACTAATCACAGTAGATATACATCAGGTAGCATAAGCGTACAAGATGTAGGGTCTGTAGGGGCGGCATCATTATATTCATCGACCTATGATCACTTCTTGAGCATGGCAGACTTCATTGGGACGGGGTGATTTTGATGGCGGCCTGCAGCAACTTGGAGCAGGAACTGGAGCTTCTCTTCCCCCACTGTCAGCTTTTTATTGAGCTCGTGAACGAGAGCTTCCACCTGTTCTGCCCGATCATTCACGACAGAGACAGCTGCAATGATGGCCTTGGCCATCAAAAGCTCATTATTGGATGCCCAACAGCTGTGTGGCTGGGTCACAAACCCCACTGGCAGACCCAACTAAATGAAGAATTCTTTTTTTTTTTTCTTCATCACAAGTTGATGTAGCCTGTCGTCAATGAGGAACGTCGACTCAGGAAGCCAAGGATGCTTGGGTGGTCTATCAGCGGCCTTGTCATCTAGCGCCTTTACCATGCAGCTCCTCACATCCGATGAAATCCACTCATCAAGGAGAGCAAAGCCAGTTGCTTTTTCAGACAGGTACCATAGGTGGGTAGATAGCTTCTTTCTTGCCACGGTGATCTTGTTCAGGTATTGCGCCAGCATCCTCATCGGAGTCCAGTCATTCAGCGTGGCTTTGATGGGAAGAGATGATGATGTTCAAGCCTTCATGTAGACGAGGACAGAAAAGAGAGAAAGATCTCAAATCCCTTGTTCCACAGTCTTTGTCATATTGAACTGCCTTTGGAAAAGCCACATCTTGATAGAATACAGTGCTTTGGCCATCCAGCAAGCTCGATGCATGGCACCTGGCTCACCGAACTTTGTGCCTCTGTCGGGAACACCTCCGAGGAAGGTGATGGACAGACCCAAAAGTTCTTGATAGTCATCCCGTATCTTAAATGTCTGAGATCTCATGAACGGAATCAGTACAGTCATGGACTGAGAAATTGCTTTTTTGGTGGTCTCATCTGTCTCACCTGGTTGGTAATGGTTTTGATCGATGCGGGCCGGGTGGTCTTAAAAACGTTTGATGAGCAACACCTCTGGACCATTTTAGGCAGATCCCAGCATTGTTTCGAAGGCATCTGTGAACAGCAAGCCTATAACATGGTGTCTGCACGCCAAGTACAAGAGGTCATGTCTCAGTTTTCCCTCAGTGAGAGCGCAGGCTCCTCAACACTGACCCATGTTCGATACTGTTGTGTCGAAACATGTTGCCTTCACCCTCTCTGTAAGCCCCCACTCATTGAGGCACTCCATGATAGCTTGAGCTTGTACTTCTCCAGTTGAGGATGGAATCTTGGAAACTCCAAGCAGCTGCTCAGCACAAGGTCCCGACGCAATCACTGGGAGTCGATCGAAGTACTTGAGAGAGATGAGGTCCTCTGTCATCTTGCCGTTCCAGTGGACTGTCAAAGGACATTCTCCCTGGAGATGTTCCTTCATTTCTTGAGCACAGCAAGCTCGATTCTCTCTTCGAAGATGATGAATAGAACTCCGATTGATGTTGTACTCAGAGACTTCAAAACCAAAGCTTGCAGCTGCCTTGGCTAGGACAAATTTTGCCTTACTAGAGGACATTTGTTTCAGATCCAAAACAGTGGGCAGCTGAGGAATCATGATGTTCTTCATGCCCCCATTTCTCTTGGGTAGGGACGGTACTCCTCCACTGGCTCCTTTGGGTGGCTCCTCCTCCTCGTCCTGGCTTTCTCAGTGTTGCTGGAGGATGAAGAAGCCTGGACAAATGTACTATTCATGGCCTTCATCACAGCCCCAGCTCTTCTCTTCCTCACTGCTTCATCTTCCGCCTGCATGGCTTTGTTCTTTGTGTGACGAAGATGGATGGTTCCCACACTACCCATTGAGCCATGACAACCCTTCAGTCTCCGCAGTTGAAGGAGCTCCCAGTCCTCACGATAGCAGACCAGCTTTTTGGCGTCCCCATGTGGTAGGAGTAGACTGTAGCACCAATCGAGCAGGGCAGTACTCCCAAGGTGGATGGAAAGCTGATGACAGGGAGAGTTAGAGCTCCCATTTCATCAGCCCTTTGGATTAGTTCCTTACTATCCCCCTTTGCTGAACTTTTTCAGTGTCTCAATAACACAGAGAGTAGACCAGCATGCCCTCTAGTACAAGTTTCTCTAACTGTCAGCACCAAACTACATGCACAGTACACACTACACTTCCTTTTCAAATTTAAGAAAAAGAGATATGGCACAATTAAATCTGGCCTCAGAGTCCCTAGGGGAGGGCGAACCATGAATTCCCCCACCATTCGCCCCTCTCCTGGTGACGACTCATAGAGATGCCTGGAACCACTGTCTGACTCACTTCTTCATTTCTGCAACATTCTCAGCCTTTCCTCTAACTTTCTTTCTGTTGAACATGACCTCTTCTACTCTAAACCTCACCTTCTCTTCCTGTCTGAGACTCAGCTGTCTGGGGCAACTGACAGCAAACCCTTCAGTTACCTCTTACTTTCTCTATACTCATTTCAAAGCCAAAGGTGGATGTTGTGTATATGTACACAACGATTTATCTTGCTCTCGTGTTCCTGAACTTGAATCTTCTGAATTCTCTACTCTCTGGCTTCAGCTTTCTTGTCATTCTCAGACTAAATATATCTGTGCTGTTTACTTATCTCCTAATTCTACTGACTTTGAAAAATTTTTCGACTGTCTTACTTCTATGATGGAACACATGCTATCCATTTCTCCTTTCTCTGAAATCTCCATTCTAGGAGATTTCAATGTTCACCACCACCTTTAACTCTCCTCTCCTTTCACTGATCCACCTGGTGAACAAGCCTACATCTTTTCTCTCCTTAATGACCTAGAGCAGCTTGTACAGCATCCTACCCATATCCCTGACCTCCTTGGAGAGAGCTCCAACATACTTGACCTCTTTCTTACAACTAATCCTTCTGCATACACTGTTAATTTTTTCTCTCCATGGGGCTCCTCCGATCACAACCTTATTACCTTAACCTGTCCTATTGCTCCGGTAGGCCTGTGGACCTTCCAAAGAAACGGCAATTGTGGCACTTTGGAGCTGCGGATTGGGAGGCCCTCAGGCAGTACTTCTTTGATTTTTCCTGGAATGATTATTGCTTCCATGGCCGGGAGCCTCCTGAATGTGCATTGCGCATTACGGAGGTTATTCTCTCGGGCATGGAAGCATCCATTCCCTTCTCATGTCCTTTGACTAATGCAAGAAAGCCTTAGTTTAATCATGCTTCTTCTAATGCTGTCCACAACAAGGAGAGGGCCTATAAAATGTACCAGAACCAACCCACCCCTGAATCACATCTTGCTTATGTTTCTGCCCAGAATTGTGCTAAGTCTGCTCATCGCTCTGCTAAAAAATTTCATCCGTACTAAATGTACTTAGCTCTCCAACTCTAATTCTTCCCACTCCTTCTGGCACCTTGCCAAAAACATTACTAACAACTTTACCTCAACATCCTTCCCTCCTCTTATCTATTCTGATAGCTCTGTAGCTATTTCATCTACTGATAAAGCAGGTCTCTTCACTTAGACTTTCTCCTCCAATTTCATCTTAGACGATTCTGGTGCTGTTCCTCCTTCACTTCCCCTCTCTGACTTCCTCATGGCTGACATTAAAATTTCTTCAGATGATGTATTTTCTGCTATCACTGGCCTTAATACTAACAAGGCATATGGGCCTGATGGAGTCCCTCCTGTTGTCCTCAAGAATTGTGCTTCTGTGCTTACACCCTGTGTAGGTAAACTCTTTCGCCTTTCTCTGTCAACTTGTACCTTTCCTTATTGCTGGAGGTTTGCTCTCATTCAGCCAGTCCCAAAGAAGGGTGACCATTCCCAGCCCTCTAGCTGTCGTCCAATTGCTGTAGCATCCTGTGTCTCAAGAGTTTTCAAGTTAGTTCTTGGCAGAAAAATTTTAAAGCATCTTTCCTGTTACAACCTTCATTCTGGTCATTGGTGTGGGTTCTGTCAGGGGCGCTCCACTGGCGATCTTCTCGCCTGCCTTTTGGACTGCTGGTCATCCTCCTTTCGGGACTTTGGCGAAAGCTTTGCCATTGTGTTTGATGTCTCAAGTGCTTTCGATCGAATCTTGCATGAATCTTTGATTTCTGGGCTGCCTTCATGTAGTTTTTGTCCTTCTGTCTGTACCTTCGTCTATGGCTTCCTTTCTGGTCGTTCTGTAGCTGCTGTTGTGGGCGGCCATCCTTCTTCTCCTAGATCTGTCAACAGTGGTGTTCCTCGGGGCTCTGTCCTGTCACTGACTCTCTTCCTTCTATTCATCAATGACCTAAACTGTACATCTAGCCCTATCCACTCGTACACTGATGATTCCACCCTTCACCTTTCCATTCGGTTCCTGCAACGTCCATCTCAGCTGTTGCTTCAACAGACAATGGATGAGGCTATGGCAAACCTAATGTCTGACTTGGCTCGTATCTCCAACTGAGGTAAAAATAATCTTGCTTTTAATGCATCAAAAACTCAGTTTTTACACCTATCAACACAATCTTTCACAGAAGTATCCACTAATGTTTAATAATATCCAGCTCAATCCTGCATCATCCTTGAATATGCTTGGAGTTTCATTCACTCGGGACATATGTTGCAAAGATCATATTGCATCTCTTGTAAAATCTGCTTCCAAGAGATTAGGTGTGCTAAGCCGACTCCATACCTTCTTTACTCCTGCACAGTTGTTGACTTTATACACGGGTTTTATTTGCCCCTGTGTAGAGTACAACTCTCATGTGTGGGGAGGCTCCCCACATACAGATCTTCTCAATAGGGTGGAAACAAAGGCCTTTCGTCTCATCAACTCTCCTTCTCTTACTGGCTCCCTTCAACCTCTGTCTCTCCGCCGCACTGTTGCATCTTTATCTCTTTTCTATCGCTATTTCAATGGTCACTGCTCCTCTGAACTGTCTGCTTGCATCCCTCCACCTCTACGACGGGTGCATAGCACCCATCTAGCAACAAACTCTCATCCCCTTTCTGACCAACTCAAATGCGAGAGTTAACCGTTACTCCCAGTCCTTCATTTATGCAACAGGTCAACACTGGAACTGTCTCCCTGTGTCTGTATTTCCTACTTCCTATGAGCTCCAGTCTTTCAAACGCAGTGTGTCCAGGCATCTCGAAATGAACGGATCTTGAATTTGGCTCTTTTGTATTATATGTGTTTTTTTCTTGGAAGGGACGGTTTGTGGGCCCCTGGCCTTTGGTTCCTTCTTTCTTTCTTAAAAAAAAATGTCGATGAGATCTTCCCATTGGTCTACGAACTCAGCCTCCTTGGTTTTATGGCTTACACTGGTTCTGGAGGCATGCTTCTTTAAGTTTGTCCATTCGTTAAAGAAAGCCTCCAGCTTCTTCATGGCATGGGTTTCCTGCTGAGTGGGAAATTTTGCTTTGTCCCACAGAGGTACCGTGGCCCAAACAGACTGACGGAGAGCCTCGCAGACTGTCAGCTTCTTTCCGTGGAGGTACATGAAGTACCCAAAAGCTAGCGGATATAAAGGCAGCTTTGAGCCTTTGATGTCATCTTTTTTTTTTTTTTTTTTTTATGTGTCCGACTCTGGGCATAGGCTTCACAGCCTGCTATCAAGGCCCAGCAGTCCTCCTACATACCATACACCTCTACATGTCACCACTTCGGCGCTAACACCCACCGTCCATATTGAATACATGCTAGGGCTGTCTCATACAGGACTGGTGTATTGGTATTAGCGGGGGTATTTTTACGACATGTCGGCGGGTCTTCTGGTAGATCAGTAAAGCCCGATTTAATGAAATTCAAATCCTTTAACTGTTCCCTGCCCCAGCCGGGATTCGAACCTGGGTCCGTCAGGACTGCAGGCCACCTCTCTACCGACTGAGCCACCGCCTTCCCCATAAATATAAGGACTCGATCGTATCCATCTGCAAAATGAGGAAAAAAGCAATAGTTGTATGGAGAGTAGTGCCAGAGATGTACTACAATGTATAGGATTATGAACTTTGGAAAGTGGGTGCCGCCTGTAGATATTAATCAGTCTAAAAGCTTTTTCATATCTGACTTTTTTTTTTTTTTTAAACCAGTGGAACAAATTCAGGGAGAGCAAGCAATGAAATTCCACACTTCGATAATATGGACCACACTAATATACTGGAGAGAGAGAGAGAGAGAGAGAGAGAGAGAGAGAGAGAGAGAGATGGTTCTGACATTTAAGATGAGAGTGACCAGCCTCCCTCATCCCCTGTCTATCTGTCTATCTATCTATAGATAGATAGATAGATACACAAGTTGGTGGGGGGGGGGACGCTCACCATCTACTAACTCAGTGTAGTGCTGTTTTGGGTGCCTGCCCTTTCCTCTCTTCTTCTTCTGTCTTTCTTTCCTTCATTCTTTCCGCTTTCTTCTGCCTATGGGTGACTCTACACTGAGTGACAAGCCAAATGGTTTCCTGTACACCAGGAAATCATTTACTACGCTGGATGGTAACCATATAACCAAATTATGGCTCCTCTTGGTTTATTGGGTAACTGAGGCCCTCCAATCGGATTGAGCCTGCGTAGGTTTATATCCATGGGGTGGTTGGGGTTTATTGGGCACGTAATGCCACCCAGGGATGAGGGAGGTTGGTCACTGATCTTAAATGTCAAGGCCAACTTACCTAGCCCCGGGCTCTTATACTCCTCATGGGGCAACATAGGATTGGATGATGGATGGATATACAGGGTATATATATATATATATATATATATATATATATATATATATATATATATATATATACACTTAGAGAGAGAGAGAGAGAGAGTAGCAGGGGTACCCTCCGTTGTTGGGCCAAAAAGACGAACTATCTAATCCTTTTTGTTCTAGTTCAATTTTTCTTTCTACTCCAGAAGGACCAGGTACCTCTTATACTGCTGAAAAGGGATTATAGGAGGTCCAGAAACTTTCTATTTCAGCTTTCGCAGACTAACGCACAGTATTTGTGCGCACTTGTTTACTATTATTGGTAACATCAAATGACCTCTGACCAGTGACCTCAAATGACCCCGGAGGTCAGCCTCACATAGCCTTTGTCCGAACTGGAGGTCATGTGAGTCTCCATGCCAAAAATTGGACTGCTGGGTCCAGTCGTTCGAGTATGTATTACCGGTGACCTCAAATGACCTTGGAGGTCAGTCTCATAACCTATTTCCGAACTGGAGGTCATGAGAATGTCCCTGCCAAAAGTTAGGCTGCAGGGGTGTTCAGCGTTGCCCAGGTCAAAAAAGGTGAACACTCTACCGGTGACCTTAAATGACCCATATCTTAATTTTGACCAGCCTAAATGCATCCGTGAGTCACCCTGATTCAGAATCTCTCTCTCTCTCTCTCTCTCTCTCTCTCTCTCTCTCTCTTCTATATATATATATATATATATATATATATATATATATATATATATATATATATATATATATATATATATATATATAAAACAGTCATGAGTATAAATCTTAAAGAAAATAATGTACGATCTAACAAACAAGTGAATACTGCACTGACCAGTGACTGAATTTTACAATGCACTGAACCCTGGGCAGATATCTGGTGACAGGTGGTAGAGTAATCAAAATATCACATCTGCCTTAATGAAAATATTGTTAAAAAGAAAAAGAACATTAATTTAAATGGTGCTTTAAGAAATATGAAGACCTGAAAGGTCAGTGAAAGAATGAAGGCCCTCTGGTGGTAGTTTTATATTAGTACTTCCCTCTTACTGCTTTTGTAGTCCTCCCATCATATTTATTAGTGAGAGATAGGGTTGAGATGGTAATGATGAAGATGATGATGGTGATACATAGCAGTACTGCTGACAGCAGCAACAATTCCAGAATCAAATGTGGATATCAGTACGAAGACATTACCTGACACTCATGATGCCAAAGCTATAGCCTATTCGATCTCATCTGAGATGAGGAGAGCCTTAAGTTTTTGCAAGGTGGCAGCTGATTGGTTGTCCGAGTGCATTCATTAATAACGATATACTGTACCGGTATTTCAAATAATTTTATTATGTGAGTTATAATAACCGTTGGACGATAAGATTGCCCTAATAAAAAAAATATATATATATTTTCATAGATGAATTTAAAAACGAGGCCTTACAAAGTCTGTAAGATGGCCTAGAAATGCGTGAAATTTTCATTCTGGCAACTCAACACTTTTCGACAAATTTTTGGGAATTCCTCGAGTTCCATGGTCAGTCAAGTTAAGTAATTTCACATCATTAATCCTTACACCTCGGGCATGTTTCCCAATGTTTTGCGTCTCCAGCGGGTTATTCAGACTCCAACAGACTCACAAAAAATATTTGCCAAAAATCAGTTATTAGTCCTAGATTATTAAAATTATATATGCATATGGCACATACCTTCAGCTTTCTCCTGGGATGTTTGTTGAGCCTTCGTCGATTACCGTAGGACTTTTGGAGACCTCTGAAGTTGGGTAACGAAGTCTCCACTTTACACTTCCCGACAAACCGTAATATGATTACCACAGCCAGATATTAACACTATAAACACTACTCTATGATTATCAAGTAGTTTGGGATCCATACTCCAAATAAAAACCACTGTGAAAGCAATGAAAATTACGAGCGCGTATGACCTTCCCACTTGCGCTAGTTCGCTGTTGGTATTCTGTCATTTATTATTCATAAAACCCCTCACACTTTATATTTCTATTACTGTATAACACTTATATATATCTACAGTCTTTATCCATAAGTTTCCTTCAGTAGTATTAGTTTATTGTCACTGTAGGGATTCAATTTCTTTCAGTAAAATACGTAGCATTCACTTTCTCGTCCTGTATACTAGCATTGAGAGTGAATGTCACTTTCACCTTCACTCTCATAACTCATAGTATTCAGACATGCTAGAGTGAAACTTTCACTTTCATTATTCCTAGGGTATATACTCGTATTCTTATAATACTACTCATTTACATTTCTATTTACGTTCTCTATTTTATTTACGTTATTTACATTTCTATTTTATTTACAGTGTGTTATGCACTGTCACTTGAAGTAACTTATAAAACTATTTTACACTGTTCACGAATATTTACATTCATTACTTTCACTTGCTGTTTACACATCATTTACACATTATTTACAATTCCACTTGCACTGTTTTACTCAATAGAAAGATCGTAGTCACTCTTTTATCAATTGTCAGCCCTTTACCTCTTTCCACATGAGGTTTAGTAGGGGGGTAAAGGTCACAGGGCCCTTTGCATGGGGGTGAAAAGTCCCTGAAGTTAGCAAGAGCAAACAGACTTACCTCCACATTGGAAGATGAGAGTGAACTGATAAGGGTGGGCCGGGGTGGTGGCCTACCTAGGGAAATGCATTACTGCCAACGTTAGCCTCTTGACAGCAACTAATATATAGCAGTGAAATGATTGGCAGGAAATCTAGACAATACATTATAAATTAGGTAGTTCCAGGTGAATGTAAATATCACTTAGGCTTCTCCCTTCCCTCTTTATATGTATATTTATTACGAAAATAGATTATACGGCATATTTCAAGGGGAAATAAACAGTGAAAATTAGCGAACGAGTGCACGTGAGGTGCTGTCAGGTGATAATTAGCCAATTCCAGGTGTATGGCACTCTCACCTAACCTTATTTCTTTCTTGTATATATTATTTGGTATAAGAATTGGGCATAGGGCTTATTTCAATGGATGAAATAAGTGAAAAATTCCAGGGAAGATTTACTTAGCGTAGCACGGCCGGGCAGGCGAGAGGATAGGGTAATGGAAGGGGGGTAGGGAGGGGAGTCAAGAACGGGGAGAAATGGCTAAATTGTCAACAATGGATGGGAGTACAGATGAGATTAGGAGTGCTGACTAGTGTTGGACATTGGCAGTACTGATAGATGGTACAAGCCACCACTTGGAAGCCCAGGTGAATTCAAAATAACACAGAATCACAAAAGCGACACCCCGCAGTATGATCCCTTGCTCCCAGGCGTCACGAAAGTGACGCCCCGCGGTTAAGGGGTTAATACGATATTATGGAAAATCTAACTTAGTAAGACAACGGAATTCCAATAAAATATGACATTCTCAGAATTCTGATGAATGACAAAAGGGGAGGGGTGCTTGGGCTGCTCGTTGTGACTGCAACCAGCCAAGGGAGTAGCGAACTGGAATGTTGCACTTGACTAAGCAGACTAATTTTCGAATGTTCCTGAGAGCGTATTGCTGTTGCTTCAGTTTACATTATGCTTTCTGCTTTCAAAGTATTGCTAAATTTTTTCTTTTGAATTTCGAACACAGTCATAGCAGCTGCGACAAGACATGGGCTGCGAGATATTTAAAAGTGTCTACAAGTCATTCATCAAAATTCTGGGAATGTCATATTTTATTGGAATTCAGATGTCTTACTAGGTTAGATTTTACATAATATCGTATTTATGACGTGTAATTTACCTTAACTTGATTGAACATGGGAAAAAATCAAGGAACTCCTGAAAATTTATGGAAGTGTTGATATGACAGACGAATGAAAATTTCGCCCGTTTCTAGGCCATTTGATAGACTTTGTAAGGTCTCGTCTATGCAAATAATTAGCTTTTTTTTATATGAGGAATATTATCGTTAAAAATTTATTATAACACATATAATAAAATATTAAAAATACATCGATAGTGAAAACACTCGGACAACCAATCAGCTGCCACCTTTCCAAAGCTTAAGGCTCATCTCATCTAGATGAGATGGAATAGGCTATAACATCGTCGATTGTTGAAGGGCGCAAATTTTTTGTAAGAAATGAGACGATGTGAAGGTTAATGTTTTTCTATTTGGGTTAGCACTTTGTGTTAGGGCACGCGCTCGTGCGTGTGTGTGTGTGCGTGTGTGTGTGTTGATACCTAATTGTTCTTAACTATGAGTAATTATATCTTTACAGGAATGAGTCAAGTTCGTACTGTCCCGTGAAGTAAACCATTTTTATCTAACATATCCTTAAATTTATGAACAGTTTTAGCACACACAGTTTCATTCGGCAGTGCATTCCCCTGATCAGTTGCCCTATTTTGGAAACTTAATTTCCTTACGTCTTTATCGCCTCTCTTTTTATGTAGTGTTTTGCAGCGTCCTCTTGCTGATGCTTCCCCATAGGTTATATAATCATTTATGTTTATTTTCTCTTTCCATGAGGTGCATTTACAGTATATAGCATAATCATGTCTCCTCTTTTCGTTTTCTCCTGTAGTGTTGGTAGATTAGTCTTTCTTCGTAGCTTAGATCCCTTAAGCTTGGGACCCACCTTATAGCTGCCCTTTGTACTATTTCAATCTTATCTATATGTTTTTTGAGATGAGGATTCCAGACTAATGGTGCATACTCCAGGGTTGGTCTGATGAATGATGTTATTATCTTTCTCAGCATGTCTTAATTTATGTATGTGAATGCTATTCTCATATTTGCAAGTAATTTATACATGTTCCGTACCTTCTCACTGATGTGGTCAGCTGGAGATAGTCTGTTATTGATAATCACTCCTAGGTCCTTCTTCCTTTCTGATATGTGTAGGGATGATCTTCCTAACTTATGCTCCCAATCCATCTCACTTTTACCAAACCTAAGTACATGACCCTTGCTCACATTAAATTCCAATTGCAATTTATTGCTCCATTCATGAAGCTTATTTACTTCCTCTTGCAGCTCTTTGGAAGAATCTGTGCTAGTAATTTTCCTTTGCATTTTTCCATCATCCACAAACATATTTAGATTGCTTCCCTTTCCAGAGTTACTGTCTATGCCATTTATATATACTTAAACATAATTGGTGCCAGCACTGAGTCCTGTGGAATTCCTCTAGTCACTTCCCTCTATGATGAGTAATTTCCTGTTAATACTGTTCTTATTTCCCTTTTCCTGAGAATATCCCGCATCCAACAGTACAGCTTGCCTTGGATACATCCTTGATGGTACGGTTTCCATAAAAGTCTTTGGTGCGGTACTCTGTCAAATGCTTGAAATCTAAATAGATACTGTCCACCCATCCTCCTCTTTTCTGTAATATTTCTGTAAGTCTATCATAGTAGATTAGTAGATTAGTAACATATGATTTTCCCTTTCTAAAATCGAACTGCCTTTCTGTAATCATACTCTGTTCTTCTAGATGATTTACCCAAACTTTTCTTATAAGCTTTGCTTTCTTCCAAATATCAGGAAGTTTACCTTGACATAAGGATTCCTTGAATATAAAATACAATGATCTGCTTAACTCTTCTGCACATTCATGTAGCACCCAACCTGAATTTTCGTCATGACCATATGCTTTTCCTTTGTCTGATTTACTTAACTCTTCCTATACTTCTTTTTCTGATATTTGTATATCTGCTAATACGTGTGGGCATGCATGTTCCATATCATCTCTTTCAAAATTATTTTCTTTTGTAAAAACTGATTGGAAGTTTTTATTTAGTGCTTCACAAATATCTTTCTCTTGTGTATAGATGATCCCCTCATCCGTAAATTTATCTTTAACTTTGATTTTGCTTCTGCTGTAGCTGTAAAATTGCTTAGATTGATCACTACTTTTATTTATAATGTCTTCCTCAAACTGTCTCTGAGTCTCCCTCCTTATCTTTGTATAATCATTTCTTGCCTGTTTATAGTTGTTATATGCCCTGTCACTATTGTGTCTTCATCTATTCCACAGCAAATCTCTTTTTTCTTTTGATTTTTTACATTCTGTATTAAGCCATATCTTCATTTTCATTCCTGTTTCTTTGTGCTGAGGGACTTAATTCTGGACTTCTGTTTCATAAGGATCGCCATATTTTCTATATATAATATTTAAATCTTGTCCTCTTAGCTCCATTTCCCAATCTCTTTCTAAGAAGTACTTCTTCAGTTCATGATAATTGCCCATTTTGTAGTTTAGACTCTTTATGTAACTCATTAATTGTAACGTCATATGCAGTCCTGAAGTTACAATTTAATACTGCATGGTTCCTTTTACCGAATGGAGGGTGATACATTATACTGTCGATTTCATTTTCTTACCTAGTAAAATGTAAGATCTAGTACTGATGGATTATCAAGTCCTCTTTTTGTGGTGTTTTCCCGTACATGCTGTGTTAGGCAGAACTCCCGTACAAGATCTAGTTTTTTTTTTTTTTTATCCCAGCAGCTTTCATGGCTTTTTGCATCTAGAGTATTCCAATTTATATTTGTATTGAAATCTCCAGTTAATATAATTTTGTCAGATTTGTCTCCCATTCTATGTGGTAATGTTCTTAAACTTTGAATTTTACTTTCTGCCAGGTCTTCGTGTCCTCCTCTTTCCCAGGTGTTTATTATGGGTGGGATATGTGTGTGTGTGCGTGTGTGTGTGTGTGTGTGTGTGTGTGTGTGTGTGTGTGTGTGTGTGTGTGTGTGTGTGTGTGTGTGTTAGTATTTTAAAATGCCAGCCATATTCATATGCCTTATATGGTTCATTACCTTTCAAGTGTGATCGTAACCTGGTTCTGTTGAAACCTGTTTCTTGTGTGACCTGATGACCTAGTGTGACCTGTTTCTAATAATACTGTACTCTCGTGACTTTAACAAGGCATAAACTTGCCATTTCTCCATTTTCAGTGTTGGTCTGTACAATAGATTAACACTATGATATGGTGCTAGTCACGGAGAAGTTCTATGGAATGGGTGTAAACTTTAGTATTATCTTATTCTGCCACTGAGCTATATAAAATAAGCTGCGGATGGCCAAAAAGCTCCGCCTAGGGAAAATGAATGAATTAAATTTGACGTAATGAGACCTGATGCACTGAAGGATGGTAGTGCAGGAGGGAAGCCAGATGATCACTAACGCAAGCTAGTGTGACAGAGCCTGTCTCTACATCACATTATTTTAAAGGTGGTGGGTCAGTATTCTAGTGACCAAGTATGACCAAGAGCAGTATAATTAGTTTTACCAAATATTACCTAGAGTGACAGTATAGTGTGACCTAATGCATCCTGGTATGAATGACCAAACACACTGCACTACAGGGTGTTGGTAAGGCAAGATGGCACCCTAATAATCAGTGAAGTGCTGCAGACAGACGAAGGCGAATATGTCTGTGTGGCCACCAACCCAGCCGGCATCAGACGCTCTGCCCCGGCCATCCTAGATGTGATTGGTGAGTACTAGGCACCATGCACTCTGCCTCGGCCATCTTGGTTGTCAACGGTGAGTACCAGGCACTAGGCACTCTGCCTCGCCCGTCTTAGACGTCATTGGTGGGTACCAGGCACCAGGTACTCTGCCTCGGCCATCATAGACGTGGTATCAGTTGCCAGAAACTTTTATTGATAGTTTATTGCCTCATGTACTCGTTATATGCCTTAGAGACAAACGCTAATGGCCTTTATTACATTTCTTGGTCACCCGCTGAAGTAGCTGCTTGTTTAGTTACACACAGTTGAAAGAAATTTATCTTTCTTATTGGCTAGCCATAAAGACATTTTATTTTTCAAACAGCTAGTTTTGACAACTATTTGTGATTAGTGACAATGTTGAAAAAAATATCTTTGTTGTTATCTTGCTTTAAATTTTTTTTCCTAACAACTGCTTTCAATAACTGCCTGTGATTTGTAGCACTGGTGTGAAAATTTAATTTCTGGTGGTTTGGTCTTTTTTTTTTTTTTTTTTCTAACTGATGGTTTTGAAGATAAAAATTTTGAGTTCCTCAGTTTTTGTTTTTGTGTAGTGCAGAACACTGGGCAGAGTAGGTCAGTTGTTGGAGAACGATAAACACATTTCAAAAAACATTTTTAAAAGGTGTAAATATAAATGTCATTATATGTAATACTTTTTTTTTTTCCCTTAAGAAATGACAAACTGCATTCACACTCAGATGTGTGGTGCCATAAATTTCCAGCAGCATCAGCAAGTGCATAATATTTGTTTTTGTTCATGTGGGTCTTTAAATTGTTTATTTTTGTTCTTTTGGCATAACGTCCATATATTTCCATGCTCATTTTCCTTGGTGATATTAATGAAAATACCTAGTCAGCGATGATATATCTGGCAAGCAGATTCTTTATCTTCAGAATGCAGCAACTGTAAAGGCATTGATGTTACTGATCGAGAACTTTCCGGTGTTATATTGTTCGGTTAGGTTTAATTTCGGTTAGGTTTGCCTGAGTCAGATTAGATATATAGTTGGTGTAGGCCAGACTGATTAATGTCAGCATGGGCTAGGCTAGATCTGGTGCTGGACATGGTCGAATTCCCGTTACTGTTGCGATAGCGCCCATGTAACTGGAAGAAATGGCCTAGACGAACAACGATTTGTTACCACTCATCCACAGTGTTAAGCTATTACACTACACATGCACAGATTCTGTCTGTCTGTCTCTGTCTGTCTGTCTGTCTCTGTCTGTCTGTCTGTCTCTCTCTCTCTCTCTCTCTCTCTCTCTCTCTCTCTCTCTCTCTCTCTCTCTCGAGGCGTGTAGTTCTTGCCTGCCAGTCCCTGTTGCTCCTCCCAGTCGGACTGTATCGTGGCTGAACAGATCAGCCAAAAAACAAAAACAACTCCTCACAATGAACATATGGCTGAATTAACACCCAGAGCAAAACACCATGTAAGCACACACACACACACACACACACACACACACACACACACACACACACACACACACACACACACACACACACACACACACACACACACACACACACACACACACACACACACACACACACACACACACACACACACACACACACACGTTTCGATGGAGTAAACATCAAGACTGCAGAACTTCAAAACCTCATGCTTACAACATCGACATACGCATTCATATTAAAACTAAACTCAAAGACAAGTACAGCACTCCACACTTCAAATATTACATTACAGTTAAACAAGGCAGCCAACAACAGAGGGTGACCTCATGACACTCATGCACAATCATCATCATCATCATCATTCCTAGTTCTCCTACCTGCACATGGGACTGAGGTTTGGTACAGAAGTCATGAAAATATAAGAGTACGATAGTGGGAGAACTAGTCAACAACATACCAGTGAAATGAGCCACACACCCATTCATCCACCATTCAGGTCCCCGGAATCCTGGTTCACCTGAGTGTTAGTCAGTTTTCGACGTGTATTTTCATATTCACCTCTCCAACAAAGTCAGGTCGACGACTGCCAGGTTAAAAAGGAGTGCTGAACCCTTGTCACAAACTCCTCCACAACATAAATATTCAGCCAGTCAGCTCTAAAGCCTCATCAACTCCCATATCTCTTTCTCACCCGCTCATTTACCATTTCTGTCCACCTCATCTTGGCTTACTACACCTCCTCCATCGTTCAAACTCGGTCAGATAATAAGATATACCATTTTTATCACTTCGCGCCTATTCTCTCCACATGACTATGTCATCTAAGCAAACACTCTTCATTGTTGGTGTCCAAAGATTTCTTAACTCCAAATCTTTCACGATTTACATTATTCCATATTCTATCATTCTTTTAACTCTACACACATTCCTTAACAGCCCCCTCTTTACACTTCTTACACTTTACTTCCTTTCTTTTGCACATTTTCCTCCCTTTTCTAACACGGCTCCCAGGTACTTAAACTGCCTCTCCAATTGAAAACTTTCTCTGATCACTGTAATTTCACACTGGGAGTCACCTTCTGTCTTCACAGCCTTGTCTGCTATGTGCATGCAGCACTGCATTATCTGCATACCTCAGCTCTGAAATACTCCCGTCCTTCACCATTCATTACCAGCGTCATCCCTCTCTGAAGGACTCGTGCTTTTACCTTTCTTGTAAACCCAATTACTTTTTTTTTTTTTTTCTGAACAACCATGGGGATATCACACAACCTTGTCTCATGCCAACATCGACCTTAAACCATTCACTTAGATCTCCACCCACCCATATGCATGCTTCACAGCCATCGTAAAAACTCTTATCGGCACTCAGCAGGTTGCCATCGACACCAAACATACTCAGATTCTTCCAAAATCCTTTTCTACTTATTTTGCCGTATGCTTTTTCTAGTTTAATTTATACCGAAAATACTGTATGGTCCTTTCAAGCCTTCTTCACTATCGGTCTCATTGCATATATTTGATCCACACATCCTCTACGACTCCTAAAACACCCTGTTTGTCGCTCACTATCCTTCTGATAATAATAATAATCATCATCATCATCATGAGAAGGTGTGTAATGGATGCAAGAGTATATAGAGGTTGGGGGAGTGTACTTTCGGACCACCACCAGCCAATTAAAATGGAGAAATAGAAGAAGGGAAGGACAGGAGGGAGTAGTACATAGAAGGAGAGCGGAAACGGTACAAGAGGATGGAAAAAAGGCAGAATATATGAGGGGAAGTGGAGGAGCGATTGGGAAAAATTAATATAGATTGGAGCAGATGGGGGACGTGGAAGGTGTGTGCAAGATATTCACAGATGAAATCTGTGCAGCATGTGAGGTGGTGTGTGGGGTGAAGAGAAGATGATAGGAGGTGCAGGGAACAGCATGGTTAACTGAAGGGGTGAGAGAGGCTGTGACACAAAAGAAGAAAGCTTATAATGGGGGGATGAGAAACAGAGATGCTGAAGAAGTTGAGAGACTGAAGAGAGAGTTATACATAGAGAGGAAGAGAGAGGTGAAAAGATTATTAAGAGAGTAAGAAGAGAGTGGATGAGGAATTTGGAAGGAACTTGAATGTTAACTGGAGGGTATATAAAATTGTTCTGGAAAGAGGTAAAAAAAGTTAGACAGGGTGCCAAAGAAGTCAGCTGAGGAGAGAAAGATAAAAATGGTAGATTACTAGTGTAGAAGGGAGAAAAAAAATGAGCAGATGAAGAGAGCACTTTAAGGAATTGTTGAGTGTAGAGAATGAAAGTAATGCAAGTATAAGTGGCTGGGGAAGGGCTGGGAGAGGAGGGATGTGAGAAGAGAGGAAGAAATCAGTAGGATGGAAGTTGTGAAAGCAACGAAGATATTTGAAATGGGGAAAGCCCCAGGAACTGATGGAGTGTGTAGTGAAATGCTGAAGCATGGGGGAGAGATAGTAGTAGAATGGATGTGGAAGACGAGCAGATTGGCCTTGGAGAAGGGTAGAGTCCCGGAGGATAGGAAGTTAGGTATAATTATTCCCTTGTACAAAGGAAAAAGGGAAAAAGAAGTGTGTGGTAATCTTAGGGGCATTTGTCTTCTTAGTGTAATAAGAAAAGTATTTGGTAAAATGCTTATTGACAGAGTCAGGGAAATAACAGAGCAATTAGTTGGAGAAGAACAGGAAGGTTTTAGGAAGAAGGGAAGAGGTTGTGTAGATCATTCTTATGTCTTTAGTGGAAAAGTTTCTAGGGAAGGGAAAGAAGTTGTATGCAGCCTTCATGGATTTGGAGAAAGCATATGACAGGGTGGATAGATAAGGATTGTGGAAAGTATTAAGAATATGTGGAGTAGATGGGAAGTTGTCGAATGCCGTGAAAAGAATGTATGAGGGTGCTAAGGCTTTAGTGCATGTGGATAGTGAACTGAGTGAATTTTTCTATTTGAAGGTCGGATTGAAACAAAGATGTGTCATGTCTCCCTGGTTGTTCAATATGTATATGAATTTGGTTATAAAAGAGATACAAGGTAGGGCAGTGGATGTTGGAGCGGCCCTAGTGAGAGAGGATAGTGTTTGGAAACTACCTGTACTATTGTTTGCAGATGATGTGTTGTGAAGTGAAGATGAAGTGGAGCTGCAAGGCTTGATGAATGAGTTTGGGAGAGCGTGTAAGAAACGGAATCTTAGAGTGTATGTAGGGAAGAGTAAAGTTATGGTCTTCGAAAGAAATGAAGTCAGTGAATGTACAGTGAGGCTGGATGAGGAAGAAATGGAAAATGTAAGTGCATTTAAGTACTTGGGTAGTGTGATGAGTAAGGATGGAAATTTAGAGGGTAACGTGCTTGAAAGGGTGCAACAGCGAAGAAAGGTTGCTGGTTCCTTGAAAGCAGTGATAAGAAACAGGGAAGTGAGCATGGAAGTGAAAAAGCTACTACATGACAGTATTGTGATACCAACTCTAACGTATGGAAGTGAAGCTTGGACCTTGCTGGAGGGACAGAAGTCAAGAGTGAGAGCAGTGGAAATTAGTTATTTGAGAGAAGCCTGTGGAGTCACACGGAGAGACAGACTGACAAATGAGGAAGTGAAGGAGCGTTGTGGTATGGATGTGGATGTGATAGGAAAGGTTAGGAGAAACACACTGAGGTGTTATGGACATGTGGAGAGGATGGAGAGCGAGAGACTGACGAGTAGAGTGTATGTGAGTGAGGTGGAGGGGGTGAGAGGGAGGGGTAGGCCGAAGATGAGATGGGGGGATGGAGTGGAGAAGTATATGAGAGTGGGGGGTGTGAGCTGGGAGCAGGGCACTGAAATGGTCAGGGACAGGGGCAACATGGGGGCAGTTTGTTTGTGGCCACCCCTTATGGGATTAATGCGTCTGGCAATATATTGATAGATCATCATTATTATCATCATCATCATCATCATCATCCGGACCTCCTTTCCTACCCCAGGGCAGGGTGAGAAACAACGTCCAGACATAATGATATAATAATAATAATAATAATAATAATAATAATAATAGTAATAATAATAAAAATATTAACTAGAGGCCCTCCAAGGGGGGAATCACACCAGCCGCGATCCGATACATATCTAGCACGGCTCGGAGTGTGACCTTGACCTTGACCTACCTTTACCAGTTTCGAACTCATAGAAGATTTTTATCTTTGATATCTTGAGCGGTTGCTAAGTTATTTTGCTAACAGACACACAGACAGATGGATAAACTAAAAACAATACTTGTAGGAGATTTTCATCCCTATTACACGCCTGTAAAATTTTGTGATAATATCCTGAGCAGTTGCGAAGTTATCGTGGTAACAGACTCACAGACCTTGACCTACCTTTGTCAATTTCGAACCCATGACCCATTTTTTTCCCTACTACAAACCTGTAAAATTTTGTGATGATATCTTGAGCGGTTGCGAAGTTATCATGCTAACACACACACACACACACACACACACACACACACACACACACACACACACACAAACTGAAAACAATACCAGCTTCATTATCAGGGCATAATAATGAAATGCCGAGAACTCGGGTCCTTAGCTGTTGATGTAAAGCGTCGCTTGGTACGCCTCCACCAATTCTTGCACACGGATTAGCCACATAACTTCCATGACAGGGTTCACTGTGAGTTGAAATGAGTCAAAAGATAATTTTAGTTTACCCCATGTGACCTTGACATTTGATATGTTGACCTTGATGGCCTAAACTATTCAACTTCTCTTTATACTGTATTTTTTACAAAAGTTTGGTCGAAATCCGTTGAGAGGCTCAAGAGATATCATGCCCACAAGAACAAACTAATTCGGATTTTCACCATACTTTCATCTACTCATACTCCATCACAGACAATAGTTTTGTGGAAATCTGTACATGGGTTCGGGAGTACGCAACCAGAAAAGTGTTACAGACAGATGGACTCATGCATGCACACACAGACAGACCAATCTTTTAATTCCTTCACCATAGGTGAGCCGAGGCATAATTACCAGCTGTGATAGCGAGGCTGATATTATTTTCATTGAGTGTGTGTGTGTGTGTGTGTGTGTGTGTGTGTGTGTGTGTGTGTGTGTGTGTGTGTGTGTGTGTAATTCACCAGGTAGGTCAGGATCTCTTGATGGTCGTGATCGTCAGCTTTTACCCTCCCGGAAGGGAGCTGAGAGCTCATATAGTCCGATCTAAGGGCAAGGCTGTGACCTTCACACACGCACACACGTCCCCTTGCTCAAGGGGGACAGTAACCACCCATTTCGTCAGTGAAACTTTTCGCAACCTGAGCGAGGCGCGAACTCCCGTCTACCAGATGGCAAGCGAGAACACTACCACTGAGCCAGCGAGCGGTGTGTGTGTGTGTGTGTGTGTGTGTGTGTGTGTGTGTGTGTGTGTGTGTGTGTGTGTTCAGACAACTGCTTTGCATCTGCTCAAGAAATCATCACAAATTTTTGCAGGTGTGTAGTGGGGAAAAAGATGGACCACGAGTTCGAAATTGGTGAAAGTAGGTCAAAGTCTGTGTGTCTGTTACAAAGATAACTTCGCAACCACTCAAGATATCGTCACGAAATTTTACAGGTGTGTAGTAGGGATGAAAATCTCCTACAAGTATTGTTTTTATTTTGTTTCTCTGTCAGTGTGTCCGTGTGTCTGTTAGCAAGATAACTCCACATCTGCTCAAGATATCATCACAACATTTTACAGGTCTGTAGTAGGGATGAAAATCTCTTACGAGTTCGAAATTGGTGAAAGTAGGTCAAGGTCTGTGTGTCTGTTACCAAAATAACTTCGCAACTGCTCAAGATATCACAAATTGTACAGGTTTTTAGTAGGGATGAAAATCTCCTACGAGTTCGAAACTGGTGAAAGTAGGTCAAGGTTAAGATTTTATTCCGAGCCGCGCTAGATATGTATCGGCTTGCAGCTGATGTGATTCCCCCTTTACTTCTGTTGGCAGAAGTAATGGTCCCAGAAATTTATCAAACTCCACCAAGGCCCTCGATTAGTACGTCCATAGCCTGCATGAGAGGCAGGTGTTGTTCTTATTTTTAAAAATGGTAGTTAATTGATAATTCCATGAATTCGAAAGAAAGTAGGACAAAGTTGCGCTGTGTGTGAAAAACAGTCGTAAGTGGTACACAGTTGATGAGTGCCTCACATCCTTCTGAATAGCCAGTAGCACACATGGGGCACTTAGTACAGAATGTCTTTTAGGCAGTGCACTATGGAAGCTATTTATGTCATATTCATGAAACCAAGTTCAGACACAAAATGTCAAGCCTGTGCTCATTAGAGTTTCATTAATATGATTCATCTTGTTGTGAATGTAAGGAATGTTAAGAAGGGCAATTTTGAAGAATTGTTCCAGAGGGGTGTTAGATCAAGTTGGTGTTTTAAATAAATCCTTTCTTTTGGGAAACCATAACTGAGTAATGTTCGCTAGATACAAAATGGGCAACCAACTGCTCAGTCCTTGGAGGACATATGGAAGGGCAACTTACATAATTATTTGAGAGAATTATTACTACAGTCTTTAGATTAACGAGCTCCAGTACACAACACACTTGGGCTCGTCGAACTTTCTTATAAACTTATCAGATCTGTGAACAAAATGATACTGAACTAGGGACTTTCCCTTCACAAATATCGTACAGCAAACAGGAAAACTCATACCCAGTGACAAGAACACAAATGTCATCAATACAAGGAAAACTATAAAATGTAACATAAGTCACACTATATGTTATTATCCACAGATCACCACCTACATCAAGCCCTGCAGTAAACACTCTCCCCTCCCCCATTATAAAGCACTTTAACACATTAATGGTTGGTGATCTTAATTTTTAAAAAAATCATGGTCAAACACAAAGACCCAAGACAACCGCGGAGCCCTCATCCAAGATCAGCTCGAACAACTAAACATCTTGAACACCCATCACTCACCAACGCAACTTCCTCACAGGCCTCACGAGACAAACTCCTCCCTTGACCTCACTTTATGTACCCCTTCATTAGCCATTCAAACCTCCAGGAAAGCAGGTAATAGCCTCTGATCTGACCACCTCCCTGTCAGTATATCGCACAATATCAGTAGTTAATGGTATCTGATCTGACAATCTACCCTTTTATTTTATCACAGTGTAAAGTAAATTCAGTTAGGGACGGAAACCTTTACAAGCTGCAAGAAGGCTAATTGACACGGTTTACTTAAGACGGAAGAAGCAATATAAACTTTCAGCCCTTTTTAACACACTGGCAAAACAAGCATCGCCTTCAATAGAATCATCAAAACGGCCAACACATACCTTATTCCTATTAGTAACACCAGATACGCCAATCTTAAGTTCCATAAGTAAAATAACTTACCGAAAAAGAAACAAATCTAAGAGAGGAAAAAAAATCAACTAAACTCTGATGAATCCATGCAGAACCAATACAGCACAGTTAACGAAATTATCAAAACATGCAAACAAGACAACTGATTAAATTTTGAAGAGAACTTTGCCTGAAAAACAAACAGCAGCAAATTTTAGAAGACAATAATAAACATCCGCACATCAAAACATTCACTCCCTCCAGCGCATGAAGCTTTAGTGAAAAACATCAGAACCATCCTCACCATAAAAGATGTAGCCCACAACGTAATAAACTAAAAAGAAAAATAACACAAAAACCAACCCTTAAATCAGAGCTATCACAGAAAATTATGAAACTTAAATGAAAAAAAAGTGTCCCCAGTCATTTTATAACAAGTGCTGCAAATTATTATTATTTTTTTTAATCCAAAGCAACAGGACCAGACCAGATAACAAACATCCACTTAAAACTCTTCGATCCCTTAGTCATAGCTGATCATACTGAGTTTTAAATTTTTCTTTTTTTCACAACCAAGTCTCAAATATCTGGAAGAAAACATTACCATCCTTATACTCAGGTATATTAATGTACCACCTGTGCTTCGTGAACGTATAGATCTATGTTGCCGCTGTGCACATCATTCGAGATCGTGGAAAGACTAAGAGAACATCACTCACCACGATCCTTTGTCAGACTCCCAGTATGGATTCACACATCCTTCCAAACTGATAACTCCAGCTAGGAGCCACACTAGCAGCAACAGACATAACGATTTCTATGCAGTACTAATGTGTATTCTAATAAGTAAGTTCATAAGCAAAAATGCTGAAGATGATAACAGTAAATGGTTAACCAATTTCCTTTCACGCAGACAGGAACAGGTACGCTGCCAAAATCAAACTTCCATATTCAGATAAATTTCTAATGGTGTCTCAGAGATCTTTGTCCTTTTACTTTTACTTTTCAACCTTTTCCTCCACTATCTGCAAACCCTCTCCCTTTCTCTGACATTACTATCTCGTGTTATTTGCCCAGCAAAAGCATTAGAACACTCAGAAGTCAACAATTAGCAGGGCAACTCCATTGGAGCCTATTGTCTATAGATCACTGGCTTCTGCAAAACAGAATTATTTCTTCTCCGGCCTAAGCAGCATCAACCTCTTCATTCCAGACACACATGACTCTCACATGCACCATCTGGCCTATCTGTTAAACCAGACAATTCCATTGGAAAGACTCCTCAAAATTCTGCTTGTGGCTACTCAGTACATACAACCTTTTCTGAACATCCATTCAGCTTTGATGGTACGGCATCTCGTCAACTCGATGCTCTGAAAACATTCATTGGTACCACCTTCGGACAGCACAAAGAATTCTCTCTCTCTCTCTCTCTCTCTCTCTCTCTGTCTGTCTCTCTCTCTCTCTCTCACACACACACACACACACACACACACACACACACACACACACACACACACACACACACACACACACACACACACACACACACACACACACACACACACACACACAAAAGAAAGCAAGAAAGAAGTGGATAACCGACCCCAAGGTACGCCTACATTAAGCACCACGAACCTGGAAAAGCTTCGGAAACCTTAAAACAAAATTCCTGTGATTAATATACGTCACAGTAATCACAAAGGTCGGAAGTACAGATCATTTGCTTAAAAAAACAAAAATCGTTCCAGTCGAAGATCATATGAATGTAAGAGTCAGGCAATTCATTGCTTTAGCTCGAGCAACTTTATGTCGTATTAGCCTTCACGCCCTCAAAGAAAAGCACCTAACACCATACAGAGTGCCTCAACAATACCCATTTTCCTTCATCCAACACTACACTTCGCAAATACATGAAGGACTACAAAGGAAAGCAAACAGCAACAGAACTAATGGGCCTTTTGACAGTGTTTGTTACAGAAGATTATGACTGTGGCATCTAATTCCATGAGGTGAAGATAAGAGTAAAGCAGAAATCACCCCACTCCCATCAAACCCTGTAGCTGAAGCCAGCACGGAAAAAATGAGGACCACCCTGTAGCATATTAAAAAAAAAAAAAAAAAAAAATGCTGTGGAAATTTCATAAGGAAGACGGAAAAAAAAAAGTCATTCTTCACTAACTTCTTCTGCAAGGGAATATGCACTTTGCAACATCCATGATCTGCATGACAGGAAAATCGGGTAAATTTTGTATTATTCATTCATGAATTTATTTAACTAGGCAATCGAAGCCAGAAACCTATCCATCGACTTGTATTACTGTATCACTGTCTACCATATTCCTAAGCACTTTGTTCCACGTGCTGACTACTCAGTTGAAGAGTAAGTGCTTTGCATCAATTGTCTGGAAGCGTTTGCCTATAATTTATAACCATTATCTCTAATGTTATTCGATCTGTCCATTGTGAGGGACTTATCAACCACCACATTGTCATGCCCTTTAAGAATTATATGGCTGTATCAGATCTGACTGTATCCTTCGCGCTGTCAAGTTAAACAGATTTAACTATTCCAAACGTTTCTTGTATGATATATTCCACAATTGGAGTGTCATTTTTGTCAACCTTTATTGTACTTTCTTAAATTTCTCCATCTCTTCCTTGTAATATGGTGACAATAATTATACACAGTACTCCAAATGCGGGCGCACTAATGAATTATAAAGGGTGAAGATTATTTTCTTCGATGTGTATTAGAATGCTTAACCAAAGAATGCCACTAATTTGATAGCTTTATTATATCTGTGCACTGTAGACTTGGTTTTCAGTAATGATACAATTATTCCTAATTTTTTCCTCGGTTTACATTATCAAATTGAGTACCATTCATAATGTAGTTAACCTTAGCAATTTTTACTCCGAATAATTAGGACTTTGCATATATCAGTATATAAATTCATATCCGCCATTGCCATCCATCTGCAGCTACATAGCTTCTTTCATGAACCACCACTAGACTTCTACTGCTCAGAAATTACTTTACACAGAGCGACACTAGAACAACTAGTCAGATTGTCATGTGGTCACCACCCTACCCAGCTACATTACCAACAATACGGCGAGAGTGCAATACTGACTCACACCATAGAATGCATATTCGCTTCATGCATCTCACTATTACAACACAGTCCTTGAACAACCTCAACAACCGATCTCTGGGAGCACCACTTTGAAGTGGCCAGTTTCCTGCGGTCCACAGGGTTCACGCCCAGATGGGCCTGAGGTTGCAACAACAACAACAATTACATTAGGGTTAGCTGAGTCTGGTTTCCTAAAGCTAGGCAGAGACGCGTTTGCACAAGCTAAAGTTATCTTAGTTTAGGTTAGGACATTAGACATGGGTAAAGTTTTTTTTCAGTTAGGTTAGTTTGGCATAGTCAGGTTTGCTTTGGTTAAGTTAAATCTGATTATTTTAAATATGTTTAACCATGTTAGGTTGTTTTTTCTTTGCATATGTTATGCCAAGTTTGGTTAGGTTTATATAGGTTAATTTAAATTTGGTTCATGTTTAACTGGTTATGCTATGTTAGCCTGGGTTAGTCTGACATAAGTTTGGTATGGTAAGGCATCATTTGCCATGACAACGTTAAGAAGTTAGTAAGAAACGTTTGGTTAGACTGAGCTAGGTTTTCCAGGGTTAGGTTTGATATGATACGCAATGGAAAGTAATTTTGCTTTGGTTATGTCAGATTAAATTAGGTTCTTACCAGATTGCCTGATGTTTATTATCCGTGTTTTTCACCATGGTTTTCTTCTAGTTCAAAGGCGTGTCCAATTTTTGCATTGTACTCGACTGCCGAAGCAGTAAGGGTGAGAATAGTTTGAAATAATTTAAGCACAGGTATTAAGAAAAAAAAAAGCCGATTTATGATTGTTTATAATAGCAGATAGTTACCCAAAAAGTTTTAATTCATGCAAAAACACTGTATACAGTCCCCTGAATGATAATGAGAAATGTCGGTATGCGTTTTGTCCCTTGCTGTTCCCCTAGTGACGGTGACAAGAATACCATATCAATGATGATTATAAAATTATATCCCATTATTATAATGCAACCTCATCTCCCATTTCCGTGTCATGCAAATGATTAAAGGGCTACAGCAACAACAGCTGCACAACTTTACTCTCTCTAACCATAATGTCTCTTCCCCAGTAATGACGACAGATATATCTGCATTGGTAGAGATAAAATAAGCCTCCCTATGCCGACGCACAACCTTACTCCTCATTCCCCTCACGTTCCACCAGTGGCGCCGTTCTGGGTGAAGGCGCCCCGTGACGTGGCTGGGGTGGTGGGGGGCAGAGCGGAGCTCAAGTGTCGCGTGGGGGGAGAGCCGCCCCCCACAGTAACATGGCGTCGGGCGGGAGGGCAGGTGCCAGTGGGGCGGGCGCGGGTGGTGAAGGGGCGCGGCCTGTTGTTGGAGCCCCTCACGCCGCAAGATGCAGGTGTCTACCTCTGTACTGCAGCCAACACTGCTGCCACCATCACTGCCAACGCAACCATCACCGTCTTATGTAAGCTAACTGGCTCAGTCCATATTCACATACATTATCTATTAAGTAATGTACACACCATCACCATCGAAAAGCTGAAAGCACCTTACCATACCAGGTACCTCAGCCACAGTCACTGTTTAATTATTATGTAGAAAACACCACCACCACCGTCAGCAGCAAGCGGAGGAGATGCTGTCATTCCTCCCTCGGTGTATAGTTTTAAAATAATTTACACACCATCACTGTCATACAGTAAGTTGAATGGACTCTTGTCTACATTCAGTCTTTAGGTATTAAGTAATGAACTACTCCACTACATAATCATTACATATTTACAGTGCATTCAACAATGAGTTGCTCATTGATATATGGCCCTGTGTCCAACTCCATAATATCGAGCTAACATCCACGTGATACACAGTACCATCTACTCATCATTGGCTGCTGATGAACTGATTGATAAGTAAGACAGTTAAAAAATGGGTTTTTAGGAAGGCTATGGATCATGGAATGTAATCATTATTTATCTGTATAACTCATACCGTTAGTCAAGGTAATTTTTTTCTTTATAAAATACTGAATTACCAATAAACATGACAATATATATATATATATATATATATATATATATATATATATATATATATATATATATATATATATATATATATATATATATATATATACAGTATATATATATATATAAATATTGCAGAGAGAGAGAGAGAGAGAGAGAGAGAGATCAGGGATAACTGTACTGAATAGGGAGGCTGCCAGAGATCGAGCAGGATGGGAAGCCGCCATTAGTTGACCAAGGCCGACGCATACAAGCATATTGGAACCTTTATAAAAGAAACGAGACGACATAATAACGTCAAGCTGTGTGTGTGTGTGTGTGTGTGTGTGTGTGTGTGTGTGTGTGTGTGTGTGTGTGTGTGTGTGTGTGTGTGTGTGCGTGCGCGCGCGCGCCTGCTTTCGCGTTGGTTCGTTTCTTTCACGAGAACGGTAATAGATATTGACCTAATTCGTTTTACATTAGGTAGGGTTAAGTCCAGGGAGTGTCAGAAATATACCAAACACTTTGGCGATAGCACTCGACGTGGCGGCGTGATTTTGTCGGGAATCGCGACATGAGAAATTATGTGAAAATTATTTTTTCGACTTTATGGTCAAACTGGTTATCATGAACTCAGTAACAGTATGGGAGCAAAGATAATGGTATTTGCAAACATTTGGTAATGGAAAGGCTCTTAGTCCCGCAAATTCTTGTCGAAAAGCACTAATATATCTGTATATACCTATATGTATCTTTATCAACCTCTCTCTGTCTCTGTCTCTGTCTCTCTCTCTCTCTCTCTCTCTCTCTCTCTATATATATATATATATATATATATATATATATATATATATATATATATAGCATCATCATAATCATCATCATCAACAGCCGTTTGAATATCCACTGCAGGACCGGCCTATCTCGACCGAAGTCGGGACGATAAATCCATTGTATCTCTACCAAGTGGCTTAGGCTGTCTGGTACAGATTATATGTAGGGTGAGAAGGGCTTCTAAGTGTAATTGTAGTGTTTGAGTGGCTTTGGATGTGTGTGTAGTCTGTGAACCAAGTGTAATCGGCTCGCGCAAGCCGACTGGGTGCAAGCATACTTTATAGTATGCGACACTGGTTCAACCACAGCACCCCTTGTGTCCGCCAATGCAGTACGCGTGGCCGGGTGAACACTCCCAAAGTTTATTACCCTGGTGGGGCGCGAACCCTGGTTCATCCGTGTACGAAACGCACACTCAACCACTATACCACAGAGGCTCCATATATATATATATATATATATTTCAATTTATCTTTAAAAAAGTTGAAATTTCTTTGTCTCATCCCCTGCCTTTGTTCTACTCCTTACAAAAACAAGGCACGCCGATTTTCATCACACTTGGATGATATTTACTGGCGTGCCATGGAGCAACAAAGTTTTAATCCCTTATCACCCATTGTTGTTGCTCTATACTCTGAATCATCAACATCAAAGAGTCAGTGTTCATGCATTCATGGATTATGTTTGTTTTGTTTCAATGTTCAGTTAGGATGTTGCATTATCAGTTTTTATTGCTTTTTTGTTTCCACGTCGTTCCCAGATGGAAACTCACAAGACAGTCTACATGCTTGGTTCAGTGGTTACAGAGATAACTGGAAACAAATTACCGTCAAATCGACAGGCCTTCGGGTACTCTATGCATCTACATAGAGGGCAATGGCAATTCGCGATACAGTTTGCAAAGTGAAAACATTGTGGGATAAAGCAAATTTACCATCTCGATAGGAATACCACTGTATCAAGAAGTTGGGAATAATCTTCACAGCTTTGACTGGGCTGAAGAAGCACTCCTCCTGTACAACAGAATATCGCAAGGAATAGGAGTGGTTGTTTTTTGGATTCCCTCGAAGATATATTTGACATTTCTCACACTGATACCCAGTGGCATGTACAGTACCTCATTGAGAGGACTGGGAATTTCTCCTTCAGCGCCAGAAAGAACATCCTGGAAGCATAGGGGGACTCGACATAACTCACCAGAAAAAAGTCATGGCTTGACAATAACAGGAGGAAACTACTAAGAAGCTGAGAAAGCGTTCCAAGCATTAGATGGAGGCAGCTTTTGAGAAAATCTTCCAGGAATCCTCCTCATCCAGTTCTGAGGATGAGACAAAGACTGTAGGAGCCAGTGCCGGACAATGCACGTCACTTCAGACACCTGCAAATGACCCTTTTCCTCCAAATCGGCGAGCAGTGAGATATATATGACGAAGGCCTGGGTTTCAGCTCCACTTTCAGCTCAAGCTCCTCTCACTGACTTTATCTTGATGCAGCAACTCATCAAGTACCTCCAAAAGAAAATCTCTGAAGCCACCATAAAGAAACTGGGCTCTCATCTATGGTATCTTTCTGAGGAAGCATTTGGTCTTGCTTTCTTCGATGACAGGACCACTGTTGACACAAAGCTCCGGATGGTGCTGGCAGTCAACAGAGAAGCCCCAGAGTCACCACTGAAGAAACTCGAATACCCAAAACCGTTTTTGTCGGAGATGCTTTGGATAGCCTGGTAACCATCAACACCTGGACTTTCTTTTCTAGACCTGGCTTTCCCAATGACATTCTTCAGGATGACCCCATTTCCTGGACAGAGACTGCAGCTTATACTCAGGCTAGGGATATAGACCACAAGCTCCCGGTTGTCAATGATAGGGCTGAGCGAGCTGTGGCCCTCATGAAGGAGCTGAACAAGAAGCTCACCAAGGGGGAAGAGCAGCTCCAGTTCCTTCTTCGTGTTGTAGAAGACCACCGACGTCAGTTTCCTACCCCTGTCAAGGGGATTTCTTACCAAAAGGAAAGCTTTAGTGTGAACTTCTATGCTTGTACTACAACTTTTCAACATATGTATTTGTGTTATAACTTTCGGTGTTCAGGGCGACCCCAAAATACTAAATAAAGCGAATGATTTTTGGTTCAATGGCTTTTCTCATCAAGTGCAACAAATCTCGGGAGTGAGACCATCCAGATTCATACTTTGAGTTTTCTCCCTCTTACCCACAACATCTCTCTCTCTCTCTCTCTCTCTCTCTACTAATTTTCTCAGTCATTGTATGTTGTATATTGTATAAGTTTTATAGCCGGCCATACTGGAGCACCCAGGAGGCTGAAAGTTGGGGAACAGAGGTAACTTGGAATGTGGAAGAATATAGGCATGATGGTTTTGGCTTCTGAAGCATTGAGGCTGCTAGTGTTATGGCCATGATGGCCAGAACTGCCCTTACAAGGCCAAATAAGTGGTTAGCCACCAAGGCCATTTTAAATTTTATCTACCGATCTTTCTATTTTCCATTTTTCTCTGATGCAGCAGCTTGAGCAAGTGTGTTTCTGTGATCACGTGGTGGCAACGATTAGCGAGAGAGAGAGAGAGAGAGATGGGAGCCTTCAGCTGCTCTCAGACAGTCGTTTTCCACCAAATATTGCACATGCCTCCGGACGCGCGAAAAACGCATGCAAAAATTCAATAAACACTATTCAGTTTGACAGGGTTAAACAGTTTCACCTCTTCTTCAACATATGTCAGCTGTCTGGCGTCGACAGGCGTGATGTCACTTTGGCAGCCAATGGCCGCACCGCTAAGGTCAACATTCCTCTGGCTAATGGCACCTGCCATGCTGTAAAGCTACTAGCCTGCTACTAGCTCATAACATCGAATTTCCGAGCTTCAAACCTATTCTAATTTAGCTTTTTTTTTTTTTTTTATGACATTGGATCGACTAAAGGTTCAAATGATGGAAGTCTGATTTTGTAATTATAAAGTAAACACAATAGATAGGTGTTTGAAGAATAAATACTAGCATAATGCAGCGTATGGAACATCAGTGTCGAGCGTAGTGAGCAAAACTCTAAGAAAATGCATGGATAAAATGCATCAGGCGTTTCGAGAATTGTCATGGAATCAGAGAGAGAGAGAGAGGAGTCTGCAGCCACGTTAGCCACAATCCGTAACTGAGCCGATAGAGCTGGCTATCTGTGTGTGATGGGTTTTGAGCACCAGAGGTGTACATGCCGACAACTTACTAGTTCATGGTGCATTACAAACAATCAGAACAGCTTGCTACGACATGCTTGTGTTTTGAGTGCCAAAGTGCTCCAAAAATGCACACAGCTTCCTATCATGCAGAAGTTTCCCGGATTGGTGGCTGGGAATTTCCCAAAAAACCACCCGTGTAAGACACCTCATGGGCAGAGATGGAAGTCTTCCTGACTGTCAATATATACCTTTATTATGTGCCATGTACCTGTTTGTCTGAGAAAAACGCATTTTCGAGAATACTGCTAATAAATCGACATGGCTAACTAAGCAGCAATCGATCTGGTCTGAAGGCCCAGCTCACCCAGAGGACCAAGCCTGTTAGGCCCACAAATCGTGCCTAAGCGGCTAGTGTACATATCTCATCTCATCTCATCTCATCAGCTGTTTGAGTGTCCACTGCAGGACCGGCCTATCCCGACCGAAGTTAGGATAATACAGCCAATGTATCTCTACCAAGTGGCTTAGGCTGTCTGGTAGAGATTGTATGTAGGGTGAGAAGTGCTTGTAAATGTCATTGTAATGCTGGAGTGGCTTTGGATGTGTGTATAGTCCGTGAACGAAGTGTAATTGGCCCGCGCAAGCCAACTGGGCGCAAGCATACTTTATAGTATGCGACACTGGTTCAACCAAAGCACCCCTTGCGTCTGTCAAAGTAGTACGTGGCCAGAAGAAGCTTCCCACAGTTTATTACCTTGGCGGGCGCAAACCCTCATTCTTCAGTGTATGAAAACGCACACTTTACCACTGTACCACAGAGGCTCCATATATACTGTATATATATATATATATATATATATATATATATATATATATATATATATATATATATATATATATATATATCTATCTATCTATATCTATCTATCTATCTATATCTATCTATCTATCTATCTATATATATATATATATATATGTATATATATATATATATATATATATATATATATATATATATATGTAAGCTTCTTTTCCGTATGTTAGAGTTGGCATCACAATACTATCGTGCAGTGACTTTTTTTTTTGCTTCCATGCTCACTTCTCTATTCCTTATCACTGCTTTCAAAGAACCAGCCATCTTTCTTCCTTGTTACACCTTTCAAGCACTTCATCCTCCAAACTTCCATCCTCAATCATAACTCTACCCAAGTATTTAAATGCGCTCACGTTTTCCATTTTCTCATCATCCAACCTTAATGTACATTCAGTCACTTCATTTCTCTCGAAGACCCTAAATTTACTCATCCCAACATTCACCTTAAGAGTCCGTTTCTTACACCCTCTCCCAGACTCATTCACCAAGCTTCGCAGTTCCCCTTTGTCATCACTTAACAGAACAGCATCATCTGCAAACAACAGTACAGGAAGGTTCCAAACGCTCCCCTCTCTCATTAGGGCTGCTCCAACATCCTCTGCCCTACCTTGCATCTCTTTTTATATCCTATCCATATACAGATTGAACAAGCATGGAGACATGACACATCCCTGTGTAAATCCAACATTCTGATACAAACATTCACTTAGTTCATTATCCTTAGTGACCTCATACGTGCTCTTGACGGCATTCAACAACTTCCCATTTACTCCATACATTCTTAATGTTTTCCATATTCCTAGTCTATCCACCCTGTCATATGCTGTCTCCAAATCCATGAAGGCCGCATATATCTTCTTTCTCCTTTCTAGAAACTTTTCCACTAAAGACCTAAGAATGATTATCTGATCTACACAACATCTTCCCTTCCTAAAACCTCCCTGTTCTTCCACAGCTAATTCCTCTGTCCTTTCCCTCACTCTGTCAGTAAGTATCCTGACATATACTTTACCTACTATACTTAGAAGACAAATGTCCCTATGATTACCTCACACTTCCTTATCCCCTTTTCCTTTGTACAAAGGAATAATCATACTTCCAATCTTTCGGGATCCTCCCTTCCTCCCAGGACCCGCATATCTTCCATATCCATTCTCTTGCTATCTTCCCCCATGCTTCACGATTTCACCACACTCTTCATCAGTTCCTGGAGCTTTTACCATTTTGACTTTCTTCATGATTTCCACTACTTCCATCCTACTGATCTCTTCTTCCTTTCTCACCTCCTTTCTTTTCCCAGACATTCCCCGGCCATTTATATTCGCATTACTTTCATTCTCTATGTTCATCAGTTGCTTAAAGTGTTCTCTCCACCTGCTCATTTCTTTTCCCTTCTCCACCAGCAGTCTACTATTTTTATTTTTCTCTCTCTGATTAACTTCTTTATACCCCTGTGTAACTCTACCTCTTTCCAGAACATATTCTTACATTACCTCACTATACACTCAAATTCCTTCCGAATTCTTCATCCACTATCTTCTTACTCTCTTACTAATCTTTTCACCTCTCGCTTCCTCTTTAAATATAACTCTCTCTTCTGTCTCCCAACTTCCTCCATACCCCTGCTTCCAATCCACTCACTAAATGTTTTCTTCTTGTGCACCACAGCATGTCTCACCTCTTCATTTCACCATGCTGTTCCTTCCACCCCATTTCGTCTTCTCATCACCCCACATACCACTCACGTGCTGCACCGATTTCTTCTCTGAATACCTTGCACACACTTCCCACCTCCCTTATCCTCTCCAAATCATATTTACACAACCGCTCCTCCACTTCTCTCATTCTCCTTCCTTTCATCCTCTTGCAACCTTTCTACCCTCTTTGTATGGACTACTTCCTCCTGTCCTTCCCTTCTTTTATTCCTCCATTGCATTTGAACCTTGACATTCACCACCACCAAGTGGTGGTCAGAAAGTCTACACCCCCAACCCCTATATGCTCCTGCATCCATTACATACCTTGTCATTCTGTCATCCACACACACATAATCAGTCATTGCCTTCTGTTCATTCAGCTCGCCGCCCACTCTTTTCAAAAATAGCCACATATACCTGTGTATCATTATGTGCCTAACGAGGGTAATGGCTATCACCAACCCCCTTCTCGCACAAATGTCCACTAGAGCACTGCCATTACCATCAACTTCTGCAGGCACACCCCACTCACCAATTACTCCACCCACCTTCACACTCCCTACTTTTCCATTCATATCTCAGATTAAAAACACTCTCTCATTCCTTTCAATCTTCTCCATGCATGCTTCTACATTTGCCCAGAACTCTACTTTCACTCCGCTTGCATGATCTTGCATCAGCGCATACACACACACAGTCACCCACATTTGTAATCCTACTTTCAATCTTACCCATATAATCCTTGAACCATTTTTTATTTTTAATGTGAGGAAGAAGGAACCAAAGGCTGAGCCAGCATGAACGTTCCTTCCAAGAAAAAAACAAAAAACAATACAAGACAGAGCCAAATTCAAGATCCCTTCATTTCGAGATGTCTGGACACACTGCGTTTGAAAGACTGGAGATCATAGACAGTAGGAAATACAGACAGAGGGAGACGGTTCCAGAGTTGACCTGTTGGATAAATGAAGGACTGGGAGTAACAGTTAACTCTTGCATTAGAAAGATGGACAGCAAAGAGATGAGAGTTTGTTGCTAGACGGGTGCTACGCGCCCGCCGTAGAGGTGGAGGGATGCAAACAGACAGTTCAGAGGAGCAGTGACCGTTGAAGTAGAGATAGAAAATAGATAAAGATCCAACAGTGCGGCGAAGAGACAAAGGTTGAAGGGAGACAGTAAGAGGAGGAGAATTGATGAGACGAATAGCCTTTGACTCCACCCTATTGAGAAGAGCTGTATGTTGGGAGCCTCCCCACACATGAGAATTGTACTCCACACAGGGGCGGATAAAACCCCTGTATAGAGTCAACAATTGTACAGGGGTAAAGAAAGAGCGGAGTCAGCTTAGCACACCCAATCTCTTGGAAGCAGATTTTACAAGAGATGTAATATGATCTTTCCAAGATAAGTCCCGAGTAAATGAAACCCCAAGCATGTTCAAGGATGGTGCAGGATTAAGCTGAATATTATTAAACATTAGTGGGTATACCTGTGGAAGATTTTGTCGGGTTGATAGGTGTAAGAACTGAGTCTTAGATGCATTAAAAACAACCATAATATTTTTACCCCAGTCAGAGATACGACCTAAGTCAGACATTAGGTGTGCCATAGCCTCATCCCTTGTTTGTTGAAGTAACTGTTGAGATGGGCGTTGCGAGAACCGAATGGAAAGATGAAAGGTGGAGTCATCAGCGTATGAGTGGATAGGGTTAGATGTACAGCTTAGAAGATCATTGATGAATAAAAGGAAGAGAGTTGGTGATAGGACAGAGCCCTGAGGAACACCACTGTTGATAGATCTAGGAGAAGAACGATGGCCGTCTACAACAGCGGCTATAGAACGACCAGAAAGGAAGCTAGCGATGAAGGCACAGATAGAAGGATAGAGACCGTAGGAGGGCAGTTTGGAAATTAAAGATTTATGCCAGACTCGATCGAAAGCCTTTGAGATGTCAAGTGCAATGGTAAAGCTTTCGCCAAAATCCCGAAAGGAGGATGACCAGGAGTCTGAAAGGTAGGTGAGAAGATCGCCAGTGAAGCGTCCCTGACGGAACCCGTACTGACGATCGGAAAGAAGGTTGTGATAGGAAAGATGCCTTAAAATTTTTCTGTTGAGAATTGACTCGATAACTTTTGAAATACAGGACGTTAAAGCAATTGGACGATAGTTGGAGGGTTGGGAGTGGTCACCCTTCTTTGGGACTGGCTGAATGAGAGCAAACTTCCAGCAAGAAGGAAAGGTACAAGTTGACAGACAAAGGCGAAAGAGTTTGCCTAGGCAGGGAGTAAGCACAGAAGCACAGTTCTTGAGAACAACAGGAGGGACCTCATCAGGCCCATATGCCTTGTTAGTACTGAGGCCAGCGATGGCAGAAAATACATCAGCCGAAGAAATTTTAATATCAGCCATGAGGAAGTCAGAGGGGGGAAGTGCTGGAGGAACAGCACCAGAATCGTCTAAGGTGGAATTGGAGGAGAAAGTCTGTGCGAAGAGATCTGCTTTATGAGTAGAAGAAATAGCTACAGAACCATCAGAGTAGAAAAGAGGAGGGAAGGATGATGAGGTAAAGTTGTTAGAAAGATTTTTGGCAAGGTGCCAGAAGGAGCGGGAAGAATTCGAGTTGGAAAGTTGAGAGCATTTAGTATGGATGAAATTATTTTTAGTAGAGCGAAGAACAGACTTAGCACGATTCCGGGCAGAAACGTAAAGATGATGTGATTCAGGGGTGGGTTGGCTCCGGTACCTTTTGTAGACCCTCTCCTTGTTGCGGACAGCATTAGAACAAGCATGATTAAACCAAGGCTTTCTTGCGTTAGTCAAAGGATATGAGAAAGGAATGTATGCTTCCATGCCCGAGAGAATAACCTCCGTAATGCGCAAGGCACACTCAGATGGCTCACGGCTGTGGAAGCAACAATCATTCCAGGGAAAATCAAAGAAGTACTGCCTGAGGGCCTCCCAGTCCGTGGCTCCAAAATGCCACAGACGACGTTTCCCTGGAGGGTCCACAGGCCGTACCGTGATAGGACAGGTTAAGGTAATAAGGTTGTGATCGGAGGAGCCCAACGGAGAGAAAAGATTAACAGAGTAAGCAGAAGGATTAGTTGTGAGGAAGAGGTCAAGTATGTTGGAGCAAGGAACTGAACAAGATTTTATTATATTAATACTTTTGTAAAATTTTATTTAATATTGAATGTTGAAAATGTAGTTTTAATACAACAGAGTCTTTACATTTTTTTTTTTTTTTTAGTGTGCAAACGGGTGTGCGGACCTTGCCCAGCACCAAACAATACATACTCCCTATTTTGCCCTCTCATTCTCACTTACTTCTGCGCATGTTCCCTATGCATATTCCCACTCTTTCACACTCTTACCCCTCTATTTACTCTCATCTAAGCCAGGTATATCCACTTTTGCTCCCTCAAGCACCTGGACAATCTCTCCCTCTTTTTCCTTATCATTTGCTCCTCTTACATTCCACGTCGCAATCTGTATCACGTCCTTTGTTCGGTCAATGGTCGTCACCTGTTGGCCAGTCCTGGTTGGAGACTTGTTGTTTGAAGTTTTTTTTTTTTTTTTTGCGGAGGGGCCTTAACCCTTCGCCAAGGCACTTGTTGAACATAAGAGCATAAGAACATAAAAGGAGAGGATTACTGCAGTTGGCCCACGCTAGGCAGCTCCTAGAGTAACTGAACCACTAGAATGCGATACGGACAGCAAAGATTACCACCCGTAGTCTTGAATCTGAGTGCAGGGGTTACCCTTTCCATACCCGGCTCAAAGTGGAAGCTCACTCCTTCAACATAAGTGGTAATCTTGAAAGCGTGAGAGAGCACCCCTTCGTGTGAGTTGACGCTGCAAACAGTTGGTAACACTGATTAATTTTAAAATTTAAAATCTTAAAATAAAATAAAGCATATGACAGTTTCTAAGGTTGGCATACAATATAATCTCTCAATATTAGTAATCTTTACCTCTTTTATTATTAAAGGCTGGCATTTGTTCATGAATACTTTGTATAAGAGTAGTCATACAGGCTTTGGAGAAGCTGTACCGGAGGAGAAATTCGGTGTCAGGCATAACCTCAAAGGGGTTCATACGCCTTGGATGTCATACCAATTTTGACTACATTTCTGCCCCAAATGCTTGTTTTGCCACTTTTCCCACCCAGAACCCCGAAATCCCACCAGTTCCCAAGACACTTGGAAGGGAGGGTTAATTTGGAAACCAATCACGAGCACCGAAAATAAAGGTCAAATTCGTTCAGATTACCCCAAAAGGCCCCTGAAAAATGTACTACCAAGTCGAAATAAAGAAGTGTGGACTTGTAAGAATTTACCGAACGCAAATATGAGACTTCATAATTCAAACTAACTGGCTGTGCACGATTTGTCTAATTAGGTAGTACGCGGCCATTCTTTACTGTACGAATCATTTCATGAACTAATCAAACTAACTATAAAAGTATCATGCACCATATCTGATAAACAGCTTTGTAGAAGGTGAAAAATAAAATGGAAATGGATGCAGTATCTCATCTTTGTTTTCGTTTCATTGCAAATCAGCCGTCTCAGGAGAAGCAGCGAAGTCTTGTAAAATGATAAAATTATTAAATGCTTAATTTTTTCATTAAATTAGAATTCCCATCACACACACCATGGAGTCTTTTAAAATGTACATAGTTTCCTTTGCACAAGACTGCTATAATATGACAAAGGGGCATGCGAAGTGGTGCTATGAGACTCCCTGCGGATTCCAGTACTACGCTGTGGTAATCCTCTCCTGTTCACCGAGGAACGTTCTCCTTTTCGTGCTTTAAGATTACCAAAAGATGCAGATAGGGCAAGGCGAACGCCTGCACACAGTTAAAGACTACGGCCATGAGGCTCTCCCCCCCCCCCACACACACACTTCCTCCAAATCCTTGAGCGAAAGCCGGTAGGAAATGGAAAGAACACCAATCATTATAGCAAAACTGGCCTGGACGTTTTATAGGAAAATGTGAAAGAATAGAAAGAGACTATCATAATGTAACCTGAAAAGGAAAAAGAATGAATTAATAATGGTAATGAGTTTTTTTTTTGTTTTTTTTTTAAATACCAACCCCTTATTTGTCATATGCTCACCTAGCCTATTCTTGACACTCTCATTGGAAGAGGAAACGACTACATCATTAGGCAGCTTTTTCCATTCGTCTACTACTCTACTGCCAAACCAATTTCTGCCCATTTCCTTATTAAGCCGGAATTTAACTAGTTTGAAACCATTACTCATAGCTCTATCTTGTATGCTCACTTTAAGTGCTTTCCTACTTAAACACCTCAGTTAAGTCTCCCCCCCCCCTCCTTTACTTTACGCCTTTCCAGTGAGTGCAGATTTAATCATTTTAGTCTGTCTTCAAATGAAAGGTTCCGAACATCATGTATCATATTTGTGATTCTTCTCTGTACATTTTCTAGGGAATTTATATCCATTCTATAGTACGGATACCAAAATCGCAGGACGTGGTCTAAATGTGACCTTACTAATGCTAGATAAAGTTGCAATATTACTTTGGATATCCTTTTGCTCACGCTTTGCGAAATAAATCCCAGGACCCTTTTGCTTTATTTATCGCATTAAGACACTCTTGCCTTGGTTTGAGGTCTTTGCTAACAATAACTCCTAGATCTATCTCGCATTCCGATTTACTAATTTCTTTGTTATCTAAGATGTATTTAGTATCTCCAATGGTCTTGCCTACGTTAAGTACTTAACATGTTTCAGTGTTAAATTCCGTTTGCCAATTTTTAGACCATTTGGACAGTATATCGAGGGCCTTTTGTAAGTTATGGCAATCGTCAGTCGAGCTAATGATACGCTTTATTTTTGTGTCATCGGCAAATTTTGCCGATGACACAAAACTAAGTAAATAATATATATATATATATATATATATATATATATATATATATATATATATATATATATATATATATATATATACTGTGGTAGGTGGGGGTGCTCACCATCCACTCACTCGATGTAGTGCTACTCTTGGGTATCTGCCATTTCCTCTCCTCGAGGGATGAGTGAGGCTGGTCACTCTCATCTTACATGCCGGACCAACTGCCTAGCCCCGGACTCCTACTCTCCTCATGGGGCAACGTAGAATTGGATATATATATATATATATATATATATATATATATATATATATATACCGGATATATAATAGGGGTCCGAGTACTGATTCCTATGGTACGCCGCCAGTTACTAATCCCAGTCCGACTTAGTTCCATTTATTAATACTCTCTGCTTTCGTCTCTTCAGTGAGGATTCTCTCCATTTTAAGATATCGCTGTCAACACCGTGTGCTGGAACCTTTCTAACTAACCTTTCTTGCGGGAAATTTTACTAAAGTCCAGATAAATGATATCATAAGGTTTACCGCTGTCTACTGCCTCATACACCTCCGATAAGAATGACAAGCTTGTGAGGCAGGATCGTCCTAGCCTGAATCCGTGCTGGCTTTCATTTATAAGATTAAATCCTTCTAATTGTTCCTTAATTTTAATTGCCAAAACTGACTCTAGCATATTTCGTACTATTGACGCCAGGCTTATCGGCCGATAAGTCGACGCAGATGCTTTATCACCCTTTTTAAAAATTGGCACTACGCTAGCGGTCTACTAGGCCCGTGGAACTTCTGATTTTAAAGAATCATTGAATAACAAAAGTGGCTGACATAACTCTTCTTTGGTTTCTTTTATAATTTTTGCATATATATCGTCCGCACCTGGTGATTTTTGAGGTTTTAACTCATTAACCTGTTTCAATACGTCCTCCTTACTAATGTCTATTTTACTAAGATTACTGTCCGCATTATCATCGTAAATATTTGCTGCTTCAGGGACCAGGTCTAGATTTTCCTTGGTAAATACTGATACGAAATAATTATTTAGGATAGAGCACATTTCTTTATCTTCACTGGTAATGTTACCTTATTCTGTTCTGAGATGTCCTATCCTATCTTTATTTTTCGTACGGTACATATGGTATAAACCCTTGAGGCTTTCTTTCGATTCACTAGCAACCTTAATTTTATAACCTCACTTTGCCTTCCGTATCTCCCTCCTCACATTCCTATTCAAAATCATGTAGCGGCTACGTAAGTGTTCTTCTCCACATTTTATTTTTCTGTATATTCCTTTCCTTTGGCCTATGAGAGATTTTAGTCTTTTGTTTACTCATCTTGGTTCTCAATTATTTGCTCTAAACGGCTTTCAAAGGATATATATGTCTTGGCCTCTGTGTATTATATTGACTAACTCTTTATATTTCTCACTGGCCAAACAGCTGCTTGGTACTGGACCTGGTTAATCTCCATTATCAGAACTACATTCTCATCTATATCCTGCCCCTCACTTATGACCTGAGCTTCCCCAGTAACCTGGCGCACATTCCCTCCCATTTCCTGCCCTTCAACCATGACCTGGGGTTCCCCATTGACCTGACTCTCCCAAAAGTAACTAGTCCCTCCATGGAATACTGTTCTAAAATAAGCTCTTAATCCATCGAAATCTCCTAGACCAAAATTAGGAACGGTCGAGGGGTTTCCAGAAGAACAGACATCCCAAATAAATTTGAACTTAATTTCTTCATGACTGCCATTACCAAGTCGTCCACTAACTTCTATATCGCTATATACATTTTCTTTATTAGATAAAACCAAATCTAGTATATTATTACCTCTGGTGGGCTTCCTGGTAGACTGCTAAAGGAAATTATCCTGCACTACCTTTAGAAATTCCTGACTCTGCATCCCTTGTCTGATTTTTCCAATCTATCCATGGCAGGTTAAGATCCCTTGAATTATTACTAAGCTGGACTGTGATGCTTTCCTAATTTCCTCCCAAAGGTATTTACTGTCTGCTCTACATAATTTTGGAGTTCTGTAAATAGCTTGTAAGACTAATTTCTCCCTGTTATTACTGATTTCAACCCAGACACTTTCTGTGTCCCTATTAACTTTAATGTCGGCTTTATTGTAATAGTTTAATGAATCCTTTACGTAAATAGCTACCTTGTCCCCCATTCTTCCCTGACAATTTGACACAAATATATTATAGACCTTTATTTGATATTCTGCTAAAAATTCTTGAGTGTCTGTATTCCTGCAAGTTTCACTAATAACGGCAACGTCTGTTTTCTCTGTACAAATTGTGTCCCCCCCTGTGGTGGGGGTGACACAATCTGGCCACACTATGGGGTGGTACTACTACTCTGAGGCCAGGTTGTATCAGGAAGAATACTGCCACCGTATTCCCTGCGTGTCGTAAAAGGCGGCTAAAAGGGGCAGGGTGAGGGGACTAGGGACCCCCTCCTCTTCTTTAGTTCCTAAAAAGAGACAGGCCAGAGAAAGGGATGGGGGATTGAGTTATCCCCGTACCCTGAAGATTGGGTCTATTAATGTGCGTAGATGTAGTACGATTGAGAAGAAAGTTGGATGTGTTAGCTTTGAGTGAAACGAAAATGAAAGGGAAAGGTGACTCTGTGTTTGGAAGTGTGAGTGGAAGATTGTCAGGTGTTGATAGAGGAAGGGCAAGAGAAGGTGTGGCCTTGTTAATGAGTCCAGAAGTACAGCAGTGTGTGACTGAATGGAAGGAGGTGTCATCGAGACTGGTGTGGGTGAAAGCGAAATTTGAACGTGAGTTGTGGGTGTTTGTGAGTGCATATGGGCCTGGTAGTGAAAGGGATGAAGAAGAGAGGGAGTCTTTCTGGAATGATGTTGATGAATGTCTGCAGAGTTCTGGTGCAAATGTGAATGTGGTAATGATGGGAGACCTGAATGCTAGAGTGAGAAATGTAGCTGTTGAAGGTCTAGTAGGTAGGCATGGTGTGCCTGGAAGAAATGAAAATGGGGAACAAATGATAGGGATGTGAGTTGAGCGACAGACGTGTGATTGGAAATACCTTGTTTGAGAAGAAAGATATAAGTATACATGGGTGAGACAGGAGGGTGGAAGGGTTGTTAATAGAGCATTGATAGACTATGTGGTTGTGCCCAGGAATGTAATAGGAAGATTGTTGGATGTGAGAGTTCTGAGAGGGGAGGGTGGAGGTATGTCTGACCACTACCTGGTGGAGGGAGTTAAGAGTAGGAAAGAGATGGGTGAGAGCTAGGAGACTTAGGTGTGGCAGGGAGGTTTTGAAAGCCAGTGAGTTGGATAAAAGAGAGAAAATGATAGAGTATCAGGAGAAATTGAAAGATGACCGGAATGCAGTGAAAGATCAGGAATATGGCAGTGTGGAGGAGGAATGGCAGTTGTTTAAGAGTGCTGTGGTGGTGCAAGCGGAAGAGGTGTGTGATGTAAGATGAGTGGGTGGTGGTGTAAGAAAAGGAAGTGAATGGTGGTGTGCGGAAGTAAGTATGGCTGTGGCTGAGAAGAGATGTGCATATTAAGTGTGGCTGCAGAGGAAGGATGAGGTGTCATATGAGAGGTATAAGGAGAAGAGGAATAGGGCGGGAAGAGTTGTGCGTGATGCTAAAGTGGCACCAGATGAGAGGTGGGGTAGGCAGTTGCCTGAGAATATTCGACAGAATAAGAAAATGTTTTGGAAGGAGGTGAAAAGGGTGCGAAAGGGAGAGTCTGGGAAGGAAGAGCGGGTACAAGCAGAGGAAGGAAGGATGTTGATTGAGACAGATGCAGTAAGGAAGAGATGGGCAGAGTATTTTCAAAGATTGTTAAATGTAGAGGAGGAAAGGGAGGCTGAGATTGTGGCAGATGGAAGGATGCAAGGATTAAATGTCTTGGGAGAGTTGAATGATTCTTTCATCATGAAGGGGGAAGTGCAGGAGGCAGTAAAGAAGATGAAAACAGGAAATAGCTGCAGGTATGGATGGGTGTGCTGTGGAATGCCTGAAGGTGACTATTGTAGACTGGTTAGTAAGATAATTGAATGTGTGTTTTGTGAGAGGTCTGATGTCAGTTGACTGGGCAAGTGCTTGTGTGGTCCCGTTGTATAAAGGTAAGGGTGATAAGTATGAACGTACTAGCTTTAGGGGTATAAGTCTGTTGAGTGTTGTAGGTAATGTGTATGGTAGAGTGTTAGTTAAGAGAGTTAGGGTACAGAGAAAGTGATTGGTGATGAGCAGTGTGGCTTTAAGAGAGGGAGGGGATGCATGGATCAGGTGTTTGCTGTGAGACAGGTGTGTGAAAAGTATTTAATGAAAGGTATGGATGTGTTTTGGGCGTTCGTGGATTTAGAGAAAGCGTATGATAGATAGGGAGGCTTTGTTGATTGTATGGACTTTATGCTAGGTTACTAAAAAGAGTGAAAATTTTTTATGTAAATAGTAGAGCATGTGTAAGAGTGGGGAATACTGTGAGTGATTGGTTTCCCGTGAGAGTGGGGCTGCAGCAGGGATGTGTGATGTCGCCATGGTTGTTATATGGATGATGTTGTACGGGAGGTGGATACAAGAGCATTAGGTGGAGGTCTGAGTCTGGTGAACGTTGATGGTAAAGAGTGGAATCTAAAGCAGCTGCTGTTTGCAGATGATACTGCACTGGTGGCTGATTCAGAGGAGAGATTGAGACAGTTGACTGAGGAGTTTGGAAGAGTGTGTAAAAGAAGGAAATTGAAAGTAAATGAGAATAAGAGTAAAGTGATGAAGTGTACGAGGTTGGTAGATGGTAGGAGAATGAATATAGTTTTGAATGGTGAGTTGCTTGAGGAAGTACAGTGTTTTAAGTATTTAAGGTCACATGTTGCAGTGAATGGAAGAATAGATGCCGAAGTGAAGTTTAGAATGAATGAAGTAGGAAAGGTGCTAGGAGGAATAAAAAAAAGTGTTTAGATGTCGTTCGCTTAGAATGGATGTAAAGAGAAGGCTGTATGAGGGTGTTGTGGTACCGACTGCATTATATGGGGCTGAAACATGGAATATGGGTGTAGCAGAGAGGAAAAGTTTCAATGTATTGGAGATGAGGTGTCTGAGGAGTATGTGTGGAGTGACGCGTATGGATCAGGTATGAAATGATGAAGTGCGAAGGAGAACTGGAGTTGTTCGGGAGATGGCTGGTAGAGTTGAGCAGAGGGTGTTGCGATGGTTTGGGCATATGGAGAGAATGGATAATGAGCGATTGGTGAAAAAGATAACTAGGTCTGATGTGAGAGGTGTAAGGCTGAGAGGAAGACCACGAATAGGATGGATGGATAATGTGAAGAGAGCGCTGGATGTGATAGGGATGTCTGTTGAGCAAGGAAGAGTGGCTGTGCATGATAGAAATTAATGGAGAGAAATTGTGAATGAATAAATGATGAAGCAGCCCTGAGGGGATATTCTCACGCATTTGTCTGATCAGCTGTTCAGGTTAGATGCCGGTAAGGGAATGGGTCTTTTATGATGTGGCAGGGGTAAACCAGCTCTGCTATCGGGCCCTGCTGCAGATGTCACTGATTGCACAACGCAGTTGACCCTCGTGCGGTGTGATGCGGTAAGGATCTGTCCCTTCTCCCCTTTGGGGCTAAGATGCGAATGAATGTGTTTGAGAGGATGAGTAAATTGAGAGGGTGTCGTCCTGTCTCGGCTACCTCCCTTTCCTTGGGGGAAGCCGCCTAGGTATATAGATAGATACATAGTTCATCCATTTTATTACCTAAACTTCTGCTATTTGTGTAGTATACTTTCAGGCTATTACGTGTAGTTATACCTCTTACTTTTTTGTTTGTGTTTTCGTTAATAACTCGGAAACTCTTTACATTACTAAAATATTTTTTTGTACTGTCACTTATCGCTCCTCTATCATCGTTTGTTCTGGCCTCCATCATCGCCTGCTCATTTTGAGGTGTTTGAGTGGCTGTATCTACACTAATGGTTTATTTCTCTTTACAAGTCTCGATGCATCTATCCAGACCTGATGATAATGATTTCTGAGTGGAGTTGCTGCAACTCCCTGCACTTTTTATTCTCAAGATAAAACACACACACACACACACACACACACACACACACACACACACACACACACACACACACACACACACACACACACACACACACAAACACACACACACACACATTCTAACTCCCTATCTATCTTTCTAGCTAAAACAGTAACTCCCTGAGTACTGAGTCCCATCCCAACTATACATGACACGTAGGGAACACATGTTGGTTGGTTATAGGGTTACCACCCAGCATAATAAATGACTTCCTGGTTTACAGGAAATCATTTGGCTTGCCACTCAACGTAGAGCTTCCCAGAAGGAGAGCACCACTACACCAAGTGGCTGTATAATGGACATCCCCAGTGACTACATTTTACTATACGTCATCTTACAATAACCATCATCCGTCGTGATTCATTGCTCAGTGGGATCATCTAAAGTATTGAAACACCTCTCCATTACTCTTGAGTTGTCTTTAGCATTAATATAATGTAATTACCGATGTCAGTTTTCGCCTGTGATGATCTTGCATCTCATTAACCTTTCCACTTCGGGAAACTTATGTGTATAACACGGGGTGGAAGGGACAGCGCTGTAGAGAATATACATAGAGGGGAAAGTTGTGACTGAATCGGTGGAGAGGTGGCCTGCAATCCTAATGGGCCCAGGTTCGAATCCCGACTGGGACAAGAAATACATTAAAAATTTGAATTTCATAAAGCAGACTTTACTGATCAAACAGAAGACCCGCCGTCATGTCGTGAAAATATCCCTGCTAATGCTAATACACCAGTCTTCTATGAGACAACCCTAGCATGTATTCAATATGGACTGGGTGTTAGCGCCGAAGTGGTGACATATGGAGGATATGGTGCTCAGGAGGACCACTAGGCATTGGGAACTGGCTGTGAAGCCTCTTCCCAGAGTCACAAACACACACACACACACACACACACACACATATATATATATATATATATATATATATATATATATATATATATATATATATATATATATATATAAAGACTCTGTGGTACAGTGGTAAAGTGTGCGTTTTCGTACACGATATATATATATATATATATATATATATATATATATATATATATATATATATATATATATATATATATATATAAAGCCTCAGTGGTAAAGTGTGCGTTTTCGTACACGATAACGAGGGTTCGCGCCCCTCCAGGGTAATAAACTTTGGGAACGTTCTTCCGGCCATGTACTGCTTTGGCGAACATAAGGGATGCTGTAATTGAACCAGTGTCACATACTATAAAGTATGCTTGCACCCAGTCGGCTTGGGCGGGCCCATTACTCTTCGTTCACAGACTACACACACATCCAAAGCCACTCCAGCACTACAGCCACACTTACAAGCACTTCTCACCCTACATACAATCTCTAACAGAAAGCCTAAGCCACTTAGTAGAGATACATAGGTTGTATCGTCTCCACTACGGTCGGGATAGGCCGGTCCTGTAGTGGATATATATATATATATATATATATATATATATATATATGCATTTGGAGACTGACACCACTTGGAAAGTGGATTTTTTCAGTTTTGGTGTGTCTGGCTCATTCTCCCTTCCAAGTTTCCATATTCTGTCATGGTTACATGCTCACATAAGCAACACGTAAGTGTGTGCTCACTTTCCTACTTCGCAAATTCTGTTTATGGCTTCTCTGGGACAGTGAAATTAGAAATACAGGAGAAATTAATAAAGTAACAATATCAACACAACTTTACGATAATTTTGAGAGTATTTAATGTAAACTTCAAGAAAGAATTTGTCAAAATAATGTGAGGTTGACTAAGAGAGTGTATGTAAATGAGGTGAAAAAGGAGAGGGGAAGGAGACTTAGGAAGATATGGAGGAATGGGGTGGAGAGGTACAGGAGTGAGAGGTGTGTGAGTCGAAGAAAGGACATTCTCATGGCAGGGAACAGAATTACACTGTGGCAATTTGTGTGTGACCCTCCAACCCCCATCTGGGATTAATGCACTGGGCTGTTAACAGGTACATAGAATACATTAGTCACACATACAGGTAACTGCATATTACTTACGTCAGTCGTTTCCAAAAATTCAATCAGATGGCCCCTTAACTTCGAAATATTCTAACAGAGCCCCCGCCTACCACAATTTATAAGATCTAGGTAGGTAATAAAAACTAAAAAATAGAATTTAGTTTTCAGTTAATAAAAATATATATCACTTATGGAATGCTGAAATAAGGATTCATTAAATAAACATTTCTTTCTTTTCGTTTTCAGGCTGAATTTTCCGTTTCATTTATTTATTTATTTTTTTTTTTCTGGAGGGGAATTCATTGCTTTTGATTTCATGAAATTATACGTCTGCGAAAATAAGAAGGTGAAACATTTAGATTCTTTTGTATTCATTAATGACTTGAAAAAGAAACCAGAGAAAACGATGAGAACAATATTATACTTTCCAGTATGCCGATAGTGACACAGCTGAAGTGGAACAACTGATGCTGAAGAGCTAACAGCCACACCTTTAGGAATGCTCTGTAGAATCATAAACTTAAGATTCTTATTTTCAGTCCGTCATCATCTATTTATTTACGAACTGCAAAAATTATGAAACATTGCTTTAAGAGGGTTAAGTTCATCATCATCATCATCATCATCATCATCATCATCATCATCCGGACTTCCTTTCCCACCCTAGGGCAGGGTGAGGAGTAGCAACGTCCAGACAGTCCAAATTGGCCCAGTCCAATGGGTCATGCTTCCATTCACTCACATTCAAGCCCCCGGAATCTTAACTCTATCTGATATGCCAAAAACATTCACCACGTTCTGTAGCTTCACAAAAACGTATCCGACAGAGTTAATCCAGACGCTGTCACGTTAAAAATGGGTGCCAAATCCCTGATTATGCGCTTCTCAAAATATTCATCCAGCCAGCTCGAGCTCTTGTCAGTCTCCTAGCCTCACCGACTTCCAAACCTCCCTTCCACACACTCATCCACATATCTCTCCACCTTCTCCTTGGCCTACCTCGCCTCCTCCCTGCTTCAAATTCGCTCAGCTATACCCTTTTCACCCCTCTATTTTTATCCATTTTCTCCACATAACCAAACCATCTCAGTACACTCTCTTAGATTCTGGTATGAACCGCCTTCCTCATTCCACATCTTTCACGAATCACATTACAAGTATTTCGTATCGTATCCACTCTCTGTACTCCACATACATTCCTCGGCAGTCCCATCTCCACTGCTGTCACACGTGACTTTTCATTTTCATGCCACACCATAGTCTCACATTTATATGGTAAAGTGAGCACTAACACTCCATGTAAGTCTCGTGCAGTTGCAACACTCAGGCTTATGTTTCTTATCAAGGCCTTGATTGCACCAGCTACTTTCATTCCTTGTGTCAGTCTACTTTCCTTCCTTGTGTCACTCTGCTTGCCACTTCTTTTGCACATTTTCCTTTCTTTTGTATCACTGTACCCAGGTGTTTGAACTCTCTCACCAATTCCAGTCTCTCTCCATTCACTGTAACATCACACTGGGAGTCACCTCTCTCAATAACCAACACTTCACTCTTTTCTACATTTACTCTCAAGGCACGACGCTCACAGACATCAGCAAAACTTTGCACTAGTCTGCTAAGTTCTTGTCCAGTATTTGCAAGTAGTACTGCATCATTAGCATTCAGCTAATTTGAGATATTCCATCCATCACCATTTATTACCAACTCCATCCCCCTCTCCATTACTCGTGTTTTTATTTCTATCATCACCCCATCCATATATATATTGAACAACCACGAGGACATCACACAACCTTGTCTCACGCCCACACCGACCGTGAACCATTCACTCAGATGCCCGTTTACCCTTACACATGCTTCACTACCGTCATGAAAACTCTTGACGGCACCTAGCAGTTTACCATCCACACCGTACATGCGCAAAATCTTCCATAATCCTTGTCTGTCCACTTTGTCGTATGCTTTTTCCTGATCCATGAATGCCATAAACACCTTATGGTCCTTCTCACAAGCCTTCTCCACTATCTGTCTTACTGCAAATATTTGATCCACACATCCTCTGTCACTCCTAAAGCCATCCTGTTCATCACTCACTAGGACTTCTGATATATGTCTTACTTTCTCCATAATAATTCTTCCATACACCTTCCCTACCACACTCAATAAACTTATGCCACGATAATTCTTGCACTCACTTCGCTCACATTTATTTTTGTACAGGGGTACAGTCACAGTCTTCTTCCACTCTGCTGGCAGTGTCACTCATCCATGCTTTCTTAAATATCTCCAACAAGCACTTCATTCCGCTCTCTCCACTACTCTTAATCATCTCTGCATACGCCTCATCAACCCCAGCTGTTTTCCCATTTTTCAGTCGCTTCACAGCTCTCTTCACCCCTGCCAGGGTCAAGTTTCCCGGCTCTACATTCCTTCTTCGCACACCCCCAAAAGAGCCGCTCTGCTCTCTCTATCCCATTCATCAGGCTTTCAAAATTTCTTTCTATTTGGTCCTTACTTCATCCCCATGGGTTAATAATCGACCACCTTCATCCTTCACTCCTTCACATTTCTTTCCGCTGTCACTTCAACATTTCCACACCTCTTTTCAGAAACACTTTCTTTTTTCAGAGAAGTTTCGTTCATTTTTAATCCAAGATCATCATTTACCTCCTTTTTCCTTTCACTAGTCTCTTTACATGCTTCTTGCTCTCAGTATATTCAGTTCTTATTTCAGTTGAACCTCTGTCCTGTAACCACTGTAGCTACTTCTTCCTCTTTTCCTTCACTGCTTTCTTAACCTCATCATTCCACCATGCCGTACCTTTCTTCTTGGTTGTTACTCTTGCCACACCACACATCGCTATAGCATTCCTAACTAAGCAATACTCCTCCCCTATTTTGGTTCTGTATTCATTTGCTTTTTTTTTTTTTTTTTTTTTTTTTTAAATAATTCTCAGCTTCTCGATTTTCCTTGACGGCTAATCTCTCTCTCCTGTCCACCTCATTCCTCTCAGCTTGATCTTGCACACCACAGTCATATGATCTGACTGACCTCCACATCGTCCTCTCACGGCCCTCTTATCAGCAACCATTCCCAGCATCGACCTCTATACTACCACGTAATCAGTCAGGCTCCTTTCAACACGATCCCCATTCCCTCTATACCAAGTATATTTATGTGCATCTTTATGTTTGAAATTCGAGTTACAAATGCACAACTTCCTTTCCTGATACATATCCTTCAGTCACTTCCCACTATCATTTTCTCCTGGTACTCCATTACAACCCATTAGGTCTTTAGTTAAGTCATAGTATTTATTCCCCCTCCCCCTTTTGTCAGGTGCATCCCTAAGAAAGAAAAAAAGGAAGGTACCTATTGTTCTGTGCATCGCCCATTTTTAGATTCAGGTCATCGTTTGTTGTGTGTCACTCCCTGCTGCAAGTGACCATAAGTTAAGTCGCAGATAAAAATTCAGGTCATTCTTTGTTCTGTGTGCCACTCCCTGCTGCTGGTATGCATATAAGACCTCTACCCTTTACGATTCTGTCTCTGAAGATGTAATATACGAAAGTACTCACTGTCGCCCCTTTCATTTCTCCTGTGGTTATTTTGCATACATATCTTCATCGTGAAGTGAAGTTTCTGCATATATATATATATATATATATATATATATATATATATATATATATATATATATATATATATATATATATATATATATATATATATATATACAGAGAGAGAGAGAGAGAGAGAGAGAGAGAGAGAGAGAGAGTATATATAATCTCATTTCATCAGCTGTTTGCGTGTCCACTGCAGGACCGGCCTATCCCGACCGAAGTGGGTATGATACAGCCAATGTATCTCTACCAGTTGGCTTAGGCTTTCTAGTAGAGAGTTATATATACGATGGTGCAAAGGCTGCAGTGCGTGTGGATGGTGAACTAAGTGAATTTTTCTCTTTGAAAGTTGGTTTGAAACAGGGATGTGTCATGTCTCCATGGTTGTTCAATCTGTACATGGATGGGGTAATAAAAGAGGTACAAGGTAGGGTAGTGGATGTTGGAGTGGCCCTGGTGAGAGAGGATAGTGTTTGGAAACTCCCTGTACTGTTGTTTGCAGATGATACTGTGTTGCTGAGTGAAGACGAAGGGGAGCTGCAAGGCTTGGTGGATGAGTTTGGGAGAGTGTGTAAGAAACGGAATCTGAAGGTGAATGTAGGGAAGAGTAAAGTGATGGTCTTTGAGAGAGGTGAAGTCAGTGAATGTACAGCGAGGTTGGATGGTAAGGAATTAGAAAATGTGAGTACGTTTAAGTACTTCGGTAGTGTGATGAGTAAGGATGGAGGTTTGGAGGGTGAAGTGCTTGAAAGGGTACAGCAGGGAAGAAAGGTTGCTGGTTCTTTGAAAGCAGTGATAAGAAACAGGGAAGTGAGCATGGAAGTGAAAAAGTTACTACATGACAGTATTGTGATACCAACTCTAACGTACGGAAGTGAAGCTTGGACGTTGTTGAAAGGACACAAGTCAAGAGTGAGAGCAGTGGAAATGAGTTATTTAAGAGGAGCCTGTGGAGTCACATGGAGAGATAGGCTGACGAATGAGGATATAAAGGAACGTTGTGGTGTTGATGTGGATGTGATAGGAAGCGTTATGAGGAACACACTGAGGTGGTTTGGCCATGTGGAGAGGATGGAGGGTGAAAGACTGACGAAGAAAGTGTATGTGAGTGAGGTGGAAGGGGGAAGAGGGAGGGGGAGGCCGAGGATGAGATGGAGGGATGGGGTGGAGAGGTATATGAGAGAGGGGGGTGTGAGTTGGGAGCAGGGCGGTGAAATGGCGGGGGACAGGGCGACTTGGAGGCGATTTGTTTGTGGCCACCCCAAACGGGATTGAGGCGTCTGGCAATATATATATATATATATATATATATATATATATATATATATATATACACACACACAGGGTGTCCCGGAAAAATGTATACAGACTAACAGCTTTATAATTCAGCAGTTTTTTGTCTTTTCCAGGTGAGAATCGCCGATGAATATGGCCAGTCCCAGGCTAACATTCGACCAACGTAAATTTATACTGAAGTGGTACTGGAGAACAGAAAATACAAAAGAAGACAAAGAGGCTGTGTTGAGTACCCTCTGCGTTCGCCATATTTAAGACGACTTGGCATCTTTTGGGGGTACCATAAAAATAGAGTTTATGTCACAAAACCAAATACACTTGAATGATTAAAGATTACAACAGAAGAGAAGTGTCGCGAAATTACAAGAGAAACTTTAAGTGACGTTTGCAGCTCTGTGCTTCGACGATGCGAGCAGTGCAGTGCTGCGGAGGGAAGACAATTAGCCCAGAAGCTTTAAGGATGCACCTTGAAAAAAATTCGAGAAAGCTGATTTTTTCAGGAAAGCTACATAGAAGCCTCATAAGTCAAAATCAACAAACGTTCTAAACATTCCTCATAAGCAAACCGTGTGGGACGATAAATTCAAGGTGGCCACCATCGGCATGGATTGTGTATATAGTTCAGTGACTAAAATGGACACTTGGTCGTGTGGTACCACATTTTAAGGGTTTTAAGAAACGATAAAACCATTTATGCTAATATTCTAAGAATTCTATTACTGATATACACAGAAAGTGCGCCAGACACAAAAATTCGGAAATCTGTATTGATAATTTTGCTATGAATTTATAAACTAGGGTATACTTCATCAGATGTTTTTATTTTTCAGGTTGGATACAGATTGATGTGTAGAGGCAAAAGTACATGGACAGAAGACAGTGTGAATGGAACGAGATGACAGCACAAGAACAGTGTGATATTTGTGACTTTTGTGATAAGTCAATCACCTCTGACAGAGTACTGTCACACAACGAGGCCTACCCAGGATATTGAATACTAATGCTGAACTGAGGGCTGGACATGAAGAAAAGCTGTTATCTAAAGTGTTGTTAGTTCCGGCTTATAAATGGTGCAAAGAACATTACATCATGCCATCATACATAAAAAGGCGAATAACGGAGTCTGAACAATCGGATAGGCAAGTGCATAAGAAAATCACCTGCCGTTCACAGGCCACTATATTTAATATAGAACAAGACTGTCTGTACTGTGGGAAATATGTGGACTATAGTAAGATCGCCAAACAACCAAAGGACCAATGTGAGGTGACTCATGAAACTGCAACACCTGAACTATTATCATCTGTTGAAGCCATGGCGATGGAGCGAGCTGTTAGTTGGGGAGAGTCTGTTTATACACGCAGTCAAAATATTGGTGATCTTATGACACCTGAGGTCAAGTACGACCTTGACTGTCAAATCCATTTTCATGGTGGATGAGGGCTTCAGAGAAAACCATAGGGGAGGCCTTCAGGGTCAGCCAACACCAGAAAACAACATGCGTTCCCGAAACTCTGTGAGCACATAGATAAGAGTAATGAACATCAGTTCTCCATCACAGAACTAGAGTCACTGATAAGAAAGTACTCTGACGATGGTGAATGCTACACTACCAAAGGCTTGAAAGATAAGTTACAAGAGCACTACAGAGATAGCATGATAATGACATGTGACAGTGGAAAAGACACCATATATACATTCAAGATGAAAGTAAGAGGATACTGAGGGAGCATTACAAAGCTGAAGGACCGTCTTACATCTGAAGCCGTTGCTTGCTGTCAAAGTCAGGCTGATGCTGACTACTTTATAAGTAGCACAAGACTGGCATTTACTCGGAATATCGCAAGACCTGTTGTACTTGTGGCAAAGAATACAGATTTGCTTGTCATGTTGGTTGATAGGGCCACAACAGACAATATCTAATGCAGTAGGCAAGAGACTTTGTTTATAGCATACACAGCATCCAGCAGGCAATGCATCCACATACCTGACAATGCGTATTGATAGCACACGCTATCACCAGATGTGACACGGTCTCTGCCTTGTATGGCATTGGCAAAAAGAAGGCCATGACAGTTTTGGAATGTGAGGATTGGGGGACGTTGGATGTGTTTAAGAAGAGCGATGCGAGCCATGAGGAAGTAGCCAGAGTAGGGAAAATATTCTGACTGAAGTTATATAATGCCGGTCTGACATGTACAACACTTGATAAACTGAGATTTGTGTAGTACATGCAGAGGATGAGCAAAACATCCACCAGCTTCCAACTCCAGAGCCTACCTCTTACATTCTCAGCTGGAAATTACCACTCATATCAACACTACTTCGCAGTTCAGTAGTAGTTGGGCAATGCTGAGGATTTAAATCCTACTGACTTGGGTTGGGAGCTTCAAGGTGTAATACTCAATCCCATTTTGACTGCCAGACCAGGGGCAACAGAGCATGTTCTTCTCATTGTGTCTTGTGGGTGTAAACGTGTGGCAAGAGATGCAAATATCGGAAAGCAGGACTCTACACCTATGTGTTCCTCGAGTATTAGCCAATCATGTGCCAATTCATTCCCACCAGATGGAGAAGATACTGAGTCCCCATACTATAATTGTGGCCTTAACTAGTTATGATACTAAAATATTTTATTCCGTACTTCAATAACTATTGCTGGCAAAATCTAGTGCAAATTGTTGACTTTAAATATGTTGAATTTACCATTTTGTTTAAAATAGTACATTACCTTGATCATATCTTAAAAATACGTCAATAAAGAAATCGAAATAAATGATAAAAATGATTTTCTTATACCCAAAACCCCTTATAAAGAGGTATCACATGACCATGTGTGACCTCTGGTTCCAAACCTGCAAAAGCGTCCCATGCCGTTGGCGACTAGGATTTTCGACCCACACAGCTAGCTCTATGGAATGTTTAGAATGTTTGTGGATTTCATCTTAGCATACTTCCAAGTAGCTTTCCTGAAAAAAATCAGCTTTCTCGAATTTTTTTCCAGGCTCTCCTCGAATGTGAGCTAATGCTCCTGACCTAAATTTGAACACCATACATAATAGTGTACCTGAAGATGGAATTTGTAACTCTGATTAAACCATTATTATAACATTTATTCATCAACATAAATCTATTTACTTAGCCTTCAAATAATCACCATAGCTACTATTAACACACACACTGTTTATAAGTTTTTCTGGGAGGGTACTCAACACTGCTTCTTCATCTTCTTTCATATTTTCTGTTTTCCAGTACCACTTCAGTACAAACTTACGTTGGTCGAATGTTAGTCTGGGACTGGCCATATTCAAGGGCGATTCTCACTTGGAAAAGAAAAAAACTGCAGGTTTATAAACTGTTAAGTGTGCATATAGTTTTCCGGGATACCGTGTGTGTATATATATATATATATATATATATATATATATATATATATTGTGTGTGTGTGTGTGTGTGTGTGTGGAGAGAGAGAGATAGAGAGAGAGAGAGAGAGCATCTATAGTAGGACTCGCCCACGTTTGCGGCTGTGGTGTGGCCCGCACCTGTGTACAGTGTTGCCACGTTTTCTATACCGTTATCTCTCTCTCTCTCTCTCTCTCCTGGTGGGAAATGTGAGCCACCCTGAGTACTTTTGATTCTTTTATAAGTTATTTATAATTGTGCTTTCATTTGTTAATTTGGTTTTGTTATATTTAGCGATGCCGACAATGCATTCAATGCATGCCCCTCTCCTGCCTCTCTCTCTCTCTCTCTCTCTCTCACCGACTGGGTGTGGAAGTGTTGCCGCTCGCGAGTGAATAATGTTTTTTTTTTTTTTTACTTCGGTATTGGCATATACCTACTATTTTGTCCTACATATTAGCTTATGATTATAAATGTGATTATTCCCCGTCCTTAAAATTATGGTAAAAGCTGGTAAATGTGAGCATTTTTCCCTAGCAACACCTGTACAAGCTATGGTTGGGTCTATGGAGGTACGTACTTTACCTTAGGCCGGGTGTGTAAGTGTTGCCACTCACAAGAATTACATGAATTATTTCTTTTACTTTGGATATTGGCATATTTCTTCTTTTTTCAGGCTCATTATCTTATATCCATAACTGTGATATTATTACCCATCCTAAAACTACGCTAAAAACCATTAAAAGTGACTACAATTTCTTTTAGCAACACTGTACAATATGTATGCCATGTTTCTGTGTTACTGTATAAATATTTTATGCATAATAAGATTACTGTTGATTCATCCATCAAAATACACGTGTAAGTTTTATTCATCTGAATTTATCGAATTTGTGATGCCTTGTACATAAATAGCTTCCGTTTCACATCGCAAGTTGGGGAAACGTGGCACCATTGTACACAGGTGCGGGCCACACCACAGCCGCAAACGTGCGCGAGTCCTACTATAGGACTTTACCTACAAACTTTGGTAGGTGATTCTAGAGTTAAGAATGATATAGGGGCGCCCAACGTCCACTTACTCGATGTAGTGCTGGTCTCGGGTGTCTGCCCTTTCCTCTCCTCCATCCTTCTTTCCTTCCATCCTCTTCTGTCTTTCTTTCCTTCATTCCTTCCTCGTCCTTCTGCCTACGGGTGACTTTACACTCCCTCTTCTGTCTACCTTTCCTTCATTCTTTCCTTTTCCTTCTGCCTGTGAGTAAATCTTCACTGAGTTACAAGCCAAATGGTTTCCTGTACACCAGGAAACCATTTACTACGTTGGGTGGTAACCATATAACCAAATTTTGGCGCCTGGTGGTTTAGTGAGTAATTACGGCGCTCCAATCGGATTGAGCCGGTGAAGGTTGATATCCAAAGGGTGGTTGGGGTTTATTGCTCACGTAATGCCACTCAGGGATGAGTGAGGCTGGTCACTCTCATCTTAAATGTCAGGACCAACTTGCCTAGCCCCGGGCTGCTACACTCCTCATGGGACAACGTAAGATTGGATGATAAAGATGAAGAATGATGTATCGACATGCATTTAATTTCTTACCATTACGGCTTTATAATTACTGTGACCTAATGTATGAATAATAAGCGAGAGTATTTTCATCCAAAGACCGTCAGTAATTGCTGCTCCATAATGGTTGAGAGTTGGTTCATGTTGATATAGCAGGTTTTACCCCAAATCGGCAGTTCAGTCACGTCAATATTTTTAGAGGTTATGTACCCAAAATGATCGTTCTACAGTTAATAAATACAAATCTTTTTTAACTAAATACTGTCTCTTCCACCACATCTGCTGGAATAGTGTTATCATTAGTGAGTGTGTTAAACTGTACCGTACTAACATTAGCCCTCCTCTGCACAGCAGCCTTCCCCCCCTCCCCCTCTCTGTGTGGCTGAGATGCCTAGTGTGTGTGTGTGTGTGTGTGTGTGTGTGCACTAAACCATTACTGTAGTGTCCCCAATCTCCCCTTTACACAGCACCACCCCGTATGGTTGATATGCCTGGTGACGTGGAGGTGGAGGAGGGGCAGCGACTGTTCCTGCGCTGCACTGTGGAAGGACTTCCACCTCCTCTGGTGTACTGGGCCAAGGAAGGGTCTCAGGCGGTCCTACCAGCCGGTATCACAACCACAGAACAAGTTTACTTGAGCCATGTTGGACAATTTACAGGTATAAATGACTATTCTAGGACTGGTGATGAAATGCTGAATGAAGACCAGAACATGAACTTTACATTACATTCCCTTAGAGGTAAAGAAGACTCAACGTTTAATGTGCAAGATTCGAGCAGTAAGGGTGATGGGGCTGGGGTAAAGGGTGAAGTGAAGACTCAGTATGTAGTTACTAGGGCTGGAGCCATGGGTGGGTTGAAAGCACAGTCTGAGGTTGCCAAGGCTGGGGCTGTGGGTGGGACAAAGGCGCAGTATGAGGTAGCTACGGCAGGACGGAGTGACTCTGGCCACTACGTGTGTGGTGGCATCAATAGTGCTGGTGGGGTGATGGCTCGCGTCACTGTCCATGTCCGTCCCACACTGCCTCTCCCTCCGCCCATCATTGCTGTGCCCCCCACCAACCAAACGCTGCCTGTAGGTGTTGCCGCCACCCTCCGATGCTTGGTTGAGTCAGCAGCGGGAGTGGGGGTGGGGCATCAGCCTGCGGTCAGAGTCAGCTGGACCCACAACGGACACCCACTGACAAACTCACCACGACACCACATTCGAGCAGATGGCACGCTCACTATCAAAGGTTAGAAGGATGTACTTGTCAAATGTTTAACTTTATCCTGTCCTGTATTTGGCTGGTCAGAGTTACCTTATTTTTTATCCTGTTCAGCCTCTCGTCATTCTTTCACATTTGTTTATCAGTATGTAAAGTATGTCTAATGGAAATAGTCATTTAAAGTCATTCTGCTTTTTGTTAGCCAGAACTACGTGAATACAAAAATGTTTCACTAAATTTCGATGATCCGTAGTTATAAAGCAGCAATGAGTCTCCTTGGTTACTAATCAGACGACCCTCCAATATGACATCTCTTGGTCATCCACTAAGGTGAAAGAGCTTAGAGTGACCTTAGTCAGGTTATAAAAAATTACACAATAGTGAAGATGACGTCTTCCATAACTCCCATTCCTTCCCTTCTGCCTGAAATGGCGTCCACTTCGGTGCTGGGTGTGGGTGATTGTAGCAGCTATGTGTGATCTGTGTGGTAGCCAAGCATCTAATTTGATTCACATTCTTCCTCCTCCGCTTGTGCTGATGGCCAAGTCAGCAATGCCTATTCTTTGTTGTACTGTAGTGTCTAGCATAACACATTCCTTCCCTTGCATCTGTGCCTGTGGCCACTTGAGTGCTGGCTGTTGGTGTTGGTGGCTGCTGTGTGTACTCTGTGTGGTAAGAACTGACATTACTCAAATTCCTTTCCTTGCATGTGTGCTGGTGGCCACTTCAGTGTTGGATGTGTGTGTTGGCGGCTGCTACCTGTGCTCTGATTGGTAATAGCTGCCATAACTCACATTCTTTCTCCTCCACCCTCCCCTGGGGAGAAGTGGGGGAAAGAATACTTCCCCAGTATCCGTGCTTGTTGGAGAAGGCAACTAAAAGGGGCCTTTTTGTATCCTATCTTTCTCTTCTTACTGCCCTCATCTCCTCAGTCCTACCTCTCTTCTTGATATTTCCATGTTTCTTCCTGCATATATTTTCCTTATACTCCTGTCAGGTTAAACATATGGTTTCATGACATGAATAGTTTAAGGACTTCCCATCGACACTAACCCTTTCTCTCGTACATCACTTTCACGTCAAGACCGCTTCAATGCTAGCCTTAGTGTCGTACAACCATATTGTGGCTTGGTGCAAGTTCATTATTCTTTCCTTCCTTCCCTTCCATCTGTGCTGATGGCCACTTCATTGCTGAGTGTGAATGTTGGCAGCCGCTTTGTGTTCTGTGTGGTAATAGCTGATGTATCTGACATTCCTTCCTCTCCATCTGCTGTGCTGGCCACTTCAGCGCTGAGTATGGGTGATGGCGGCCGCTATGTCTGCTCTGTGTGGTCGCCGCGTGGCGTCACCTCGGCAGCTGCCACGCTGTCCGTGGCCTCCTTGGGTGCTTCCTTCATCCGAAACCCACCCCCTAACGCTGCCCCCTGGCCCCCTGCTGCCCCGAAGGTGTACGTGGTTAATGGCACGGCAGCGGTGGTGGAATGGGCGTCCCCTGTACGGCAGGGTGCATCTCCCGTCACCAGTTACAGCTTGGAATACTACAGCAGTGGTGGCGGCTGGCAGCTGGCAACCTACACCCCTAATACCACTGCCACTTTATCACCTCTGGATCCCAGTCACACTTACGGCGTCTCTGTGCGCGCCCACAATGCCCATGGGGTGTCTCCGCCCTCACGCATCACACCCGTAGCCACGGCTGGCCATACACACAGCCACACCAAAGAGGAGACGGCAATGAGAGAGTCGCTGTTGGCAGTCAACGTGTTGCTGAAGCAGGCAACACCCACAGCACGTGCTGAGGCCAGGCTACTGTGGCAGGTGAGGCATGACAGAGCAGGACAGGGCAGAACAGGCGAGTCAGTGTAAGGCAGGGTAGAGCAGAACAGAACAGGGTGGAGCAGGTCAGGGCAGGGAAGAGCAGTTGATGAAGGGTAGAACATGGCATGTGAAGCAGGGTAATGTAGAATAGGGTAGGTGAGAAAGGACTGGGTAGATTAGATGAGGGAAGACAAAGTTGGGCACAGGTATGTGCTGCATTTCAAAATGGGACATAAAACACTGTCACGTGGAAGTACTTATGAAGTGAACTGACGGAGTCTATTTTTCTGGGAAATACTTGATTAACGTACAGTAGTAACGACTCCGATGTATCAGAAAGCAAATTATCTTCTCATCTGCTTGAAAAATCAGTCCATTAATTCAGGTATGCAGAATTTTGCTTAAAAATAATACATGTTTCATTCAAGTCATTTAACATCGAGGTAAGAGCTATGTATCCGGCTCTGTCCACTCCGTCATCATTTGGTGTATTTATATAACCCTGTCACTGTAAGTGCATTTTGGCTATACAGGTGCTTGTCCTTTGGTGTGACCCTCATTTGCAGGTGATGGGTGAGGCGGGTGGAGTGGAAGGCTTCTATATCCGCCTGTACCACGTTGCTCGCCGCCAGGGGGACAGAACAGGGGTAAAAGGTGAGTATGGCAGTGAGTGGTTGTGGTTATGGGGTAGTTGTGGTAGGTGGTATGGTAATGGTAATGGGGTAGTTGTAGTACGTGGGTGTAGTGCTGGTGGTATTGTGGTAGTTATGGTAGGTAGATGTAGTGGTGATGGTATTTTTTTTTTTTTTTAATGTGACCGACTCTGGGCATAGGCTTCACAGCCTGCTTTCAAGGCCCAGTAGTACTCCTACGTACCACACACCTGTGGTGGTTGTGGTAAGTAGTTGTAGTGCTGGTGGTATTATGGTAGTTGTGGTAGATGTAATGGGGTAGTTGTGGTAGTTGTAGTGGTAATGGGGTAGTTGTTGTTCGTGTAACGCTAATGGTAATGAAGTAGTTGTGGTAGGTATGGTGGTGGTGGTCGTGTAGCAGTTGTGACAGGTGCAGTACTGGTGGCAGTGACGTGGTTGTGGTCGTGAGTTTAAGAATAATGTTATGTTGGCAGTCTGGTAGCAACTTAAACAATTAAACATAAACATTCGGGGACTGAATGCTAATCGCCCGCCAAAATTTGTTGTTGGCTATGGTACAAGCTACCTACAAACCAAATTTGAAGACAAGATATTTTGGCAACACACACACACACACACACACACACACACACACACAGAAAACCTGAATCGCGATAAAGATTAGCAAAACTCCATGGAATTCAGTCACCGCGTTTCTCAAAAAACCAATCCATCTAAAAAGATATACAGTATATATGTAGAGGCATTCGATCGTCTTTGATCAAATCCTCACCAAAAGTAATAGGCTTCTGCACGTCCACATAGTTCCTGTTTCCTGAAAATTTGATGAAAATTCGTCCCCAGTCTTCCGAGATGTTTTGACATGAGATACAAACACTGATACACACAGACACACACGGACAAAAACTGTATCGCCTCACCTACCTAAAGGCAAGCGATAATTATAGAGCTGAAAGTGGTGGTAGCTGTGATGGCTGCGATGGTGTTAATAATGATGGTGCAGTGGTGATTGTGATATAGTGACAATTATATACCTGTATCTAGTGATGGTGATAATGATGAAAATAGGTATTCTGATAGATAATAATGATAGGGATAGTAGTGGTGGTAGTTGTGATGACTATGATGATGCAGTAGACATATCAGGTGTGATGATGATGCTGGTTTATTATGAGTACAACGACAGTTGTAACTGCGATGGTAGGCTACCTGTGGTATCATTTGGCTTTAGATGTAAAGTTTGTATTTATTTATCTCTTTACTCTTCTATGACTTCTTTATAAATTTACCTCATTGTATGTGGTGTTAGCTGATGATATTACTTAACCCTTAGATGCCCCATGTATTCTGGTCAAAACAAGATTAATACATACAGCTCCAAGTAACCACTTGCAATCAAGAAATTAACATGGTATTCTCAAAGGTGTGCATCAGTGGCTGACTTTAATGAAATTATAACCTTGGCGATACGTTCTCAGAAGCAATAACCTTGTACTCGCCTCATGATTCCTGGTCTTGAAAATGATGCTTAGCAACTAAGCGATTCATCATAAACTGTTACTTTATATAAGTGCTAATTAGCAACAGTACTGACGTGTTGTTGACCTAGAACATGTTCTGTTTGAAGGAAACCGACAGATCTTTCTCCTGATGATAGCAGATAAAAATGTTAATTACTGAGAAGAAATGAAAAATAAAAGAATAGAAAACTTTGACAAGATCCGCTGTGGAGCATGGAGAGACGTTGGTGTTTATGTGAATTTGATAGAAACTGATAGATTTGTCCGGAGAACATTTGGTCATGAGGAGAGACGGAGAATGAGAGAATGAGTAGAGAGGTATATGAAAATGAGAAAGTAGAGAGGCATACGAAATGAGAGAATGAGTGGAGAGGCATATGAAATGAGAAAATGAGTAGAGAGGCATAATGACTGAAGTGAAGGGGGAGAAGGAAATGGTATGACGGAGGATCAAGTGAAGAAGTATATGAAAAAGAGTGGGGCGAAATGAAAAGAGAGAAGGGTGAGGTGGAGGCGATTTGTTTGTAGCAACCCCTTCCGGGATTAAGGCGTCAGTCAGTAGGAAGACAGATAGACGAAACAGTCAATATTCGTAGCACTGTTTTGTGGGAACTGTGATAAAATATCTCAAAGTCAATTAATCCAGTGGTCAAGGCTAACAGTACAGGTGAGACATTACAGTCCTGAAATAATCATAAACTGGTATATAATTAGCTCTTCACACCAAAGTGTGGAGATCTGTACTTCCTCCGTTTTTTTCTTCTTTCTTCCAAACCCTTGTTCAGTTTAGCGTCATTCCTTTATTTGCTCAACATTTCGTTTCAAACTTGGTACAGTTGTTCCTTAGGCCAATAGTCCCAAACGCTTATTTCATTTTCTTTTTTTATTTAGTCCCTTTAAAGGGTTTCATGGAGTCAAACGTCAGATTATATAAAAGCACGAATTTTAAGATGCTATGTGTTTGTATGTTCATTAATCATCATGGCAATTTGCATAAAAGCATGTCAGTGTAATGTAACTGTGAGCAGGTAATCTTGTACTCCCTCTTGAGTGTTGGCAGTCTTGTTAGTTGACCTTTAACTGAGATATACACTAGTTTACCATTTTGTGCTTGAAAGTACCATCAGTTTGAAGTTTCGCAGAAAATATGCATGTGGATGCGTGAAGACAATCTACTGGTAAGTTGTCCCAGCAGCGAAATGAAATATGGCGTTTTCTTAGTACAATATCAAATCACTTGTTTTCACACTTGTTAGAATGCCCTAATAGAGGCAGCAGGTTTGCCACAGTCATAGCTTTGATCCCCAAGACATGACTTGAACCACGGTCGCAGAGCTAGCTCCCTTTTATACAGGAGGGAATAAAATGGGATTAGCTGCCGCCATAATATTATGTGGAGATCACAACATTCCTGTAATAGAGCGCCGACTGAAAGACGTCCTTTCCTTTTTTAAACATGTTCAGTTTTGTTATTCGAAGATGACATTTATATTTCCTGTTTTGGAGATTTTTTTTTTTTTTTTAGTAATATGAGATATGAAACTAACTATCTGTCTGTCCAGGCTCCTTAATCCCGTAAGGGGCGGCCACAAACAAATCGCCTCCATGTCTCCCTGTCCCCCGCCATTTCAATGCCCTGCTCCCAACTCACACTCTCTTCTGTCATATAACTCTCCACTTCATCCCTCCATCTCATCCTTGGCCTCCTCCTCCCACACCCCCACTCCACCTCACTCACATACACTTTCCTTATCAGTCTCTCTCTCTCCATGCTCTCCATATGGCCAAACCACCGTGTGTATCACCTAACGCTTCCTATCACATCCACATCCACAACACTACGCTCCTTCACTTCTTCATTTGTCAGCCTGCCTCTCTGTGTGACTCAACATGCTCTTTCAAATAATTTTCTTTTGCCCTCACTCTTGGTTTGTGTCCCTCTAACAAGGTCCAAGCTTCACCCATACGTTCGAGTTGGTATCACTATACTGTCGTGTTGTAACTTTTTCACTTCCATGTGCACTTCTCTGTTTCTTATCAATGCTTTCAAAGAACCAGCAACCTTTCTTCCTTCTTGTACCCTTTCAAACACTTCACCCTCTAAACTTCCATCCTAACTTATGACACTACCCAAGTACTTAAACGCACTCACATTTTCCATTTCCTCCTCATCCAACCTCACCGTACATTCAGTGACTTCACTTCTCTTCAAGACCATAACTTTACTCTTCCCTACATTCACTTTTATATTCCATTTCATACACACTCTCCCAAACTCATCCACCAAGCTTTGCAGCTCCCCTTCGTCTTCACTTAACAACACAGTATCATCTGCAAACAGTACAGGGAGTTTCCAAACATTTCTCTCATTAGGGCTGCTCCAACATCCACTGCCCTACCTTGTATCTCCTTTACAACCCCATCCATATACAGATTGAACAACCATGTAGACATGACACATCCCTGTTTCAGTCCAACCTTCAAATAGAAAAATTCACTCAGTTCACTGTCCACACGCACTGCAGGCTTAGCACCCTCATACATACTCTTCACGGGATTCAACAACTTCCCATGTCCTCCATATTTTCTTAATACTTTCCACATTCTTTGTTTATCCACCCTGTCATATGGTTCCTCCAAATCCATAATGGCCCATACAAATTCTTTCCCTCCTCTAGAAACTTTTGCACTAAAGACCTAAGAATGAATATCTGATCTACTCAATCTCTTCCCTTCCTAAAACCTCCCTGTTCTTCCCCAACTAATTCTTCTGTTATTTTCCTAACTCTGTCAGTCAGAATCCTACCATATACTTTTCCTGTTACACTAAGAAGACAAATGGCCCTATGATTACCACATTCAGTACTTCTTTTTCCCCTTTTCCTTTATACAGAGGAATACCTGACTTCCAATCCTCCGGACTTTACCTTCCTCCCAGGCCAATCTGCACATCTTCCACATCCATTCTACTACTATCTCTCACCCATGCTTCAGCATTTCACTGGACACTCTATAAATTCCTGGGGCTTTCTCCATTTTGAGTTTCTTCACTGCTTCCACAACTTCCCTCCTTCTGATTTCTTCCTCTCTTCCCACATCCCTCCTTCTCCCAGTCATTTCCCAGCCACTTATACTCACATTACTTTCATTCTCAATGTTCAACAATTTTTTAAAGTGTTTTCTCCATCTGCTCACTTTTTCTCCCTTCCCCACTAGTAATCTACCATTTTTATCTTTCATTCACCGACTAGCTTCTTCAGCACTCCATCTAACTCTCTCTACCTCTTTCCAAAACATTTCCTTACATCCCTTCTACTTTACACTCAGATTCCTCTCAAATTCCTCATCCACTCTCTTCTTACTCTCTCTTACTGATCCTTTCCCTCTCTCTTCCTCTCTACATATAATTCTCTCTTCTGTCTCTCAACTTCCTCCACGCCTCTGTTTCTCATCCACTCACTATATGCTTTCTTATTTTGTGCCCCAGCTTGTCTCACCCTTTCTTTCCAACATGCTGTTCGTTGCACCCTTTTTCATCTTTTCTTCACCCTACACACCACCTCACATGCTGCACAGATTTCATCTGTGAATATCTTGCACATACCTTCCACGTCCCCCATCTGCTCCAAATCATATTTACCCAATCGCCCCTCCACTTCTCTCGTATATTCTGCCTTTTTTCCATCCTCTTGTAACATTTCCACCCTCATTGTAAGAACTACTTCCTCCTGTCTTTTCCATCTTCTATTCCTCCACTTCATTTCAACCTTGACTTTCACCACCACCAAGTGGTGATCATAAAGTCCACTCCCCCAACCTCATTATGCTCTTACATCCATTACACAGCTTCTCAGTATATCATCCACACACACACATAATCAATCATTCCCTTCCGTTCATGCAGTTCACCACCCACCCTTCTCATCACTCGCCACGTATACCTGTGAATCATTTTGTGTCTGAAGAGGTTATTGGTTATCACCAACCCCCTCCCGGCACAAATGTCCACTAGAGCACTTCCATTCTCATCTGCTTCTGCAGGCACACCCAACTCACCAACTACTCCATGCACTTTCACATTCCCTACTTTTCCATTCATATCTCAGTCAGAAACACTCATGCCTTTCAAACTTTTCCATCCATGCTTCCACATTTGTCCAGAACTTTTCTTTCAAAATGCTTGCATGATCTTGCGTAGGCGCATACACACACACAATCGCCCATATTTGTAGTCCAACTTTCAGTCTTACCCACACAATTCTTGAGCCAACTGATCCATACTCTCTTATATTCTCCTTCCATCTCTTGCACACAACAATACACACTCCTTCTTCTGCCCTATTCCCACCTACTCCAAAGCATGTACAGTTGCGAGCTGATGACTCGAGGCCACCTAGTCCACCAACATGTTGGTGTTTTATCTGGCAACAGTGGTAGCTGTGAACTTGACCGAGATTCAGTCAGGTGTCTGGGCGAAACAAACCCAGTGATAATTTGTCAATGTGCAGTTCTAACTGGTCTCCAATCAATATCATGCAAGTAAACGTATTATACTGATAATGATTAACGTGTCATACACATGGTAGATATATTTATAACACAGGCATCCAAATAATGGTGCGTTCATTCATGTGAGACACACGGGAATCGGTAGTGATTTATTTTGTTCGACTATCGTCGTGAACCAAACAACCTTTACCGGTTTTCAAGAGATATGCCGTAAGTTTATCGGCTTCCCCGGAACCAAGCATTATTTAAAAAAAAAAAAAAAAAAAAAAAAAAAAAAGCATGTAGGTGGACTAGGTGGCCTCGAGTCAACTGCTCGCAACTGTACCTCATCCATACTCCCATTCTCTCACAATATGACTTTTCCACTTAGTTTCAGTTAATCCACATACATCCACTTTTGCACCCTCAACCACCTGGATAATCTCTTTCACCACATCATTTGCACTCCTTACATTCTATATCGCAAGCCGTCCCATGTCCTTTGTTCGGTCCTTAGTCGTCGCCTGTTGGTCAGTCCTGGCCCTTGGCTTGTTGTTCGTATTTTTAGTTGTTTTCCGGTGAGGGGCACTGACCCTCCGCCAACCCACTTGCTGTCACGTAGGGAACACGTGTTGGTCAGTCATAAGGTTACCACCCAACATTGTAAATGATTTCCTGGTTTACAGGAAATCATTTGGGTTGCCACTACATAGTGTAGAGCTACCCTAAAAACAGAGTACCGCTACACTAAGTGGGTGGATGATGGGTGCCCCCACCTACCACCAGCATAAATTTCCAGGAAATAAATACGGTTGGGAATAACATCTCAGAAATTATAGAACTGTGTAATATGTGTATCATATGCAGAATCCTTGACAACAGTAATATTCTAAGCATTACCAAGGTACATTTTTTCGAACAGTTAACAGTTTCAGACCAAGCAGTTACATAGCTTACAAATTTACCATAATTCATAACTTATCTGTGGTGTTCCTTTCAAACCGGCGTTGTATAACATGCCAGTAATATTTCGTTTTAGGTCCTGCTTCTCTCTCTTCTGTGCTGCTGGCTTCCTATTCCCAGCCAGTCACTATAGGAGGTGTCCAAGGAGGACCAGAAGAAAGCAAGCCAAACAACAAACCAGGGGAGGGCAGGTCAGTGGAGGGCAGGCCAGGAAATAGGCCTTGGAAGTTTTGGCCAGAGACCAACAGCAGTACAGTGACAGTGGTGAAGGCTGGGCCTGAAGCATCGTCCTACACGCTCCACCACTTGTATTACTACCGCACATATACCGTCTTCCTCGTCCCCTTCTACAAAGCTTTCCAAGGCACACCTTCCAACTCCAGGACCTTCCACACCCCAGAGGCAGGTGAGACATCCCGACCAGCAAACATCTAAGGGAACATTTCCCTCTACTAGGACATTTTCGTTTTTCTGAAGATAAATGAAATTTCAGTTTGCATAGTTTGCTCAGTGATACCAGTTGGTATAGTAGACAATACACCATGGCCTTGTCCTGTGACCACTGATTATTAATTCCAGGACGATAACCTAACCTCAGATTCCTGCACTCAACAGGGGACACTGTCTGGCTGTTATCGTTACCGCATTTGATACGACTTAGCGTATTATTTTCAACCGGGTTGTCTTTAATCAGCATTACAATGCATTAATCAAATTTGTTTCAACAGCTAATAGTAACTACAAGCTAGTACATGAGAAATTTCAGTATCAGATGTACCTTATACTCGATGCAGATAATACATATTTGAAATTATTTATTTCTTGATTTTGTTGGCTGGCTTGCCGCATATGTATGCATCTCTTTTTCTGCTGCACCCATACTGTAAGGTCAGCTAAATATAGTGTTGTCTCTCACTGTGTCACTCACTCACTCACTGTATATTTTTGGAATAATGTGGTCCAGGCCTTGAGGGGGAATGTAGAGGGTATATATACATAATGAGGTACTGTAAACACTGCACATCTACGCGCACAAAAATATACAGTGCAAGAGGACTAGTCGATTCTATACCTGCGATGTGCGGGAATAGCCGTAAATATGATAAAGAGGGACAGGGAAACACATTGCATGCACACATAGTTCCCTGCACATGTGTAAAAAATTCAAAATGCAAGTACAATATACTAGTCTACTACATGCCTGCATCGTGCCGTATTAGCCGTAAATATGACACAGACGGGTGGAGCACAGCAACGTATTAACCCTCTCACACTCTTTCGACGCCACCTGGGTCCAGCCTCTTCCAAATACTAAGTGACACTCTCGCCAGCTCACATCTCACGCTCCCCACACTCCTCACTCAGCAATTCGTGCGGTATCAGAAACTGATTTAATCATTTCAGTCCCCCACCCTTATTATAACTGTATTGTTTTGAAACTTGTTTATGTTATAAATTAATGAATGATCTCCCTAATGAACGAGAAAAAATCTAAAAAAAAAAAATACCATATTGTATCATTCACTTATTCAATGCTCATTTACTCACAGACAATGTCGGCAGTGATTATAGAATATTGTAGAGCATTTATCTGCGATCCATTTCGTTAAAAAATGACAGTTCTAGCTATACTACATTTTTTTTTTTTATGGCATACGGAATAACAATAGTCGTTCATCACGACTGGCCGCTCTGAGTGAACTGTTTCCTATCATTTCATTCTCGCCCGCCCAGACCTCACGCTTCCCACATTCCTCACTCAGTGATTTGTGCGGCATCGGAAAATGATTACAACCATTTCATTCCCCTGCCCTATTTTTTCACTGTATTGTTATGACTCTGATACATGTTACAAATGAATAAATGATCTTCCTAATGAGTGAAAAAAAAAAAAAATAAAGGATACAAAACACCGTACTTTATCGTTCAGTAATGTATTCATTTACTCACTGACATATACTTATATACAGCACTCACTCACTATGTTTTTCACAGCAACGAATTGTTGTGAAAAAAAAAAAAAAAATACAGCAAATTATATGGTTGGACTGAACCTACGTCGAAAGTGTGAGCGGTTGATTTCACTTGGCCGAATCCTAAGTCAAAACAGTGCGAGAGGCTGGATTCCACTTGGAATCCTGAGTCAAAAGAGTGCGAGAGGTTGGATTTCACTTGCACGAATCCTGCGTCGAAAGAGTGTGAGTGGATGGATTCTTCACCGGGCCCCCGTGTATGAAAGGGTTAATGGAACACACTGAACCAGGAGGATGTCATGTAAATGTTTAGGCAGCAGGTACAGTGAATATTTCTATTCCCTTTGAATACTGAAGGGGTGAGGGCAGCTGTCAGCAAACGAGTACAAAGGAAGGCAAATCGCAACAGACAAATTGGTCCTTGCGAGGCTGTTTGTTACAGGAGACAACGACTGTGATATCTGATTCTATGAGAGGTAGATAAGGCTAGCAGAACAAGAAAGTTTCCTTCCTCCCCTAATCACCGAACCCTCAAGCCAAAGCCGACAGGAAAAAGTGAAAAGAACCATCATGCAGCATAGAAAAACTCCCATGGAAATTTTAATGAGAAGACTGAAAGATATGGAAAAAAATATATATACATTCCACACTAACTCACTGGTATCTGGTCACAAAAGTGCCCTGCAACACTCGATGATCTGAAAGAGGGAAATCATTTACTTTATTTTTTGTGTATTTCAGCCATGAATGCATGTCAGTGGGAAGTTGACGCTAGAAACTTAACCATGCGACCTTGAAATGTTGGTACTGTATCACTGTCTACCATGTTCCTAAGCAGTTTGTTCCCCATGCTGACTACTTGATTAAAGAAATAGTGCTTTGCTTCATTTGACGGAAACGTTTGTCTATAATTAATAACAGCTACCACTACTGTATTTCGACCTCTCCGTTGTGAGGTACTTACCAACCACCCTGTTGTCATACCCTTTAAGAATTTGTATATACCAAAATCAAGTCCGACTTTCCGCCTTGACAACTGAAAGAGATTAAGCTCATCCAAACGTTCCTCTAATAGTTTCTTTCTTAGTCGGGTATTATTTTTGTCACCCTTTGTTGTGCTCGTACTCTTTTACATTTCTCGATCTCTCTTGCAATATGGCGATCAAATTGTGCATAGTACTTCATATGTGGGTGCACTAAATGAGTTGTACACGGTGAAGTTATTTTTTCCAATTTGAATTCGAATGCTCTGCTTATGAATCCAAACGATTTATTGGCATTCTTTCTGTATTTCCTTTGTGCAATGTAGATTTGATTTATAATACTTTTTTTTTTTTTTTTTTAGCGATTATACCTAAGTCTTTTTCATGGTTTACAATCTCCAGCTGATACCTTTAACAGCGTAGTTAACGTTAGCATTTTTACTTCCTGTATTTAGGACTCTTGAATTCAGCATAAAAATTTATTTGCCACGGCAGAACCCAATCATGTAGTTTACCAAGATCTCTCTTAATCATCTGTCTCGGCTGTGGTTTCTGCTCTTACCATTTTCTGTATCATCGGTGAATTTTGATATTATGCATCATAAACTTTCGTCAGTAACGGTGATGTAAGTGAAAAACAGAAGGGGACCCCAAACTGGATCTTGTGGTAAAATGCTTGTAATATTCATCCTGCCTGACTTTTTTTTTTTTTTTAAGTTTTTGTTTATGTCCTGTAAGCCAGTTTTCTATCCAGCTTACTGCATTGGCAGTGACACCATATACAGTACTTTAACTTTCTCAGCATGCCTTTTACTGGGAATTTTAACTGCATCCTGGAAGTACAGATAAAATATGTAATAGGCGTCCACACTGAAAGTGTGGAATGTGTTCGAGCGATCGAGCGAGCAAGTCAGGCAGTGCTGAATATTGTTTCATGTGGCTTGTCATCTTCCTCTGATTTCCTGACCTGAAAATACTAAAAAGACCTTATTAGATCACACCAAAAATATTCCCTCACACATCCTAAAACCAATATTCCTCTTGCATTAATTTTAGGTTTAGGGCTTGGGACCTAGCAGGTTAATAATGACTGCTTTTTCCTCACTCACAAAAATTAATTTCACGCAATCTCTCGATGCTCTCTGATTCGAATCAGAAATCAGAAATTCAGAGTTTCTTTCGTCGATCAGGGTATTGTATTTGTTTGACTCGGATTCAGCCAAAAATTTCTCCACCCCCAAAGTGTATTATTTGTTTTGAGAAGGTAAGACCTGGTTGCCCTCAGCAATCGTCGGAAAATACTGCTGCATTACTCACGCAACTTAAACCGTTGCACTAATCTACCTTATAAAAAATGGTTTCCTCGAGTTACGGAAAAACTATTGGGAAGTACGGGTTGTCTATGAAATGAAAATAATTGAGGATTCTTACGCGATTTCCAAATTGGTGTCTATCTTTCTTGTAACTTCAAGATTGGCTGAGATATCCAAAAAAGTTCGATACTGTGCTACAGAGATTTCTTCCCGACCCCTGTTCCCATTTCTTGCTGATGTGATAAATCTTTCGCTCGGGTACATATGTCTGGGGTCCAAACTGTGACTAAATTTGTTGTTCTCCCTCGCTTCGCTCACTTGAACAATTACATCGACGGATATTTTTATCACGCGTATAAATAAAATCATAGAAAAATTCAAGGACATTGGTTAAACATGAACGATTATTCCGATAACCATGATGCTGTGAAAGTTTGCTGAGATTATTTTGTTCTAAATATTTCACCAGCAGTTTGCACACTGTTGATAATAACCTGACAGGTCGGTTATTTCCAGACTGTGATTTATTACGTTGTTTAAATACCGGTGTTGCATTACCTACTTTCTGTTCATTTGGTTCAGTGTCAGTCCTTAAAGAAGTGTTAAAAATCAGTCAGAATTCTGATATTGCAATCTTTACCGTTTTTACTTTTTAACTTAATCTGGCCTAATTCAAAAGTTCTGTTATAATGTGCCGTTGAATTTGCTTGTGTACAATGCACTGGCTAGCCCAACTGTTCTGACCTGATCACTTTCCCTGCCATGTGGTGTGGCAGCACCGAGTGCCCCGCCTGAGGATGTGGGTGTGAGACTGAGCAACGTGACAACAGCAGTGGTGTTCTGGTCCCCCCCGCCCCCCTTGCACCGCAACGGACCCATCATCGCTTACAAGGTATGTGCGGCCACCTTAAAGGACGCTGGCTTGCAGGAACATGAGGCAAAGGCAGGCAGACTGGAAGGGAATGTAGATGCAGGCTTGCAGAGAGTTAATGGACAGGTAGACAAGTGGGAGGTGGCAGTCATAGGGTTAAAATACTAGCAGGAAGGTAGATTAGTAGGTAGAGCGTTGGGTACTGGAAAGCAAACAGAAGTTTGGAAGGCAGAGACTATTACATGAGTTGGTTAGCAGGAGCAGAAAATGAACTAAGGTAGCCTACAGACAGGCACGTCAACGGTGTATTGGAAGAATGTTGTATGTAGAGGCAGTTATGCAGGAAGAAAAGGACAATTTCGCGGAAGTGGAGTGAGGTTGATTTTTGGCGAGACTAAAAGTAAATTAACTTTATGGCTAATTTTCATATTTTAAGTGTTCTTTATCTTGTTTAGTCAGTTGAGTGTTATAGTGAAAGTCTGGATTTTCATAATACAGTAATCTGGATTTTCATAATATTCTTTCTCATAAATCTGATACTCTGCTGATGATCTGAGTAAGGCTAATTTGAAACAATATTAAATGTACTGCCTAACGCAAATCATATATATTTTCTTTTGGTGGGGAAGGGACAAATTGATCCCATACGCCTTGAAACTAAGAGGACTCCACGTGAAAAGGGTGACCATATGAGAAAGGTGACCAGCAGTGACTTTACTGGTATTTAAATGAAGTACCTACTTGCGTTTTTAGTTCGCTCGTGCAGGCTGGGTGACTGGAGTGTTTCTGCTTGGGACCCCTGTTTTTACTGGGTTATCGGTATTTCGCTGGCTTTGTTCAGCTTTTTCATGTGAAGGTTTCATTCATGCAGTTGGAAATCCTTCACTGCCGCACCATTTTTACATAACATTCTCCCCACACCCAGCTGTCATATATTTTTCAGGCTTTTGAGGTTTCTGATCAAAAGTCGTTGACTGGGATCACACACACCTGTAGCAGACAGTATGAGTCGCGCTGTCCACCTCTGTGTGTTACATGAGTAGTTCATCTCTGACCGTGGCTTACGGAAAGGGGAGACTTATGTATTTAAAATAATTTTCCAGGTATTTATATCTCCTCATATATATTTAAAGTTACATAAAATAGAGCGCTAGGTAAATATGATCTAATGTCTGTAACAGTGAACATATTGAAGTGGCAATTTTCTTGACCACAATTATTCTTGTTTCATTTTGAATTTTTAAAAGATTATGCAAATAATCTGCCATTATGGTGCCAAACTTATTCTTTCCGGTACGAAACTGAAAAGAAATATTAAAGAAAAGTTGAGATATGTCTGCAGAGAGAGAGAGAGAGAGAGAGAGAGAGAACATGAAAAGAAACATATTAATAAATAGATTATACCTTTGTCACAGGTGTATTGAGATGATAAGTGTCTAGGTGTATACTAGGGACCTACTGTTATTATGAGATACCATAAAACATACAAGATTTATCATACTGTTTGTATTGAGGCCAATTAGTTCAGTGCTTCCAGTAGTTTGAACCAGTGAATTGTTTAGTATCAATGGACACCAATGGCAGTGAATGGGATTAATATATCAAATAAGTGAATAATGAAGAAGTAAAAATATATACTTTACGTCATGATAATATCACTCTTCCTTCCATTTGTAACGTTGGCATATATCTAGCTATCTATATATAAGTCCGACGCCCTAATCCCCCAAAGGGTGGCCGCAGAGAAAACGCCTCCAAGTCGCTCTGTCACCCACCATTTTTTTTTTAATGCGAAGAAGAAGGAACCAAAGGCAGCGAGCCCGCAATTATTGTTCTTTCCAAGAGAAAAACAAAACACAAGAAAGAGCCAAATTCAAGATCCGATCATTTCGAGATGCCTGGACACACTGCGTTTGAAAGACTGGAGATCACAGGAAGCAGGAAACACAGACAGAGGGAGACAGTTCCATAGCTGACCTGTTGCATAAATGAAGGAGTGGGAGTAACGGTTAACTCTTGCATTAGAGAGTTGGACAGAAAAGGGATAAGAGTTTGCTGCTAGATGGGTGCTACACGCCCGTCGTAGAGATGGAGGAATGCATGCAGACTGTTCAGAGGAGCAGTGACAATTGAAGTGGCGATAGAAAAGAGATAAAGATGCAACAGTGCGACGAAAAAACAGAGGTTGAAGGAAGTCAGTAAGAGGAGGAGAGTTAATGACACGAAAAGCCTTTCACTCCACCCTGTTGAGAAGAGCTGTATGTGGAAAGCCTCGCAACACATGAGAGTTGTACTCCACACAGGGGTGGACAAAACCCCTGTATAGAGTCAACAATTGTGCAGAGGTAAAGAACGAACGGAGTCGGCTTAGCACACCTAATCCCTTGGAAGCAGATTTTACAAGAGATGTAGTATGATCTTTCCAAGATAAGTCCCGAGTAAGTGATACCCCTAGCATGTTCAAGGATGATGTATGATTAAGCTGAATATTATTAAACATTAGTGGGTATACCTGTGAAAGATTTTATCTGGTCGATAGGTGTGAAAACTGAGTCTTTGATGCATTAAAAATAACCAGATTATTTTTACCCCAGTCAGAGATACGAGCCAAGTCAGACATTAGGTGTGCCATAGCCTCATCTCTTGTTTATTGAAGTAACTGCTGAGATGGACGTTGTGGGAACTGAATGGAAATATGAAGGGCGGAGTCATCAGCGTAAGAGTGGATAGGGTTAGATGTACAGCTTAGAAGGTCATTGATGAATAAAAGGAAGAGAGTTGGTGATATGACAGAGCCCTGAGGAACACCACTGTTGATAGATCTAGGAGAAGAACGATGGCCGTCTACAACAGTGGCTATAGAACGACCAGAAAGGAAGCTACAGATGAAGGCACAGATAGAAGGACAGAAGCCGTAAGAGGGCAGTTTGGAAATTAAAGATCTATGCCAGACTCGATCGAAAGCCTTTGAGATGTCAAGTGCAGTGGCAAAGCTTTCGCCAAAGTCCCGAAAGGAGGATGACCAGGTGTCTGAAAGGTAGGTGAGATCGCCAGTGGAGCGTCCCTGACGGAACCCAGAGTGACAATCAGAAAGAAGGTTGTGATAGGAAAGGTGATTTAAAATTTTTCTGTTAAGAATTGATTCGAAAACTTTTGATATACAGGATGTCAAAACAATAGGACGATAGTTAGAGGGTTGGGAATGGTCACCCTTCTTTGGGACTGGCTGAATGAGAGCAATCTTCCAGCAAGAAGGAAAGGTACAAGTTGATAGACAAAGGTGAAAGAGTTTGCCTAGGCAGGGTGTAAGCACAGAAGCACAGTTCTTGAGAACAACAGGAGGAACTTCATCAGGCCCATATGCCTTATTAGTACTGAGGCCTGTGATGGCAAAAATGCATCAGCTGAAGAAATTTTAATGACAGCCATGAGGAAGTCAGAGGGAGGAAGTGATGGAGGAACAGCACTGGAATCGTCTAAGGTGGAATTGGAGGAGAAAGTCTAAGTGAATAGATCTGCTTTATCTGTATAAGAAATAGCTACAGAGCCATCAGAGTAGAAAAGGGGAGGGAAAGATGATGATGTAAAGTTGTTAGAAAGGTTTTTGGCAAGGTGCCAGAAGGAGCGGGAAGAATTCGAGTTGGAGAGTTGAGAGCATTTAGTATGGATGAAATGATTTTTAGCAGAGCGAAGAACAGACTTAGCACGATTCCGGGCAGAAGCGTATAAAAGATGTGATTCAGGGGTGGGTTGGCTCCGGTACCTTTTATGGGCCCTCTCCTTGTTGCGGACAGCATTAGAACAAGCGTGATTAAACCAAGGCTTTCTTGCCTACCTTCCCCCCAGCTAATTCCCCCCTCCCTCATATACCTCTCAACTCCATCCCTCCGCCTCATCCTCGGTCTTCCCCTCCCAATCCATCCCTCCACCTCACCTACCTGCACCCTCTTAGTCAGTCTTTCATTCTCCATTCTCTCCACATGTCCAAACCACCTCAGTGTATTTCTCCTAATCTTCTCAACCACATCCACATCTACCCCACAACGTTCCTTCGCTTCTTTCGTCAACCTGTCCCTCCTTGCCACTCCACATGCTCCTCTCAAGGCATATAACCCGTTGCAAATTCCTGGCCACATAATTCCATTGTCTCATTGGTCGTTATATATACACAGCCAAGCTGTGAAAATACATTCTGCATAGTTTGGTAAAGTTAATGGGAGTCTGTAGTAACTGTATGATAAAATGTTGGGAAGGGGTGTTGCTCATTATCCGAATACAAAGAGGCTTTGCTGATATGATGGCATTCTTTGGCTTGACGGGTCCTGCATATTGGAGAACGAAATGCTGCATTTATTTTGGCTTATGGATAATCCCACTGAATACGGAAGTGTTTCAGCGAGACACTGGAAAATTCTTCATTGTTTAGTGTTTATCTGCAGTTTTGGAAAGCAGGTAGATACGAAATTGTACTGGATAACAGCCAAGATATCTCGCCAGACACATAACAAGAATACGTTTTTCCCCAAAAAAACATGTTTTGTTCTCTGATCATTGACACTTTTAGAGAAAATAAGCTTGTATACTTAGGTCAAACTGTGTCATCTTCATTCATGTTTACTTATTCAACCATTTCATTTGTAAAGTACACAAGTGTCTACGCTGTAGACAAAGCAAGAATATAATGAAGGTAGCTGTCTCACCCCTGTTTCTATGACCAGTAATTTCCAATTACTGTGTTGAAGGAATTTCGGGTTAAATTTGATTGTTTTTATGGATGATATCAAACATTCATCTAGCCCAAAGCATTGCTACTGTTATCCTCACTTTAGTTTCATAGTCTAACAATCAGGCACATTGCAGTTTTACAAACATTCAGATATTTGTATTTACATCAGTTAGCTACGTATTTATGTATATTGTATTGTTTGCCACGTATTTCGTGGTTCTACTCTGCTGCCTTTACCTTATTTTCAAGGTATAGCCTCCAAGTCAAGTGAAGATTTACACACATTCATACATCTATATTACTATCTGTGTATACGTAGGAACAGCAAACGTTTAGAGAACAAGAAGGACACCTGCAGTGTGCAGTAGGTCTAAATGCCCATCCATGTTATCATTAGGCACCTGTGATTTGGTTTATGGTAATAAAATTATGCGGAAAACATCTGTGTAGACAAAATGAAACACCTTCCTTGCTTCTGATCATCTGTTTCTAGTGTTATTCGCCACGATTCTATAAAGCTGATGAGCAGCGTTCTCAGACATGACAGGTGCCCACAGATCCTGTGGCTGAACATTTGACCTTCGCTTATGCCCTTGATATTTGACCAATTACTCTTAAAATTCAAGTACTTCACTGATTCAGATCAAATCAAAAGCGTCAAGGTCCATTTTACCTTATGGCCATGACCTTTGACCTACTGTTCTGAGGTCAGAGAAAGTTCTTCATCAGGTAATCTTAAACCCTTCCACAAAGTTTGATCAAAACTGAATTATAAAACTATTTGACTTAAAGGATGGAACATTTGACCTTGCAATGCGATCTTTGTCTCTGACAAATTATTCTCAGAATTCAACCACTTCGTGCTTTCCCACCCTTCAATTTTTCCATCGTGTTTGGTCGAAATCGGATCGAAACTGTCTGAGTTGGCCTTGCCTTTAATCTGTGACCAACATCCTCTTTCAGTCAGAAAGACAGGACGCCTTTGATTGCCACACCCACACCTATAATATTATAAGGGGAAAGAATCATATCTGTGGGTAAGGCAAACCCGGGGTTCGACCACGGCTAAACCCTGGTCCTGGGAAAGGTCTGCTTGTGGACAAAATTTCGTATTCCTAGTAAAAAAAAAAAAAAAAAAAAAAAAAGCATCGTATGCCCCGGGGACCCATCCCTCATGAGGAGCAGCCTTCGGGGTCGCAACTTGCATATAACCCGGCCCATATACTGTTCAACCACTCTGCAAAGTCCATATTCCGTGGTATATACAGTGGAATCTCCTAAATTGCGGCTTTTTGGTACTGAGTACACGTTGCAGTTTCAGAATTCCACGAGTTAGAAATAACTAATCTTATGGGGAAAATTACATCTGGGTCTGTCATCTTGGAAAAGTTGGCCCCCGTACCCCCAAACCTACATCAAACTGGTCAGCAGTGAACATGAACCATATTGTAAGATTCTTACCTGACTCTGAAGACATTGCTCTAATGGTCAGGGGGAGGAGGGAGGGGTTCCAATCTTGAGGCAGACTATGGCCTCTCAGCATGAGGCGAGTGTGCTGCTGCCTCAGTGCCCACTTCCTCCTCATTGACCTCCCTCAAAAACCCCTCAGAGTCTAGTGTGGAGACAACATAAATGGTGTCGTCATTGCCCTGAGCTGCCTCCATGTCATCGCAAGAGTCATCGATTTGTTGAGATTAATTCTTTACCAAATAGGAGTGGCCTTACCCTATTTTCTATTGAAATGAGTTTTTCACAGATTAGTTGTTATAATTCTTGGATTACCACAGCTACTGGGCATTTTTATAATCTTACCTCTGAAAGTCATAAATGAGGATTTAGAATGCATGATACACTGACGCGTCCGGTCAACGCAGTGGTTGGTAAGCACCGCAGCCAGTTGGAGAGATTGTCGGTAAACACTGCCGAGGGCAACCTGCCTGCTTCCTTAAATACCACTATATATATATATATATATATATATATATATATATATATATATATATATATGGAGCCTCTGTGGTACAGTGGTACAGTGTGCGTTTTGTACACAGGTGAACCAGGGTTCGCGCCCAGCCAGGGTAACAAACTTTGGGAGTGTTCACCCAGCCACTTACTGCATTGGCGGACACAAGGGGTGCTGTGGTTGAACCAGTGTCGCTTACTATAAAGTATCCTTGCACCCAGTCGGCTTGCACGGGCCGACTACACTTGGTTCACAGACTACACACACATCCAAAGCCACTCCAACACTACAATTACACTTACAAGCACTTCTCACCCTACATACAATCTCTACCAGACAGCCTAAGCCACTTGGTAGAGATACATTGGCTGTATCGTCCCGACTTCGGTTGGGATAGGCCAGTCCTGCATTGGATATATATATATATATATATATATATATATATATATATATATATATATATATATATATATATATATATATAGCAGAGAGAAAATGATAGAGTATCAGGAGAAATTGAAAGATGAATGGAATGCAATGAAAGATCAGGAGAAAGGCAGTGTATAGGAGGAATGGCAATTGTTTCAGAGTGCTGTGGTGGGGCATGCTGAAGAGATGTGTGGTGTGAGACGAGTGGGTGGTGGTGTAAGAAAGGGAAGTGAATGGTGGTGCGAGGAAGTAGGTACGGCTGTGGCCGGGAAGAGACGTGCATATGAAATATGGCTGCAGGGAAAGGATGAGATGTCATATGAGAGGTATAAGGAAAAGAAGAATAGGGCGAGAAGGGCTGTACGTGATGCTAAAGTTGCAGCAGATGGGAGGTGAGGTGGGCGGTTGATTGAGAATTTTCAACAGAATGAGAAAATGTTTGGAAAGGAGGTGAAAAGGGTACAAAAGGGGGAGTCTGGGAAGGAAGAGCGAGTAAAAGCAGACGATGGAAGGATGTTAACTGAGATGGATGCAGTAAGGAAGAGATGGGCGGAGTATTTTGAAAGATTGTTACATGTAGAGGAGGAAGGGGAGGCTGAGAGTGTGGCAGGTGGAAGGGTGGAAGGAATAAATGAGTTGGAAGAGTTGAATGATTCTTTGATCACGATGGAGGAAGTGCAGGAAGCAGTAAAGGAGATGAAAACAGGGAAAGCTGCAGGTATGGATGGGTGTGCTGTGGAATACCTGAAAGGTGGTGGAGTGTCTATTGTTAATTGGTTAGTAAGATTATTGAATATGTGTTTTGTGAGAGGTCTGGTGTCAGTTGACTGGGCAAGTGCTTGTGTGGTCCCGTTGTGTAAAGGTAAGGGTGATAAGTATGAATGTACTAGCTTTAGGGGTATAAGTCTGTTGAGAGTAGTAGGTAAGATGTATGGTGTAGTGTTAATTAAGAGAGTCAGAGAGGGTACAGAGGGAGTGATTGGTGATGAGCAATGTGGCTTTAGGAGAGGGAGGGGATGCGTGGATCAGGTGTTTGCTGTGAGACAGGTGTGTGAAAAATATTTAGCGAAAGGTAAGGATGTGTTTTGGGTGTTCATGGATTTAGAGAAAGCGTATGATAGAACTGATAGGGATGCTATGTGGACTGTTTTAAGTTAGTATGGACTTGATGGTAGGCTGCTAAAATGAGTGAAAAGTTTTTATGTAAATATTAGAGCGTGTGTAAGAGTGGGAATTGCTGTGAGTGAGTGATTTCCCGTGAGAGAGGGGCTGTGGAAGGGATGTGTGATGTCGTCTTGGGTGTTTAATATTTATATGGATGATGGTGTAAGGGAGGTGAATGCAAGAGTGTTAAGTGGAGGTTTGAATCTGGTGATTGCTGATGGTAGAGAGTGGAATTTGAAGCAGCTGCTGTTTGCAGATGATACTGCACTGGTGGCTGATTCAGAGGAGAGACTGAGACAGATGATAGAGGAGTTTGGAAGGGTGTATGAAAAGAGGAAATTGAGGGTAAATGAGAATAAGAGTAAAGTGATGAAGTGTACGAGGTTGGTAGATAGTAGGAGGATGAATATAGTTTTGAATGGTGACTTGCTTGAGAAGGTAGAGTGTTTTAAGTATTTAGGGTCACATGTTACTGTGGATGGAAGAATAGTTGCAGAAGTGAAGTTTAGAATGAATGAAATAGGAAAGGTGCTGGGAGGATTGAAAAAAGTGATTTGATGTCGTTCGCTTAGAATGGATGTAAAGAGAAGGCTGTAAAGGGTGTTGTGGGACCGACTGCATTTTACTGGGCTGAAACATGGAATATGGGTGTAGCAGAGAGGAAAACTTCGAATGTAATGGAGATGAGGTGTCTGAGGAGTATGTGTAGAGTGATGCATATGGATCGAGTGAGAAATGATGAAGTGCGAAGGAGAACTAGAGTTCTATGGGAGATGGCTAATCGAGTTGAGCAGAGGATGTTGCGATTGTTTGGGCATATGGAGTGAATGGATGATGAGCGATTGGTGAAAAAGATAACTGGATCGGATGTGAGAGGTGTAACGCTGAGAGGAAGACCACGAATAGGATGGATGGACAGGTGAAGAGAGCGTTGGATGCGAGAGGGATGTGTGTTGAGCAAGGAAGTGTGGCTGCTCATGATAGAAATGATCGGAGAGAAACTGTGAATGAATAAATGATGATGCAACCCTGAGGGGATATTCTCCCGCATTTGGTTTGATCAGCTGATCGGTTCAGATGCGGGCAAGGGGATGAGTCCATTATAATGTGGCAGGGGTAAACCAGCTTTGCAGTCGGGCCCTGCTGTGGATGTCACTGGTTGTACTGCCCAGTTGGCCTGGTGTGGTACGGTGAGGATCTGTCCCTTCTCCCCTGGGGCTAAGATGCAAATGAATGTGTTTATGTGGATGAGTAAACTGGGAGTGTGTCGTCCTGTCTCGGCTACCTCCCTGTCTTTGGGGGAAGCAGCCTAGGTATATATATATATATATATATATATATATGTGTGTGTGTGTGTGTGTGTGTGTGTGTGTGTGTAAACTATCGTATCCACTCACACGCTGATGATTCCACCCTTCATCTTTCCATTTGGTTCCTGCAACGTTCATCTCAGCAGTTACTTCAACAGACAAGGGATGAGGCTGTGGCACACCTGATGTCTGACTTGGCTTGTATCTGTGACTGGGGTGAAAGTAATCTTGTTTTTAATGCATCAAAGACTCAGTTCTTACAGCTGTCAACTGGACAAAATCTTCCACAGGAGTACCCACTAATGTTTAATAATTTCCAGCTCAGTCCTGCATCATCCTTTAACATACTTGGGGTTTCATTCTCTCGAGACTTATCTTGGAAAGATCGTATTACATCTCTTGTAAAATCTGCTTCCAAGAGATTAGGTTTGCTAATCCGACTCCGTTCTTTCTTTACCTCTGCACAGTTTTTGTTTTTTTACACAGGTTTTATTCGCCCCTGTTTATAGTACAAATCTCATGTGTCGGGAGGCTCCTCACATACAGCTCTTCTCAGTAGGATGGAGTCAAAGGCTTTTCATCTCATTAATTCTCCTCCATTTACAGGCTTCCTTCAACCTCTGTCTCTTTGCTGCACTGTTGCATCTTTATCTCTTTTCTGTCGCTACTTCAATGGTCACTGCTCCTCTGAACTGTCTGCTTGCATCCCTCCACCTGTATGACAGGCGCGTAGCACTGGTCTAGCAACAAACTCTCATCCCTTTTTCTGTCCATCTCTCTAATGCAAGAGGTAACAGTTACTCCCAGTCCTTCATTTATACGACAGATCAACTCTGGACCCCCTCTGTCTGTATTTGCTAGTTCCTATGATCTCCAGTCGTTTAAACGAAGTGTATCCAGGCATCTCGAAATGATCGGATCTTGAATTTGGCTCTTTTGTATTGCTTTTTTTTTTTTTTTTTTTTTCTTGGAGGGAACAGTTTGCGGGCTCCTGGCCTTTGGTTCCTTCTTCCTTTCATATATATATATATATATATATATATATATATATATATATATATATATATATATATATATATATATATATATATATTTTATCGCCGTGAATAACAGCATTGCCTAGGACCACAGGGGTGGCTTCCCTCTCGTCTGTGGTGGCTGGCCCTCGTGGGTCCCATCCTGCATAAACCTGGCCCAAGTAAAGTTGTATCACTGTGGAAAAATTCTTATTCCTTAGTAAAAAAAAAAATGTTATTTGGCTGAGACTCTAAGTGGTTCGCCACCTCCCCATGAGGAAAAACCACCGGAGATTCCACCCTTCCTAAACGTGGTCAGAGCAAAAGTAGATCTATCTATCCATCTATCTATCTATCGCCTGACGCCCTAATCCCGTAAGGGGTGGCCACAAACAAATCGCCTCCATGTCGCCCTGTCCCCAGCCATTTCACTGCCCTGCTCTCAACTCACACACCCCTCTCTCATATACCTCTCCACTCCATCCCTCCGTCTCATCCTTGGCCTTCCCCTCCCTCTCCTTCCCTCTACCTCACTCACATACCCTCTCCTTGTCAGTCTCTCACTCTCCATCCACTCCACATAGCCAAATCACCTCAGTATATTTCTAACACTTCCTATCACATCCACATCCACACCACAAAGCTCTTTCACATCCTCATTTGTCAGTCTGCCTCTCCTTGTGACTGCAGAGGCTCCTCTCAAATAACTCATTTCCACTGCTTTCACTCTTGACTTCTGTCCCTCCAACAAGGTCCAAGCTTCACTTCCATACGTTAGAGTTGGTATCACAATACTGTTATGTAACATTTTCACTTCCCTGCTCACTTCCCTGCTTCTTATCACTGTTTTCAAGGAACCAGCAGCCTTTCTTCCTTGTTGTACCCTTTCAAGCACTTCACCCTCCAAACTTCCATCCTTACTCATCACACTACTCAAGTACTTAAACGCACTCAAAATTCAAAATTTCACATTATTAAGCTAAAAATTACTGTCGTGCCCTACACTTTTTCAGCAACCATTTACATGTTTCGCACTCATCTTTTATTAGCACAGTATCTGACTGCTATTAATAGGGATTGGTAGCATGAGAACAATAGCAACAGGGAGTGTGGAGGTAAGTCCAGAGAGGATCCGTAACATTATGGTTAGGACAGTGTGACTCTGTGTATGAATTTGTCCCAATTACGTCCTCGACCGCGAGGAAAACTGTTCCACATTCCGAGGTTCCAAAACACAGATACGTTCTCTGCTTTACTATTACTAATTTTTTACAAGACAATAACATTACTTTAGCAACAATAGAAAAAAGTCACTCAGTACATGGAGATTTAACTCAGGTACACGTATTTCCAAACACATTAAAAGTAACTTATTGACTCACATTTGAGTACTGTATGCTTACTTGAATTTTTACTTACTACAGGAATAACCGCTATGATTGCCTCTACGACCAGGAAGTAGTAAAAATTATTGCTAGATATCGAGCAGAATTTAACTGGCGTTTTTAACTGACTCATTGAACATGTACACTCACACTCTCCCCTAATTCTCACCAGTTTCTACATGTACACTCACACTGTCCCCTAATTCTCACCAGCTTCTACTCACCTGTTTTTTTTTTTTTTTTTTTTTTTTCATGGTCGTGTGACTGCCTGCGTCTTTCAATGAACTTCTGTGCCCCTGAGACACTCCTCAAGTCTTTCCTATCTGCCAGTCACATAAAACTGTTCTCTGCCCTGTCACCTTTATGTCCCGGCTTATATCCAGTTCCTGGAACACTGTCTTTGTTCCTCACTACATCTGCCTAGCTCCATACTTAAATCACTTTTGTTTTAAATTAATGTTACATTTATGGGCATATTTCGCATGACCTCTCACTTAAATTAATTATCCTTTTAGGGGTACCTTTCTCATGACCTCTTACCAAAATTGATGATGCTTTTATGGGCACCTTTCTCATGACCTCTTACCGGAATTAATGCTGCTGCTAGGGGTACCTTACTCGTGACCTCTCACTAAAATTAATGATTCACTTGAGCAATACACTCATAACCTCTGCTTTTTTGCTCCAAGCCCCATAAACGATGCTTGGTACTACACACTAGCTAGGTCTTCGTTAAAATATCTCAGGTACCTTTGCATGTTTTACTGTCCTCTCCTAATTTCACTTCTTATTTCCTCCCTCTTCTGCAATTACCTTTGTCTCCCACCATCTCTAAATCGGCACTGCAGCTTTTAATGCTTACTGTGCTTTTGTTCTAGTCTCCTCATAATACCTACTTTTAACAGCTTTATGTGGCACTTTCAGCAACTTATATCACTCTCTCTGTTTAGCAGTTTTTTTTCCTCTTCTCCACTTTCTTGTCCTTCATCACCATTGCCTGGTCCAGCATCAAGATTAATGGGTGTGTCAGGTAGGCTAGCACGAGGAGAAACCTAGCTCATTTATTTATCAGTTTTGTAAATTCTTGCCCCACACGCCATCGCTTTTGGCATGGTCGGAATCAGTAACATTATCCAGTGTTTGGCCGTCCCGACATTCCTACCCCGTGTTCTCGCCCCACGTCCCCTAGGTGCTACAGAGTAGTCCGGATTCCATGGATAGGACTTTGTTGTGCCAAGAATGTAGAGAGGTTCACCCTAGATTGTGAATGCTCAAATGATGGCAGTGGGCGCCGACAGCAATGTCTGTAAAACCAATACTTGTAACCTAAGTAGGAAGCAAGGGGCATAATTATAACACCTGAAAGAATGTACACATAAACCCTCAGAGTGACTGACTGGGTTGATTTGTGTGAGAGATCGACGAGGATGGGTTTGGAGTGGAAACGAAGAATTCATCCAAATACACGGGCGTCAGTGGATCATTAATATTAGTGAGAGGTCACAAGAATGGTACTCCTAAAAGTATCATTAATTTCAGTAAGAGGTCATGAGAAATATACCCATAAGTGTATCATTAATTTAAATTATAAGTGAGTAAAGAAATGGAGCTAGACAGTTCGAGTAAGGGGCAAGACAATGCTCCAGGAACTGGATATAAGCCGAGACATAAGGACGACAGAGCTGAGAACAATATTAGGTGGCTAGCAGACGGAGCAGACCAGGGGAATGTCTCAGGGACACAGCAGTTCTGTTGAAAGAAGCAGACAGTCATATGACCATGGATTGCAAGAAAACTGGTGAGTAGAAGCTGGTGAGAATTGGAGAGATTGTGAGTGTACAAGACAAGAGAATTTCACATGCTCAACGAGTCAGTTAAAACCGCCAGTTAACTTCTGCTCGATATCCAGCAATAATTTATAGTACTCCCTGGTCGTGGGGACAATTATTTTGGTTATTCTTGTAGTAAGTAGAATTCAAGTAAATATACAATACTCAAAAATGAGTCATAATGTTACACTAACTGTGTTTGTAAATACATATAACTGAGTTAAATCTCCATGTATTGAGTGACTTGCTTTTAGTGATGTTGCTAAAGTAACGTAACTGTCTTGAACAAAGTAATAGTAAAGCAGAAAACGTGTCTGTCTTTTGGAACCTCAGTGTGTGGAACAGTTTTCCTTGCAGTCCGAAAGGGAACTGGGACAGAAATGCATACACAGTGTCACATTGTCGTAACTCTAATGTTACAGATTCTCTCTGAACATGTCTCCTCATTCTCTATTGCTATTGTTTTCACGCTACTTGTCCCTATAAATAACAGTCAGATATCGTGCTCATTAACGATAAGTGCGAAACATGTTAATGATTACTGAGGAAGTGTAGGGCACGACAATAATTATGGTCGTGGCTAGCAACTTAGGCCCCCAGGGGCCTTCCCATGTTTGGGATGACCCTTAAGGATATCACTCTGCCCATCTGGCTCAAAATTTAGGTCTACTATTGTGCAAATTTTCTTATTTTTAGGCAAAACAAAAATGACATTGTCTCCCCAACCCCATGGGCCCATCCCCCTTGAAGGCAGCTCAAGAGGGTTCCATCTTAACAAATACGTTTAAACAAGGGGAACACCTACCAATATGTAAAATATTAGGTTCCTAGGTTAAAGACTTTGGCTGTGAATAATGGTTTTAACCAGTACTTTCGAGAGCTGCCCCAACCTCGTGAGGGAATGCCCTCAGGGTTCTCAGCCTGCCTAAAATTTGGTTCAGTTGAAGGCCTACTACTGTGTAAAACTTCATGCTCCTTCCTAAATCGTGCCTGAGGTGAATGGCTATCAATAGCAAAGTTTCATGTTACTAGGCTGAAAACCAAAGCTGTGCCTAAGAGCTTTGTCTAGGAACACCACTCCTCCCTATTGGAGGGCCTTTGGCGGTCCCATCATGCTCATAACCCGTCCCAAGTGAAGCTCTACCATTGCGCAACAAGTCTTGGTCTTAGGAAAAACTTTGGTCCTGCCAAATGGTTTTGGCTGGAATGCTCAAAGTCCAACCCCCCCCCCCTCCTCCTCCCGACTGAAACCTGGCTCGGGAGGAGATTTACCACTGTGCAAAATTTCGTTTTCCTAACACCCCTCCCATAAGTCTTTGATTCCATGTTTCTCTCTCTAAAAAAAAAAAAAAAAACAGTGAGTGAATATATAATATAGGAAGAAACTGGGGAATGGGTGACACAGCTAGGGAGAGTTACAATGTTTGGCCACTCCTGTGGATGCTGCAGAGCCAGTCATCTGTTCTTCTGTTGGTCCTCATTCATTGTGCCAAATTGAGTGCACTTCCGTTAATTTTTGTTTTTGTTTTCAGAACCTTACCGACGGACAAACAGAGAACCAAAGACAGACTGAACCAGACACACAGAGTAACCCCCTCTTGCAATAGTGCGTGTCTGTTTGTAACGATTGATTCCTCTGATATTCTTACCTTTTTTTTGTAGTATAACTACCAAACCTACTGCAGTGTGCCTCGCGCATTATGGAGGTTATTCTCTCGGGCATGGAAGGATACATTGCTTTCTCATATCTTTTGACTCATGCAAGAAAGCCTTGATTTAATCACACTTGTTCTAATGCTGCCCACAACAAGGAGAGGGCCTATAAAAGGTACCGGAGCCAACCCATCCCTGAATCACATCTTGTTTATGTTTCTGCCTGGAATTGTGCTAAGTCTGTTCTTCGCTCTGCTAAAAGTAATTTCATCTGTACTAAATGCTCTCAACTTTCCAACTCAAGTTCCTCCTGCTCCTTCTGACACCTTTCGAAAAACCTTTCTAATAACTTTACATCATCCTTCCTTCCTCTTTTCTACTCTGATGGCTCTGTAGCTATTTTTTCTACTGATAAAGCAGATCTCTTCACTCAGACTTTCTCCTCCAATTCCACCTTAGACGATTTCAGTGCTGTTCCTCCATCACTTCTCCTCCTTTGACTTTCTCATGGCTGACATTAAAATTTCTTCAGGTGATGTATTTTCTGCCGTCACTGGCCTCATTACTAACAATTCATATGGGCCTGATGGGGTCCCTCCTGTTGTCCTCAAGAACTGTGCTTCTGTGCTTACACCCTGAATAGGTACACTCTTTCGCTTTTCTCTATCAACTTGTACCTTTCCTTCTTGTTGGAAGTTTGCTCTCATTCAGTCAGTCCCAGAGAAGGGTGACCATTCCCAACCCTCTAACTATCACCCAGTCGCTTTAACATCCTGTGTCTCAAAAGTTGTTAAGTCTATTCTTAACAGAAAAATTTTAAAGCATCTTTCCTGTCACAACCTTCTTTCTGATCGTCAATATGGGTTCCATCATGGACGCTCCTCTGGCGATCTTCTCACCTACCTTTCAGACTCCTGGTTATCCTCATTTCGGGACTTTGGCGATAGCTTTGCCATTCCACTTGACATCCCAAAGGCTTTCGATGGAGTCTGGCATAAATCTTTAATTTTCAAACTGCTCTCTTACAGTTTCTATCCTATCTGTGCCTTCATCTATAGCTTCCTTTCTGGTCATTCTATAACTGCTGTTGTAGATGGCCACCATTCTTCACCTAGATCTATCAACAGCGATGTTCCTCATGGCTCTGTCCTATCACCAACTCTCTTCCTTTTACTCATCAATGACCTTCTAAGCTGTACATATAACCCTGGCCACTCATACGCTGATGATTCCACCTTCCACCTTTCCATTCAGTTCTCGCAACGTCCATCTCAGCAGTTACTTGAGTTTACAAGGGTTGAGGCTATGGCACACCTAATGTCTGACTTGGCTCGTATCTCTGACTGGAATAAAAATAATCTGGTTGTTTTTAATGCATCAAAGACTCAGTTCTTACAACTATCAACTGGACAAAATCTTCTGCAGGAGTACCCACTAATGTTTAATAATATCCAGCTCAATCCTGTATCATCCTTGAACATGCTTGGGGTTTCATTTTCTCGGGACTTATCTTGAAAAGATCATATTACATCTCTTGTAAAATCTGCCTCCAAGAGATTAGTTGTGCTAAGCAGACTCTGTTCCTCTGCACAGTTGTTGAGTTTATACACGGGTTTTATTCACTCCTGCGTAGAGTATAACTCTCATGTGTGGGGAGGCTCCCCACACACAGCTCTTCTCAACAGGGTGGAGTCAAAAGCTTTTCGTGTCATTAACTCTCCTCCTCTTACAGGCTCCCTTCAACCTCTGTCTCTTCATCGCACTGTTGCATCTTTATCTCTTTTCTATCTCTCCTTCAATGGTCAGTGCTCCTCTGAGCTGTCTGCTTGCATCCCTCCACCTCTGCGACGGGCGCATAGCACTCGTCTAGCAACAAACTCTCATCCCTTTTCTCTCGAACTCTCTATTGCAAGAGGTAACCTTTACTCTAAGTCCTTCATTTATGCAACAGGTCAACTCCGGAACTGTCTCCCTTAGTCTGTATGTCCTACTTCCTTTGATCTTAAGTCTTTCAAACGCAGTGTGTCATGGCATCTCGAAATGAACGGATCTTGAATTTGGCTCTCTTTTGTATTGTTTCTGTTTTTTTCTTGGAAGGAACGGTTTGTCGGCACCTGGCCTTTGGTTCCTTATTCCTTGTATAAAAAGAAAAGTTTTATAAAAGAAAAGTTTTATAAACATGAGTATGAGTATCTATGCACATAAATTTTGTGCATGGTTGCATATACCTATACTTGAAACAAGCATGAACGTCATATATAACGGACTAAATGGGAAAAGATAAGTATGCGACATTAATTTAAAAAAAAAAAGTAATATGCTAGTAGTGTTCTACAGTCATCTACATTAACGAAACAAGTTCGTTATATAACTGCCCTAGTTCAGATGTATTACCACAATTTACAACTCAGTTTTGTATACATTAATTCGACTATGTGCTATAAATCATGTTATCTTAAGCAGGTGTTTACAAGTTGTACACAATGTCGGATAGAATTAGCTGAATGAAGTCTTAAGTGAAGGACCTGGCGGTAAGTGGGGGCACCCATCATCATCCACCCACTTAGTGTTGTGGTACTCTGTTTTTTTAGGGTAGCTCTACGTTGACTGGCAAGCCAAATGATTTCCTGTAAACCAGGAAAGCATTTACAACACTGGGTAGTAACCTTATAACCAACACGTGCTCCCTACTTGGCAACAAGGGGCTTTGGCGGAGGGTTAGTGCCCCTCCCCGGAAAACAACTAAATATATGAACAAGAAGCAACGAACCATGACTGACCAAAATGTGACAACTAAGGACCGAATAAAGGATATGATACGGATTACTACGTGGAATGTAAGGGGTGCAAATGATGAGTAGAGAGAGAGACTGTCCAAATGTTTGAGGGTGCGAAAGTGGATGCATGTGGATTAACTGAAACTAAATGGGGAAGTGAGAGTGTGAGAGAATGGGAGTATGGATGGGGTATATGTGCAGGAGTAGGTGAGAATGAGAGGGCAAAAGAAGGAGTGTGAGTTGCGACTAACAGATGGAGGGAGAACATAAGAGAATATGGATCAGTTGGCTCAGGGATTGTGTGGGTAAGAGTGAAAGTTGGACTACAAATGTGGGCGATTGTGTGCGTGTATGCGCCAATGCAAGATCGTGCAAGCAGAGTGAGAGAAGAGTTCTGATCAAATGTGCAAGTGTGCATGGAAAAGTTTGAAAGGATTGACAGATTGTTTTTGATTGGCAATATGAATGATAAAGTAGGGAATGTGAAGGTGGATGGAGTAGTTGGTGAGTGGGGTGTGCCTGCTGAGGCAGAAGGGAATGGCAGTGCTTTAGTGGATATTTGTGCCGGGAGGGGGTTGGTGATAGCCAATACCCTCTTCAGGCACAAAATGATTATGTGTGTGTGGATGAAAGGATGCGAAGATGTGTAATGGATGCAAGAGCATATACAGTAGAGGTTGTGGGAGTGGACTTTCTGACCACCACTTGGTTGTGGTCAGATGAAGGTCCAAGTGGAATGGAGAAGTAGAGGAAGAGAAAGACAGGGGGAAGTAGTATATGAAAGGAGAGTGGAAAGGTTACAAAAGGATGAGAAAAAGGCAGAATATAAGAGAGAAGTGGAGGAGTGATTGGGTAAATATGGACTGGAACAGATGAGGGACGAGGAAGGTGTGTGCAAGATATTCACCGAAGAAATCTGTGCAGCATGTGAGGTAGTGTGTGGGGTGAAAAGACGGAAAGGGGTGCAAGGAATAGCATAGTTGAATGAAGAGATGAGACAAGCTGTGGCAAAAAAGAAGAAAGCATATAGTGAGTGGATGAGAAACAGGGACGTAGAAGAAATAGAGAGGAAGAGAGAAGTGAAAAGATTAGTAAGAGAGAGTAAGAGTAGCGTGGATGAGGAATTTGGAAGGAATTTAGTGTAAAATGGATGGAATGTAAGAAAATGTTCTGGAATAAGGTAAAGCGAGTTAGGGTGGCAAACAAGTTAGTCGGGGAGTGAAAGATAAAAATGGTATTTTATTAGTGGAGAGGGGAGAAAAAGTGTGCAGATGGAGGAACACTTTACGGAATTGTTGAACATCAAGAATGAAATTAATGTGAATATAAGTGGCTGGGGTATGACTGGGAGAAGGAGTGATGTGAGAAGAGAGGAAGAAATCAGTAGGACTAAAGTTGTGGAAGCAATGAAGAAAGTCAAAATTGGGAAAATCTCAGTAACTGATGGAGTGTGTGGTGAAATGCTGAATCATGGGGGAGAGATAATAGTAGAATGGATGTGGAAAATGTGCAGATTGGCCCGGGAGGAGGGTAGAATCCTGGAGGATTGGAAGTCAGGTATAATTATTCTCCTGTACAAAGGAAAAGGGGAAAAAGAAGTGTGTGGTAATCATAGGGGAATTTGTCTTTTTAGTGTAACAGGAAAAGTAGATGGCAGGATACTTATTGACAGAGTTAGGGAAATAAGAGAGGAATTATTTGGAGAAAAACAAAGAGGTTTTAGGAAGGGAATTGGTTGTGTAGATCAGATATTCATTCTTAGCTCTTTAGTGGAAAAGTTTCTAGACAAGGGAAAGAAGTTGTATGTGGCATTCATGGATTTGGAGAAAGCCTATGACAGGGTGGATAGACAAGGAATGTGGAAAGTATTATGAATATATGGAGTAGATGGGAAGTTGTCGAATGTTGTGAAGAATATTTATGAGGGTGCTAAGGCTGCAGTGCGTGTGGATAGTGAACTGAGTGAATTTTTCTACTTGAAGGTTGGATTGAAATAGGGATGTGTCTTGTCTACATGGTTGCTCAATCTGTATATGGATGGGGTTATGAAAGAGATACAAGGTAGGGCAGTGAATGTTGGAGTGACCCTGGTGAGAGAGAGCAGTGTTTGGAAACTCCCTACTGTTGTTTGCAGATGATACTTGTTGTTAAGTGAAGACGAAGGGGAGCTGCAAGGCTTGGTAGATGAGTTTGGGAGAGTGTGTGAGAAACGGAATCTAAAGGTGAATGTAGGGAAGAGTAAAGTTATAGTGCTCGAGAGAAGTGAAGTCAGTGAATGTACAGTGAGGCTGGATGAGAAGGAAATGGAAAATGTGAGTTCGTTTAAGTACTTCGGTAGTGTGATCAGTAAGGATGGAAGTTTGGAGGGCGAAGTGCTTGAAAGGGTACAACAAGGAAGAAAGGTTGCTGGTTCCTTGAAAGCAGTGATAAAAAACAGGGAAGTGAGCATGGAAGTGAAAGATTTTCTTCATGACAGTACTGTGATACCAACTCTAACGTATGGAAGTGAAGCTTGGACCTTGTTGGAAGGACAGAAGTCAAGAGTGAGAGCAGTGGAAATGAGTTATGAGAGAAGCCTCTGGAGTCACACGGAGAGACAGACTGACAAATGAGGATGTAAAGGAGCATTGTGGTGTGGATGGGGATGTGATAGGAAGCTTTAGGAGAAACACACTGAGGTGGTTTGGTCATGTATAATAGAGAGGATGGAGAGTGAGAGACTGACTAGGAGAGTGTATGTGAGTGAATTGGAGGGGGGGGAGAGGAAGGGGGAGGCCAAGGATGAGATGGAGGGATGGAGTGGGGAGGTACAGTATATGAGAGAGGGGGGGTGTGAGCTGGGAGTAGGGCAGTGAAATGGCGGGGGGCAGGGCGACATGGAGGCGATTTGTTTGTGGCCACCGCTTACGGGATTAAGGCGTCTGGCAATATATAGAATAGATAGATAGAAGCCGTAAATCGGTCCGTCACCTGCTTTGTCATAATACTTAACCTTCTTCGCTATTTGAGAAGTTTGCCTCATCAAAAGAGCTCGTTGAAACCAAAACTAGGTACTAAGTCCATTGTTATAAAAGACTAAACAGTGATGGTCACCTTGTTTTTATGAACAGCAGTAAAAACTTGAAATTACTTTTTTGTGGACGGAAGAAGGAACCAGAGGCCAGAAGAGCATAAGATTGGTCCCTTAAGAAAAAGATAAATAAATTTATATTAAAGAAAATAACAGAGATCCTTTAGACATGCCTGGACAAATGCGTTTAAATGAGTGGAAGTCATAGGCAGTAGGAATTACAGCCTAAGGAAGACAATTCCAGAGCTGACCTGTTGTATACATGAAGGTCTGGGATTAAAGGTTAATTCTTGCATGAGAGAGTAGGACAGAAAGGGTATGACTGTTTGCTGCTTGACGAATGGTACGCGCCTGCCATAGTGGTGGCGGGATCAAGAAGACAGTTCAGAGGAGTTGTGACCATTGTAACAACGATAGAAAAGAGATAAAGATTCAACAGTGAGGCGTAAAGAGAGAAGCTGAAGGGAGCCAGTAAGAGGAGGAGAATTAATGAGACGAAAGCCTTTGACTCCACTTTACTAGGAATAGCTGTATGTAGGGAGCCTCTCCACACATGATAGTGGTACTCTACATGGGGACATGTAAAACCCCTGTATAAAGTCAATAACTGTGCGGGGGTATAGAAGGCACAGAATCGGTTCAGCACACCTAAACTCTTGGAAGCAGAATCCCGAGAGATTGAAATCCCAAATATGTTCGATGGTCTTGCAGGACTAATGTGGATTGTTAAAAATTAGAAGATACTCCTGTAGTAGGTTTTGAGTTCTCGAAATATGTAAGAACTGAATTTTTGATGCATTAAAAACAACAAGATTACTTTTACCCCAATCAGAGATATGAGCCTAGTCAGACATTAAGTATGCCATTACCCCACCCCTGGTTTGTTGGAGTAACTGCTGAGATGGATACTGCGAGATGTGAATGGAGAGGTGCAGGGTGGAGTCATCGGCATATGAGAGGACAGATCTGGATGTACAGCTTAAAAGATCATTGATGATTAGACGGAAGAAAGTTGGTGGTAGGACAGATCCCTCAGACATTAAGTGTATCATACCCCATCCTTTGTTTGTTGGAGTAACTGCTGAGATGGACACAGTGAAAAGTGGATGGAAAGGTAAGGGGTGAAGTTATCAACATATGAATGGCTAGCGCTGAATGTGCAGCTTATTAAGTCACTGATGAATAGAAGGAAGAGAGTTGTTAATAGGACAGAACACTGAGGAGCACCACTTGAAGAAAAATGATGGCCGTGTTCACCAGCAGCTATAGAACGACCAGAAAGAAAACCACAGATTAAAGCACAGGTAGGATCGAAACCGAAAGAGGGCAGTTTGAAAATTAAGGATATGTGCTGGATTCGATCAAAAGTCACTGATATGTCAAGTGCAATGACAAAGCTTTCACCAAAGTACTAAAAAGAAGATGACTAGGGGTCTAAAAGGAAGGTGAGAAGAACGCAGTGGAACAACCCTGGAAGAACCCATACTAACTATCGGAAAGAAGATTCTGATAGGAAAGGTGTTTAAATTGTTTCTTCAAGTTAAGAATATTTTCAAATACTTTAGGAATACAGGATGTTAAAGCAACTGGGTGATAGTTAGACGGCTGGAAATAGTCACTTTTCTTTGGGACAGGTTGAATGAGAACAAACTTCCATCAAGAAGGAAAGGTACAAGTCGACAGATAAATGCAAAAGAGTTTACCTAGGCAAGGTGTAAGGACAGCACAGTTCTTGAGGGCAACAGGAGGGATCCCATCAGGCCCATATACCCTTTTAGTAATGAGGTGAATGAAGGCAGAAAGTACCTCAAATAAAGAAATTTTAATGTCAGTCATAAGGAAGCCACAAGAGGGAAGTGATGGAGGAACAGCACTGGAATCACCTAAAGTGAAATTGGTGGAGAAGTCAGAGCGTTCTGCATTTTCAGTAGCTGAAACAGCTACAGCACCATCAGAGCAAAAAAGAGGAGAGATGGAAGCTGAAGTAAAGTTATTAGAGAGGTTTCTGGCAAGGTGCCAGAAGAAGTGAGAAGAATTTGAGTCGGAGAGTTCAGAGTATTTGGTATAAATGAAATTTTTCTAAACGGAGTGAAGAACAGATCTAGCACAGTTCCGGACCGAGACATAAAGGGATGATTTTCCAGGGTGAGTTGGTTCCAGTATCTGTTGTAAGTTTTCTCCTTGTTGTGGACAGCATTTAAAAAAGCGTGATTAAACCTTTTTTTTTTTCACATTAGTCATAAGATAAAAGAAAGGAACGTACTGTGTGCTTCCATGCCCAAGAGAATAACTTCTATAATGCATAAGGCACATTTCGATGGCTCTTGGCCATGGAGGCAATAATCATTCCAGGAAAACAAAAGAAGTACTGCCTGAGGACCTCCCAGTCACCATCTCCAAAGTGCCAGAGCCGCTGCTTCTTGGGAGGGACCACAGACTTTACTGGAGCAATAGGACAGGTTAAGGGGATAAGGTTGTGATCAGAGGAGCCCAACGGAGAGAAAAGATCAACAGCATATGCAGAAGGATTAGTTGTAAGAATGTCAAGTATGTTGGAAATCCCTCCAAGGTGGTCAGGGATATGAGTATTGTGCTGTACAAGCTGCTCTAGGTCATTAAGGATAGAAAACATGTAGACTTCTTTACCAGGTGGATCAGTGAAAGGAGAGCCAAAGGTGTTGAACATTGAAATCACCTATAATGGAAATTTCATATAATCGAGAAACTGATGTATTCCATCACGGAAGTAAGATAGTCAGAATATTTTTCAGAGTCAGTAGAATTGGGAGGTAAGTACACAGCACAGATATGTCTAGTCAGGGAATAACAACACAGTTGAAGCCAGAGAGTAAAGTATTCATGAGATTCAAGTTTACGAACACGAGAGCAAGATATGTTGTTGCGTACATATACACAACACCCACCTTTGGCTTTGAAGTGAGTATTGAGAAAGTAAGTTACAGAGAAGGGTTTGCTGTCAGTCACCTGTTGTTAAATACCTGCTCTCAAACACTGCTTTGTCACAACAGTGTTACATGAATGAGAAGAAAAATATCTTTTCCTCACAACACCTATACCCTTTGTGCTTGGTATGTATGTACAGCTTGAGGTGGCGAGTGAGGGGGGCGCAGTATTGGTGTCTAAGAGTGTGGCAGGTAGCATGCAGTCCCTGGTGGTAAACAACCTCACTCTGGGCCATTCTTACTACATCATTCTGGCAGCCCTTACTCCTGCCGGCAGGGGTCCCTTCACCACCCCACTCTCCCTCCACGTCGATCCTGTCCTTCTCCACCCCCTTTCTAAGGTAGGTATAATGCAGAGCTAATTTGTATTTAGTACCATTACAATATCCTGATGTAACGCCAGCCATACCCAGCTAAAAGCAGAGAAAACAAGGAGATAGTCCATGCAGCTGTATTTCTTCATTGTTCGATAATTTTGCATAATACAGTGTCTGCCAACCATATTCAGATTGTCACATGCACTTTGCTGGAAGCCAATTGAAGAAACTGAGCTCATGAGTTGTTTCCGTACAAGTGACAGCGGCCTTCGGTGTCTCCGTTGACTCACCAAGGCCCTAGAAATGGCAAAACTGCCACAAATTGGCAAAAGAAACTACTTTTCTGAATAACTTTTTCGTAGCTTATCCGTGACACTTTCCGTTTTTCCTGGGTCCAAAGATAACTATTGTTAGGAGTGCTGAAATTTCCTATTATCTGTCTGTAATGGACTGCATTTTTTTTTAACACACTGGGAATGCAAACTGAAATTGTTTCCGATGATGACGATGATGATGATGATGATGATGGTGGTGATTAGTATTTTTGTTATTATCACCCGTCCCTGTCGGGCTAGGAGACGGGTATTGTTTTCACTCCGTTTATTTGTCTCTCAGTCTATTTATCTGCTAACAGCTATAGGCAAAAACTACTGGTGCAGTTTTTGCTAAAATTACAGGGATGATGGGCTATGACATTATGATCACCTGGTTAAATTTGGGGGCCAAACTGGGCCAAAGCGTGGCCTATAGGTCCTAAAGCTGCAAAAAAGAATGAGGACGGGTAAAAATCGTTTTTTCGCCATAACTCCTTTCAAATTTGTCATATCACCCTGTCCCCTGCCATTTCACTGCCCTGCTCCCAGTTCACAAATCCTTCTCTCATATATCTCTCCACTCCATCCCTCCATCTCATCCTTCACCTTCCCCTCCCTCTCTCCCCCTCCACCTCACTCACACTCTCCTCGTCGGTCTCTCACTCTCCATCCTCTCCAAAAGCCCAAACCACCTCAGTGTGTTTCTCCTAACGCTTCCTGTCACATCTAAATCCACACCACAACGCTCCTTCATATCCTCATTTGTCAGTCTCTCCATGTGACTCCACAGGTTCCTCTCAAATTACTCATTTTCACTGCTCTCACTCTTGACTTGTGTCCTTTCAACAACGTCCAAGCTTCACTTCCATACGTTAGAGCCGGTATCACAATACTGTCATGTAATAACTTTTTCACTTCCATGCTCACTTCCCTGTTTCTTATCACCGCCTTCAAGGAACTAGCAACCTTTCTTCCTTGTTGTACCCATGCAAGCACTTCACCCTCTAAACTTCCATCGTTACTCATCACACTACCCAAGTATTTTAATGTACTCACATTATCCATTTCCTCATCATCCAACCTCACTCTACATTCACTGACTTCACCTCTCTTGAAGACCAAAACTTTACTCTTCCCTACATTCACCTGTAAATTCCGTTTCTTACACACTCTCCCAAACTCATCCACCAAGCCCTGTAGCTCCCCTTCGTCTCCACTAAACAACACAGTATCATCTGCTAACAACAGTACAAAGAGTTTCCAAACACTGCCCTCTCTCATTAGGGCCACTCCAACATCCACTGTCCTACCTTGTATCTCATTTATAACCCCATCCATATACAGATTGAACAACCATGAAGACATAACATATCCCTGTTTCAACCCAACCTTCAGCTAGAAAAACTCACTCAGTTCACTGTCCACACGCGCTGCAGCTTTAGCACCCTCACACATACTCTTCACAGCATTCAACAACTTTCCATCTACTCCATATATTCTTAATACTTTCCACAATCCTTGTCTATCCACCCTGTTTTGCTTTCTCCAGATCCATGAAGGCCTCATACAAGTTCTTTCCTTTCTCTAGAAATTTTTCCACTAAAGATCTAAGAATGAATATCTGATCTACATAACCTCTTCCCTTTCTAAAGCCTCCCTGTTCTTCTCCAACTAATTTCTCGGTTATTTCCCTAACTCTGTCAATAAGTATTCTACCGTATACTTCTCCTGTTACACTAAGAAGACAAATGCCCGTATGATATATTATATATATATATATATATATATATATATATATATATATATATATATATAGATAGTGAGATAGATAGATAGATAGATAGAGAGATAGATATAGATAATGTATGTATGTATGTACAGTATGTATAGTGTGTATGTATGTATAGTGTGTGTGTGTGTGTGTGTGTGTGTGTGTGTGTGTGTGTGTGTGTGTTTTGTTTAGGATGTACATAAATTATTTTAATGGTTGAATTTTCAGAGAATGCTGGTAATAAATGACATACATGTATGATTAGTTTATTAATTGTGGGATGAATTACCGTAGCTTTTATTGCATTAAAGTAAGAATCATCTTCATTCTGCATACCCTTGTAATTGTCCATTAATTCGATAATATATCGCAAATAATAATTATGCTCATTGGCAGTGGACATGTCTGTCAGATATAATGAGGTCACAAGAGAAGTCACCGAGAGTTGAGTGATGTAATGATTTTGCGTACAGCTGAGTGTGACTCGTAAATGACACGCGCCAGACGGTGCTGACTTGGAATTTTCACAAGTCTGATGTGAAACCCATTCACAAACATTGCCCAGACAACCTTCCCCTTCCCTCCTCTTTATTTCCTTTTATTTTATGAAGAATGTGGACTTTCATAACAGTGCACCATATAAGGTAGATTGTCTCACTGATGACGTGTTAGTGCGTTGTAAGTAATTAAAAGTTATTATTTTATTGCACAGAAAGCGATAACAGTTTTTCACAGATAATAGGTTAATAGTAAACATAGGTTTTTGAACAGCTTTGCTGTATTTCACTCATTTTGTTCACACTTTACATGTAATTGCTAATCACTTGGCATTCGTGTCTCTTTCTGCTTCTTTTAAGTGGCAGGTATATAACTTTTTCCCCGTTGTTCCCTCATTCCAATAAATATTCTTTTGTCACCCAGGGTTCCAATAGAAACTCGCTTGACAGTATTTTGTGCGTTGTGACGACGGCTCAGTCTGCTGATGTGAGCGTGGGTGTGGTAGTGAGAGTAGGAAATGGGTGAATGATGCAAGACAGACATTGATAACGCTGACTGAGCCGTCCACGCAGTAAATGAGAAATCGCCCGGCGGAGTGGAAGACGAGCATTGTATATGGCCACACTCTATAATTTATTAATATATGCCTTCTGTTTGTTTTTTTTTAGAATGACGCAGCAACACAATTGCACCAAGATAACGAGCGTACCAGTATCACCAGGTACAGCAGCTAATGAGATGTGTGCCGCAGTGCCAAAGGAAACAGTATATAATTTCATTCGTGTCCAGTACCGTTTGTTGTGGACAGATTCTAGATTGAAAATGTTTATTTTGGTTGCCAGATAGTTGTTAGCTGTTTCACTTCATCCAAGTGTATGTTTTTCCTGCTATAGTGAGAAAGCCGTGTTTGTGTTGTGCTTGTGTTACAGCGACGGTGGGTGTGGAGAGTGGATGGTGAGGTGTGGGTGGTGGGTGTGACGGGGTCTGCTGTGTTGTGTCTTCTGATGGCCGCCCTTGCCACACTGCTGCTCTATAGAAGGCACGCCAGGAACAAGCCTCTCAACCACCTACCAGGTCAGACAATAACCATTTCCAGGTAATTCATCATATTCATCCGGTGGTATGTCACTGTAGGATGAAGGCCTTTTGATGCTTCCTTTTCTTTTTTTAGGCATCAGTTATTGTAAGTTTTATCATAGCCCAGCATATGTAAGGATTGCTTTCACCCAACTGGTTCTCATTTGGTTTCATTCCACGTGTGCACTGTCCTGTTACTACGGTAGATCAACCACTTCATGTCATGCTAGTGGCAGATCTCTTGGCATCTCGAGTTTTTTTTTACTTGTTTAGGCGGTAGTTATATTTTCTTCTCCGTTGGTACCCTTTTCGAATAAATTTTCTCTTATTCGCAATAACACTTTTAAAAAATCATGTTAATTTTCTGTGAGTATTGTAAGTTAAAATTTATGCTTTATTCTGTCTCTGTCTGTCTGTCTGTCTGTCTGTCTGTCTGTCTCTCTCTCTCTCTCTCTCTCTCTCTCTCTCTCTCTCTCTCTCTCTCCAAGAGTATCATATAGTTTTTTTTTTATGCGAGGAAGAAGGAACCAAAGGCCATGAGCCTTCAGTAACAGTTCCCTCCAAGAGAAAAACAAAATACAAGAGAGAGCCAAATTCAAGATCCGAGCATTTTGAGATGCCTGGACACACTGCGTTTGAAAGACTGGAGATCATAGGCAGCAGGAAATACAGACAGAGGGAGACAGTTCCAGAGTTGACCTGTTGCATAAATGAAAGACTGGGAGTAACGGTTAACTCTTGCATTAGAGAGTTGGACAGAAAATGGATGAGAGTTTGCTGCCAGACGGGTGCTACGCGCCCGTCATAGAGGTGGAGGAATGCAAGCAGACAGTTCAAAGGAGCAGTGGCCATTAAAGTAACGATAGAAAAGAGATAAAGATGCAACAGTGTGGCAAAGAGACAGAGGTTGAAGGGAGTCAGTAAGAGGAGGAGAGTTAATGAGACGAAAAGCCTTTGACTCCACCCTATTGAGAAGAGCTGTATGTGGGGAGCCTCCCCACACATGAGAGTTGTACTCCACACAGGGGCGGATAAAACCCCTGTATAGAGTCAACAATTGTGCAGGGGTAAATAAAGAGCGGAGTCGGCTTAGCACACCCAATCTCTTGGAAGCAGATTTCACAAGAGATGTAATATGATCTTTCCAAGATAAGTCCCGAGTAAATGAAACCCCAAGCACGTTCAAGGATGATGCAGGATTAAGCTGAATATTATTAAACATTAGTGGGTATACCTGTGGAAGATTTTGTCGAGTTGATAGGTGTAAGAACTGAGTCTTAGATGCATTAAAAACAACCATATTATTTTTACCCCAGTCAAAGATACGAGCCAAGTCAAACATTAGGTGTGCCATAGCCTCATCCCTTGTTTGTTGAAGTAACTGTTGAGATGGGTGTTGCGGGAACCGAATGGAAAGGTGAAGAGTGGAGTCATCAGCGTATGAGTGGATAGGGTTAGATGTACAGCTTAGAAGATCATTGATGAATAAAAGGAAGAGAGTTGGTGATAGGACAGAGCCCTGAGGAACTCCACTGTTGATAGATCTAGAAGAACGATGGCCGTCTACAACAGTGGCTATAGAACGACCAGAAAGGAAGCTAGCGATGAAGGCACAGATAGAAGGATAGAAACCGTAGGAGGGCAGTTTGGAAATCAAAGATTTATGCCAGACTCGATCGAAAGCCTTTGAAATGTCAAGTGCAATGGCAAAGCTTTCGCCAAAGTCCCGAAAGGAGGATGACCAGGAGTCTGAAAGGTAGGTGAGAAGATCGCCAGTTGAGCGTCCCTGACGGAACCCGTACTGACGATCGGAAAGAATGTTGTGATAAGAAAGATGCCTTAAAATTTTTCTATTGAGAATTGACTCGAAAACTTTTGAAATACAGGACGTTAAAGCAATTTGACGAAAGTTGGAGGGTTGGGAGTGGTCACCCTTCTTTGGGACTGGCTGAATGAGAGCAAACTTCCAGCAAGAAGGAAAGGTACAAGTTGACAGACAAAGGCGAAAGAGTTTGCCTAGGCAGGGTGTAAGCACAGAAGCACAGTTCTTGAGAACAACAGGAGGGACCCCATCAGGCCCATATGCCTTGTTAGTACTGAGGCCAGTGATGGCAGAAAATACATCAACTGAAGAAATTTTAATGTCAGCCATGAGGAAGTCAGAGGGGGGAAGTGATGGAGGAACAGCACCGGAATCGTCTAAGGTGGAATTGGAGGAGAAAGTCGGTGCGAAGAGATCTGCTGTATCAGTAGAAGAAATAGCTACAGAACCATCAGAGTAGAAAAGAGGAGGGAAGGATGATGAGGTAAAGTTGTTAAGAAAGATTTTTGGCAAGGTGCCAGATGGAGCGGGAAGAATTCGAGTTGGAGAGTTGAGAGCATTTAGTATGGATGAAATTATTTTTAGTAGAGCGAAGAACAGACTTAGCACGATTCCGGGCAGAAACGTAAAGATGATGTGATTCAGGGGTGGGTTGGCTCCGGTACCTTTTGTAGGCCCTCTCCTTGTTGCGGACAGCATTAGAACAGGCGTGATTAAACCAAGGCTTTCTTGCGTTAGTCAAAGGATTGTACATCTTTCATTTTAGGAATGAGAGTTGTTTACAAATTATGATGTATGAGATATTCCGAGTGCAGTTGGATTTCCAGTACAAAATATTACGGTTCTTCTAGTCACATTGACCAAAATTATTCTAGTTGTTATGCGTCTTTTTCATTCCAAATCTTTTCTGCTGTGATGGCTCTGTTGCTGTGTTTTCTTTTGTAAAACTTTTTGTATAGACATACTTCCAACTCCACTCTGGACGATTCCGATATTGTTCGTCTGTAACATTCATTCTCTGATATTGTCATGCCTGAAATTAAAATTTGCTCTGTAGAAGTTTTTCCAGTGCCCTATCTGAAGTCAGTATCTTGGAAAGATCCCATTACTTCTCATAGGTTGGGTGCATTAGGCCAGTTCTAAGCATCTTTAACCTCACTAATAATGTTGACTTTGGACATGGCATTTATTAGCGTCGGTGTGGAATCCTGCTCATTTGTGATGGGGGTTCACCACATAGAACGCTTCTACTTTGCGCGGAAACAGAAGTTTTTCATTTCATCAGCCTCTCATCGTTCATTAACGCCCTTCATCCCCTCTCTGTTTGCAGCCTTAAACCATTTTTTTCACAGTTATGTGAACAAAAGCTCCCCTAAACTTCTTTGTAATTTCCTCTCACATGAAACTGATAGACAGCACTTGCCTGATTATGCACTATCATTTCTTTTGTGTTTGGATTTATAATGCAAGAGTTACTCAGAATTCTCGGTTCTTTACTTACACATCACCTGAACCCTGAAACCACCCTCATAAGTTTGTCTTTCCCTCCACCTATGAATTCCAGTTTGGTAAACGCGATGTGCTCAGGTTATATTGAAAGGAACGGATCTTGAATCCGACATGCTTTTAATTTTTCATTTTAAAACTTTTGTTTGAAGAGACAGCTATTGCAGGCTCCCAGGTAAATATTTCTTTGTTTCATAAAGCATAACACTTCTTTTTTAGCCAAAAGCTGACCTTGCAGTTCATATTGTTTGTTTCTGTGCACACTTTTTCCTGAATTTGATGACGTATCATAGAACTCTTATCATATTTACTGGATGTGCTGAACAGAGATATGCAATATAACATTAGCTGTCCTCACCCTGACCATTAATTTCATGTAAGCGACACTTATGTGAAGCAGATACTAGTGTGATCCAGTTTCCCTAGTGATGCTCATACATATTATATTCCTGAATATATTTACAATACATGTAGCATCATTCTAGAGGCATCAAATTTTGCTGCGTCAGGCGAATGATCTATACTTTCCCGGCAATATACGACATAAGTTTCGGACAGTTTAATACACAGGCAAAGAATTTGATGGCAGTTTAGAATATTTAAATTGTCTCAATCTTGTTTCATTTTTTTGGTGAAGGTACTGTGCACAGTGGTGAGTTCTTTTATAATTGCTAGAGAATCGAACACCATGTTGCCTGTCCACTGCCGACAGTGATGCCATGTTACCTGTTCTCTATTGACAGTGGCTTTAGCGGCTCACAAGGCTGAGAGTCTGGCAGGTGTGAGTTCGACTGATTCCAGCCATTGGCAGGAGTACGCTGGCTGGCAGCTGGAGAAGGTAGGTGCCGGGTCTGGTCAGGTTAGAGTGTTCCTAAAGTCAAGTTAGGTCAGGTCAGGTTAGGGTGATGCTGAGATCATGTCAAGATGAATCTGAGATCAGTCTGGTCAGGATGGTGTTAGTGTCAAGTTAGGTTTGGTCAGAGGACCCTGGTGTTAGCGCAGGGTGGTGCTAAGTTAAGGGGTGTAGCTGAGTTCAGGGTAGATGAGATCAAGATGACACTGAGATCAGCTCAGAGCGGATGATGTGATTAGGATTGGTAGGGTGTGAGGTCATGTCAGGGTGGATATTATAGTCTGTATACAAAGCGGGAAATGATATTCAAGGTCATACAGGTCCTCCTCGGACAGCTTGGGGGTTTCATTTTCGAAACCGCTGCATTAACTCGTTTTCTATATCGATCCCCATTCCCAAAAGAGATAACAAAATTTTATTTTATAAATTGCACTACCTACTTTTACGGGACACATGAATACAGGGCACTCTGAATGGAAACATTTTAGGCTTTACTAGACAATTCATTTTATTATGACGGCTATAATTATTGTTAAACTGATGCAAAAATGGAATCGGGATTTGGAAGATAACATTAGGACTAATGGTACCTCCGAGGATTAAAGACAATCATGTCCTACTGTTCCACTTTAGACAGTTATCTGTGCTTGTATTCCAACACTTTGGTCCACAAGGTAGTCTGATGCTTATCCACGCATTACTCTCATGTAAACTTTGATAAATTTATTTCAGATTTTCTAAACTAGGAGTCTGAGATAGGCAACACATACCGTGATAATTATGTTCACCAAAAATGCTTTTTCTGAGGAGGACTTGGTGCACTGCTGAATTTTATTTGTAAGACATACGGTTCATACTTATATGCTGTTATACCGGACAGATATGCGTCTCTCCTTCAGATTTATAATAATAATAATGATGCTGGTGATAATGATGATGATGATGATAATGATGTTTATATACATTTTGTGTTCTGCTACCTTGCCATACATTCTTCCTCATTAGACACTGAACTCTTCTTATTCCCTCCTTTTCTCTTCCATACTTCCATCACGGCTGTCTCCTAACATTTAAGTCTGCTTCGTTTTCCTTACATACATGCATTATAAGTAGTTGTTGAAGCATCCTCATCCTTGCCCTTTCATATAACAGTCAACCCCGCTGGTTGTAAAAATACATGCCTAACACACACACACACACACACACACACACACACACACACACACACACACACACACACACACACACACACACACACACACACACACACACACACACACACACACACACACACACACACACACACACACACACACACACACACACACACACACACACACACACACACACACACACACACACACACACACACACACACACACACACACACACACACACACACACACACACACACACACACACACACACACACACACACACACACACACACACACACACACACACACACACACACACACACACACACACACACACACACACACACACACACACACACACACACACACACACACACACACACACACACACACACACACACACACACACACACACACACACACACACACACACACACACACACACACACACACACACACACACACACACACACACACACACACACACACACACACACACACACACACACACACACACACACACACACACACACACACACACACACACACACACACACACACACACACACACACACACACACACACACACACACACACACATTTTCACAACAGCACTGTGACCTCACCTCCAGGTCCTCAACACGGATGGGGCGAACACCTCTGACCTCCGCTCCCTGGTGACCTTCTACACTGGGGGTAGTTCAGATGGTCCTTATGCCACCACCTCTCTCCTTATGCCACACCATCACCATCACTCGGTAAGTCAGTGCATTCTAAAGGTGTCTTTTAGAAATTACATTAACAGAGACAGAGAAAGTCACGGGCAGTCTGTCTGTATATCAACAGCCTTCTCTCTCATAACTACAAGTGGTCGGTGGTTGATGTATAATTTCACGCTCCATTGTCAGGAAATCATTTTTTATTGTTTATCATTAAATTCATATTGAACAGCCTGAAACTGCAGAAAATAAGTGTATAAAAAATTTTGAATATTCTGATTTGGTAATCTAATTCCTATTCTTTAAAAGTCTTTGACTGTGCAGCTACCCGGAGAATGTTGTCGTGTTGCCACACTCGTGGACACCTAATGAGGTTTGAGGGTTATATTTTTCTGTTTTCTACCCTCCCTTTCGGCATATTATTTGGTTCGTGGTTTGCAGTTTTATAACATATTTCATGTGAACACATAGCAGAAAAAAATAGCGATAATTATATAAAATGATACTGTGGGACCTTGGCCGAGGATGAGATTGAGGGATGGAATGGAGATGAATATGAGAGAGAGGGATTTGAGCTCGGGGGAGGGCAGCGAAATGGCAGGTGGCAGGACAACATGGAGGCGGTTTATTTATGGCCACCCGTTACAGGATTGAGGTGTCTGGCTATAGATAGGTAGACAGCACCTTGACCATTATAATAACTGAATAAGTGGATATACTTATATCTGTGGCTATGATCGCTTATTGTGGGCCAGGATTAACATACTTTACAAAATCTAATGAAAGTAGGGTTTGCCACTGACTTGTTAAATCATTATTGTACAAACAGTCTCCGGACTTCGTCCAAAGTGGCCAACACGTTGTCTTGACCACCCATACATAAGGAAAGATCGTTTTAACCCTTTAACCGCGGGCATTGTTTTGCCCCGACTGTCCTCTCCCGCGGGGGTTTCTACCAAAATGTAAACAAAGTTTAAACCTTTATAACTCTGCACAGAATAAATCTAGAGCGAAAAATAAGGTACCATTAGAAAGTACTAACCTTCGGCTTTGCAATGATGTAGGTTTCATGATTTCGTTGACTATCACTGGATGGGCAGTGCCATTAGAAGTGAGCGATGTAAAATCACTTTTTTTCGCTCACACACCATTACCTTCGCTCATACACCATTACCAAATGCCAACCTCATTCTGATAATAATACTATAAACATATATGAACACTGCACATACGATAAACACCCACTCTGTGTTCACTGAGGCAGGTAAAAGGCACTGTAATTACCCGCACTTCATTGCCACATCAGCGGTGTTGTAATCACTATTTTTCGCTCACATACCATTACCAAATGCCAACCTCATTCTGATAATAATACTATAAACATATATGAACACTGCACATACGATAAACACCCACTCTTTGTTCACTGAGGCAGGTAAAAGGCACTGAAATTTTGCCCACACTTCACTGCCATATCAGCAGTGTTGTAATCACTATTTTTCGCTCACACACCATTACCAAATGCCAACCTCATTCTGATAATAATACTATAAACATATATGAACACTGCACATACGATAAACACCCACTCTGTGTTCACTGAGGCAGGTAAAAGGCACTGTAATTGCCTGCACTTCATTGCCACATCAGCAGTGTTCTCACTCACACAGCTGGACAGATACTGATGCGTGTTTGGTCCGGGGTGGGGTGGGGGGCCCAGGGGGTGGGAGGTGGGGCCCCAGAGGGGGGAGGAGGGAGTGAAAGAACTTAATAGCTACTCTCCCTTGAAACAATTGGCGCACGAAAAAAACGCGGGGTATTCAAAATATTCACAAACATTCGAGAATGACACCCGCGGTTTGGTCCAGTTTTTGCAATGTCATTCTGGAATGACACCCGCGGTTAAAGGGTTAAAGGTGAATAATGATACGCTCTCAATAAGGTGCTGTAGTGTAACAGTGATTTTTAATTTGCACATTGTTGCTATGTGTACCTCAGATGAGCACAATAAGTGTAACATTAGAGATAACCTAAAGATATTAACCAATAGTACAAAAACAATACTCGTATACCCTGAACACAATTTTTCTCTCATGAAGTCATCAGGAGACATTGTTGCTGCTAAGTATGTCTGTGCTGCGACTTATTATTATATCTGTCTCTTGCTGTGGCAGTGATGTAAATTATGCTTGGAAATTATGACAAAACTGAAAAACAGTATGCCGCCTACTGTGGTACCCTTCTATGAAGATCACTAAACTTCTTAATAAAACGGTACTACTAATTATTGTGCTTGTGCTTCCATGGTGATGTGTGGGTGATGAAGACAATTAAATGATACCATGTGGGTATGGAAGTGAGTGGGCAGGAAGGTGGAAGGGAGGGGGAAGAAGGAATGGGATAGAGAGGCGAGCATGAGTATACAGGTGGATGGGACATGAATAACTGCTCTGATATTTTATATCATGGCCACCAGCAGGACTCGGACATGTAGACGTGTAAAATTAGATCATAAACAGCAAGAAGTATGAGTGTCTTCTTTATCAAATCTAAAGTGTGAAGCAACACGCAGTACTCAAAACTGTACACCCAAAGTAATGCCTAATTAACAATATCCATAATTAAAACAGCGACTTGTAACATGCACTGAAGTTACTAATTGACAGCCTAAGGTGCATTCTGGTAATTTGATCGATATTCAGGGAAATCCTAATCAACGGCATTATTATTATTTTTATTTACCTCCAGTATCAATTTACACACTAGCTCATCTGCTGATGTGTCTCACTTTACACAGCTGAATGCCCACTCAGACCATCAGTTACAGGAGAATGAACGGAGAGAGGAGAGAAGGCTTCCCCACTCCAAGAATCACAGTGAGAGAAGCTTCTATACTGGTAAGAACTGAAGGGAGGGATAGGGTCCGAGAAGTGATGAAAGAACAATACATAATTAAGGATGCGTGATGAACAGAGAGGGCATGTGACTTTGAGAGATTCTGCAGCAGTTAGCCATATTCTTTATGACTTAGAATTCACAACACCACTTCAACAGCAATTTGTTTTGCATATACCATACTCCCCCCCAAACCTCGTAGGGGTTACCCAAAAAGAGAGGATTAAAATATACAACGCAAAATACAATGAAACAAAATGGAGAGGAGAAAGTGTGAGAGAATGGGAGTATGGATGGGGTAGCCTATATGTGCAGGAGTAGGTGAGAATGAGAGGGCAAAGGAAGGAGTATGTATAGTTGTGAGTAAAAGATGGAAGAGGAGCATAAGACAGTATGGATCAGTTGGATCATGGATTGTGTGGGTAAAGTTGAAAGTTGGAATACAAATGTGGGCGATTGTGTGTGTGTATGCACCAATGCAAGATCGTGCTAGAAGAGTGAGAGAAGAGTTCTGGACAAATGTAGAAGTGTGCATGGAAAAGTTTGGAAGGAATGAGAGAGTGTTTTTGATTGGTGATATGAATGGTAAAGTTGGGAATGTGAAGGTGGATGGAATAGTTGGTGAGTGGGGTGTGCCTGCTGAGGTAGATGAGAATGGGAGTGCGTTAGTGGACATTTGTGCTGGGAGGGGGTTGGTGATAACCAATACCCTCTTCAGGCATAAAATGATCCACAGGTATACATGGCGAGTGATGAGAAGGGTGGGTGGTGAACTGAGTGAAAGGAAGGCAATGATTGATTATGTGTGTGTGGATGAAAGGATGCGAAGATGTATATTGGATGCAAGAGTTTATAGAGGTTGGGGGAGTGGACTTTCTGACCACTACTTGGTGGTGGCCAGAATTAAAGTTCAAGTAAGATGGAGGAATAGAAGAAGGGAAAGACGAGAGGAAGGAGTTGTTGCAAGGAGAGTGGAAAGGTTACAAGAGGATGAGAAAAAGGCAAAGTATAAGAGAGAAGTGGAGGAACGATTGGGCAAATATGAATTGGAGCAGATGGGGGACGTGGAAGGTGTGTGTAGAATATTTACAGAAGAAATGTGTGCAGCATGTGATGTGGTGTGTGGAAGGAAGAGAAGACGGAGGGGGGTGCAAGGAACAGCGTGGTGGACTGAAGAGGTGAAACAGGCTGTGGCACAAAAGAAGAAAGCATACAATGAATGGATGAGAAATAGGGGTGTGGAAGAAGTTGAGAGGCAGAAGAGAGAGTTATATGTAGAAAGAAAGAGAGAGGTGAAAAGATTATTAAGAGTGAGTAAGAAGAGAGTGGATGAGGAATTTGGAAGGAATTTGAGTGTAAAGTGGAGGGACTGTAAGAAAATGTTCTGGAAAGAGGTGAAAACAGTAGGACAGGGTGGAAGTGAAGTTACCAGGGGAGTGAAAGATAAAAATGGTAGATTACTAGTGGAGAAGGGAGAAAAAGTGAGCAGATGGAGAGAACACTTTAAGGAATTGTTGAACGTGGAGGATGGAAGTAATGCGAGTATAAGTGGCTGGGGAATGGATGGGAGAAGGAGGGAGGTGAGAAGACAGGAAGAAATCAGTAGGATAGAAGTTGTGGAAGCAATGAAGAAAGTTAAATCAGGGAAAGCCCCAGGAATTGATGGAGTGTGTGGTGAAATGCTGAAGCATGGGGGAGAGACAGTAGTAGAATGGATGTGGAAGATGTGCAGATTGGCCTGGGAGGAAGGTAGAGTCCCGGAGGATTGAAAGTCAGGTATAATTATTCCCTTGTACAAAGGAAAAGGGGAAAAAGAAGTGTGTGGTAATCATAGGGGCATTTGTCTTCTTAGTATAATAGGGAAAGTGTATGGTAGGATACTTATTGACAGAGTTAGAGAAAGAACAGAGAAATTAGTTGGAGAAGAACAGGGAGGCTTTAGGAAGGGAAGAGGTTGTGTAGATCAGATATTCATTCTCAGATCTTTAGTGGAAAAGTTTCTAGAGAAGGGAAAGAAGTTGTATGCGGCTTTCATGGATCTGGAGAAAGCATATGACAGGGTGGATAGACTAGGATTGTGGAAAGTGTTAAGAATATATGGAGTAGATGGGAAGTTGTTGAATGCTGTGAAGAGTATGTACGATGGTGCGAAGGCTGCAGTGCGTGTGGATGGTGAACTAAGTGAATTTTTCTCTTTGAAAGTTGGGTTGAAATAGGGATGTGTCATGTCTCCATGGTTGTTCAATCTGTACATGGATGGGGTAATAAAAGAGGTACAAGGTAGGGTAGTGGATGTTGGAGAGAAGATAGTGTTTGGAAACTCCCTGTACTGTTGTTTGCAGATGATACTGTGTTGTTGAGTGAAGACGAAGGGGAGCTGCAAGGCTTGGTGGATGAGTTTGAGAGAGTGTGTAAGAAACGGAATCTAAAGGTGAATGTAGGGAAGAGTAAAGTGATGGTCTTTGAGAGAGGTGAAGTCAGTGAATGTACAGCGAGGTTGGATGGTGAGGAATTGGAAAATGTGAGTACGTTTAAGTACTTGGGTAGTGTGATGAGTAAGGATGGAGGTTTGGAGGGTGAAGTGCTTGAAAGGGTACAGCAGGGAAGAAAGGTTGCTGGTTCTTTGAAAGCAGTGATAAGAAACAGGGAAGTAGGCATGGAAGTGAAAAAGTTACTACATGACAGTATTGTGATACCAAATCTAATGTACGGAAGTGAAGCTTGGACGTTGTTGGAAGGACACAAGTCAAGAGTGAGAGCAGTGGAAATGAGTTATTTAAGAGGAGCCTGTGGAGTCACATGGAAAGACAGGCTGACGAATGAGGATATAAAGGAGCGTCGTGGTGTTGATGTGGATGTGATAGGAAGCGTTATGAGGAACACACTGAGGTGGTTTGGCCATGTGGAGAGGATGGAGGGTGAAAGACTGACGAAGAGAGTGTATGTGAGTGAGGTGGAGGGGGAAAGAGGGAGGGGGAGGCCGAGGATGAGATGGAGAGATGGGGTGGAGAGGTATATGAGAGAGGGGGGTGTGAGTTGGGAGCAGGGGAGTGAAATGGCGGGGGACAGGACGACTTGGAGGCGATTTGTTTGTGGCCACCCCAAACGGGATTGAGGCGTCTGGCAATAGATAAATAGATAGAAAATACAATGCTGAGAAAAAATGAACTACGAAGTCTCTTAAAGCAACAAGAATACGGCTCGTTGTAAAAAAAAAAGACAGAAAATGGATGGATGAGTTGCTGAGTAATGTAGCTGAAAGACTGGAGAAGCAAGAGGCTAAGAGAACAGCAAGGAAGGCTGTGCATGTGAATGTTGTGATGCATTAGAGTGACGAAGGAATGAGATTATGGAGGTTATGAAAGCAGGTGAGAGAGGGCTGGGAAGTGACAGAGGAAGAAAAAAAGGGAGCTATGACATCAAAAGGAAGGGGGTGAAAATGTTAACAGAATAATTTTTCTGATGACTGGCAATGGATGTGTGATTAGGGGAGGAAACTTATTATATATCGATACAGTATAGTGAAATACCCGTGTTTTGTACAGAATCAATGGAACCGCCAACTAATATTATTTCGGACAGTGTTGGTCCATCACAGATTTGGTGTCCCTTACAGACGGAACCAAGACCCTGCGTCGTGTGAAGGGGGGTAGAGCTTTCCTGCCCGCACCCTCGCATTCCCGTCTCAACAATGCCCAGGTCAGTATCGGTAGGATGATACGAGTATATCAGTCATTTAGAACGACTATAACCAACACAATTTTTGAGAGAGAGAGAGAGAGAGAGAGAATGTTATTACTGTGTAAGGTACTTTGCTGTTTTATCCTCATATTTTATGAGTTGCAGTTGTGAACTTACGATAAGATTTGCATAGACACAGTGTGTATGTACTATTGCGGACAGGAGTTCTTAGCCACCCTCGTCCAGCCAACCCGTGAATGTGGCAGCATCGCATTCACGAACACAGAAGTTGCCTTCGATGCATTTCTGTCGAAAAATATCCCTTCAGCTTTGGGCTTGTACTAATCGATAAAGCAATAGTACTATTTACTTTGAAGGTTTGACTCTCATAATACGAATATATCATAATGATTATTTAATAACTTGTTTCTCGTATAGATCCAAGCAAGTGACAAATATATATATTTGGTTCCACTCCAAGACTTCCTATAGGTTTGAACCAGTGAACACAGAGTGAACAAGTTCGAAACATTCATTTGTTAACAGAAGAGAGAGAGAGAGAGAGAGAGAGAGAGAGAGAGAGAGAGAGAGAGAGAGAGAGAGAGAGAGAGAGAGAGAGCGTGTATGGTGGGCGCCTGTGAATTTTGGAATATGAGGTAGAGGCAGACTGGCACAGGGAAATGCAAGGGATGAGAAACCCTGGATTTCTGTGATCCATTGAAAACAGGCCACAGTGTGATTATTTCTTCCATCAGTCACTAGAACTTGCATTGCTTTGTGAATTTTTTTTTTTAGGATTGCTTTCGTTGAAGTAATGAATTAGGAGATAAATGCTGTTGGTTTAACAAAAAACTGTGTTTAAGAAAGTAATTTGCCTCTCTGTCCAGAGAGAGATATCCAGTTAATGAGAAAAATACTCATGAGTTTACCAAAAATCTCCAGGTGCCAACCACCAGAGAGAGAAAAAAATGCGAACATAAGGCTTTTAACAGAAGTTACACGGCCTGCCAAATTATTTGACAAAGTCAACTGGCGTTACCCAGAATAAACCCATCTTTCATTATGTCCGACGAGACGTTATCCTGGGATTAAACTCCTTCGTCAGCCAAAGGAAAAATTCCCTGTTTAGCTCGAGCACGTTATTTACTCGTATAGGATAAAATCTGGTGTCTGTAGCCGGAATGAAGCCCCTTATCTACGGCCTGGCAAACTCTCTGTAAAGAGTACGCGGTACTATTTTCTACCGACAGACTGAGTTAAGCGGTGAGACTCATCTTTCGTGTAAGGAAATCCACCCCGCGCGTGCGTGCGTGCGTGCGTGTGTGTGTGTGTGTGTGTGTGTGTGTGTGTGTGTGTGTGTGTGTGTGTGTGTGTGTGTGCTGAATTGAGAGTCATCTGACTTGTGGAGCATGGTATGCGGGTTGGTCGGTTGGTGACTGGGTGGGTGGATTGGTTAGTGTAGGCTGGTTGTTTCACAAGCGGATTAGGTGGAGTGGGTGGGCGAGAGGGAGGAGAAAGGGTTATTGGGCTGGTTAAGTGAGGTGGGTGGGGTTCGTGTATTGTTTAAGTGGGGTGGGTGGTGGGGCTACTAGTAGGACAAGGCAAGAGACGGGTTTGTGTCTTCCTACTTTTGAGACATTCTGTATTGAGTAAGGTTGTGGGTACGTGCGTTGATGGGTGGGTGTGTAGATGGATGGACAGATTGTGGGAAAACAGGCCACTTGGACTAGGTGATATGAGTTAATGTCCGAGTTGGGAAGAGTTTAGTGTCCGGAAAATCGGTCCATAGGGGATATTATTCTGGAATTATGCTGAAGTAGGTATATATATCCAGTGGGTTACAACAGGTCCATCGTGCAATACATCTGTTGGTTAAGAGGTCTGTGTTTCACCTGCATTCATCAGTGGGTGATATAACCACGTCGGATAACAGGTTTATGGGGAAAGTAGGTTCATTTATGAAAAATACATCCATGGGTATACGACCATGTAGGAAACCTGTATCCATGGGGAGATTCAAGGTCGACGGAAAAATTGGTCCGTGAGGAGAAAATACATCAATGGGGAAAATTAGTTCGTGGGAAAATAGGTTACGTAGAAAAGTAGGCGTCTTTGAAAAAAAAAAAAAAAGTCATTAAAGAAAATAGATCCATGGAGGATTGTGCTCGGAGTGGTGAAAATGTCCATTGCTAAAAATATTCATGGGGTGAAAATAGGTCCATAGGGGCACACACGTACTGTAAACATACATGGAATATTTAAAATAAGTGGGACCTAAAATATCCAACTTTTAACAGCGACCGTTGCCTGGAATTAGGCTTACCAATGCACACCTTGGACCAAACAACCATTAGCCAGACCCTATTACTACTTCGTCATCCAATTATTATATTTTATAATTTACCTTCATTTAGTCATTTATGCATATAAAGCCAACCGAAACGAAAGGAAAAATCCCTGTTTAACTGTGTTGAGCACCTCATTTCTCCACCTCATTCCTCTAAAATTCACAGGCACCCGCTACTCTCTCTCTCTCCTGTTAACAAATTAATGTTTCGAATTTGTTCGCTCTGTGTTCGCTGGTTCAAACCTACAGGACGTCATGGAATGGAACCAAATATTCATATTTATCACTTGCTTGGCTCTATACGAGAAACAAGTTATTAAATAATCAGTATGATATATTCATGATATCAGAGTCAAACCTTCAGTGTAAATATTACTATTGTTTTATCCATTAGTATAAGCCCAAAGCTGAAGGGATATTTTTCGACAGAAATGCATCGAAGGCAACTTCTGTGCTCGTGAATGGGATGCTGCCACATACACGGGTTGGCTGGATGAGGGTGGCTAAGAACTCCTGAACGCAATCTATCTAAATCTTTATCTATGTATATCCATCTATCTATCTATATATATATATATATATACACAGTAATCCCTCCACTTTCCCATGTAATAGACCCAAAAGCATGTCTGGAAAGTGGTCCCGTCCGGATAGTGGGTCCCAGCCACCGGAACTTGTACTTATGGGCCCTAACCTACCCTGGCTCAGAAAAACACTTATACAACTCCCTCTAGACATCTTTAGCACCTATTTAATACCCAATCACACCAATAAGGGACATAAAAGACTGAAATAAATGCACAAGAACCAGAGAATGAGGTTTTAGAAGTGAGTTTATACAATATTAAATATTCTGGATATGTACAACAAGTCCCTGGCTCCTGGACTGGTACTTATGGACCCTAACCCAGCCTAACTCAGAAAAACACCTCCCTACTGCACATGCATAACACCTAAGACCCTATTCACACCAATAATGGACATTAAAGAGTGAAATGAGGTTTTATAGGTAAGTGTGGAAAATACATTACAATATGAAACATTCGGGGTACTTACAAGTCCCTGGCCATCTCGATGAATAACCCGCCTCCTCTCAGACTCTGACAGTTAAAAGGAGTACCTGAAGCACCTGCAGTACACTGTACATAAAGTCTTGCACAGAACTTAGTAATTTGCACTCAGAATTCCATTCGCTTAACACTGTTCACTCTAGTCTTACTTGCGCTCCATTGCACCTTAATAAAATAAGTGTTGCACTCTGCACTTACGTCTTTGCACTCATAAATCCATTTTCTTAACATTACACACACTAGTCTAATTTGCACTCCATTGAACGTCAATAAAATCAGTGTTCCACTCTGCACTTTAGTCTTTGCACTCACAATCCTAATTTCTTAACAGTACACACTGTTTTTTTTCACTGCACAAAACTGTAAATTCCCATGTGGTCTAGTGGCGAGTGTTTGCCGTTTATTCACTATCAGAGTCTGAGAGTAGCTGATGCAGGTGGCCTAGAGGTGCGTCGTTGGGTCGTGGTGATGGAGTGCCCAATGCAGACGACTCTAAAGAGAGACGCAAACTCACGTCAAGTGGTGACTCCACCGTGCCTGACGTGCTGGGCTGTGGCTCGGAGGATGAGGGCCTGTCTTGGGGAGGCAATGGTGTGGAACGAGGGCTGGGCACAGCGGGGGTCACGGGTCTGAAAAAGCTGTCAGTCATTGATTGATACAAGGAATGACGATTTTGGCGATTAAGATGCGCTGCCTGAAAGTGGCACTTCCTCCACAAGTCCTAAGGGCCTCATTTCCCTGTCGCAGTCCAGGTGTTCTAGGTAGTCGAGAATGAACTCTAGGTGTTCCCGGAGCGCTCTCAGCTTGGGGATGGCTGGAGGAGTCCGCATCATCGTCGTCGTCCTCGTCGGAATCTTCAGGCTGGGTACTGACACCTGCAACTGAAGATGCGATCTTGATATCAGACATGGTCTGATACCCTCGTCATCATCCAACCACTCACGCACTTCATCCACATCAACATCGTCGCCATTCGCACGTAAACGTGCATGGAAGTTGTACCTGTGGGCAAAAAGTTCTACGGAGATCCTATGCCGGATGCCAGGAGCGGCCTTTTTTTGGTCAAAATGTGATCGCTCATTAAATATATTAAAAGTTTTTCAATCCTTTTTTCTCATCAGCGAATTTTGCATTCTGGCCAATTTTATGATCATTTTGAGGCCATATGGAATGGGTATAGGACATAAATATAGCATATTTTAAAGACATTTTTAAGTACTCTGTGCAGCCGAGTTATGATTCAGTCTCTCCAATAACCTTATACTACCAAAATTCAAACGCTCACATTTCGATCAAACAACTTTACAGCTGTAATAAACTAATAGCAATAACATTAAAAAATTATGATAATTTAATCACTGTATTAGTCTCAGTTACAGTTAATGACAAGATATCCAACATAATTTTCTTATATACAGTATATATATATATATATATATATATATATATATATATATATATATATATATATATATATATATATACGGGTATATATCATCTTAAATGTCAGGACCAACTGCTTAGCCCTGGACTCCTAGGCTCCTCATGGGGCTATGTAGGATTGGATGATGGATGGATATAAATATAATATATATATATATATATATATATATATATATATATATATATATATATATATATATATATATATATATATATATATATATATATATATATATATATATATATATATATATATATATACAGTATATATATATATATATATATATATATATATATATATATATATATATATATATATATATATATATATATATATATATATATATATATATATATATATATATATATATATATATATATAAAATCTCAACAGCCGTTTGAGTGTCCACGGCAGGACCGGCCTATCCCGACCGAAGTGGGGACGATACAGCCAATGTATCTCTGCCAAGTGGCTTAGGCTGTCTGGTAGAGATTGTATGTAGGGTGAGAAGTGCTTGTATTGTTATTGTTGTGTTGAAATGGCTTTGGATGTGTGTGTAGTCTCTGAACCAAGTGTAATTGGCCCGCGCAAGCCGACTGGGTGCAAGTATACTTTTCAGTATATGACACTGGTTCATCGACAGCACCCTTGTGTCCTTCAATGCAGTACGTGGCCTGAAGAACGCTCCCAAAGTTTATTACCCTGGCGGGGCGCGAACCCTCGTTCTTCAGTGTACGAAAATGCACACTTTACTACAGAGGCTCCATATATATATATATATATATATATATATATATATATATATATATATATATATATATATATATCTCCATTCATCCATAGTCCTATCCTACTTTGCTCCATGAGGAGTGTAGAAGCCTGGGGCTAGGGAAGTTGGTCCTGACATTTAAGATGAGAGTGACCAGCCTCACTCTCCCTGAGTGGCATTACGTGAGCAATAAACCCCAGCCACCCCTTGGATATAAACCTTCTCCGGCTCAGTCCGATTGGAGCGCCCATTAATACCCACTAAACCAGCAGTCGCCAAAATTTGGTTATATGGTTATCACCCAGCGTAGTACATGGTTTCCTGGTGTACGGGAAACCATTTGGCTTGTCACTCAGTGTAGAATCACCCACAGGCGGAAGGAAGTGGAATGAATGAAGGAAAGAAAGACAGAAGAGGGAGTGTAAAGTCACCCATAGGCAGAAGGACGAGGAAAGAATGAAGGAAAGAAAGACAGAAGAGAATAGAAGGAAAGAAGCATGGAGGAGAGGAAAGGGCAGACACCCGAGAACAGCACTACATTGAGTGAGTGGATGGTGAGCGCCCTCACCTACCACAAATATATATATATATATATATATATATGTGTGTGTGTGGGGGGGGGTGTGGGTGGGTTGGTGGTTGGTTGGTTGGGTGTGGGTGTGGGTGTAAAGTTGCAAATTCCATGGTTGAGCTTGGTGGCCGGCCAGGTGAGCAGGGCTATTGGGTGGGGTGAGCAGGGAAGTGAGGTGGGTGATGTGAGTTGGTGGGCAGGATTGGATGGGTGGGTAGGTGTGGTGGCACGGGGTGCGTGGGAACAATGAGGCAGTGTGAGTGTGTTAGTGAGCAGGATGGGTGAGTGGGTGGGAGGGGCAGGCGGTTGAGTTGGTAGGCAATGTGGGTGGGTGGGTTGGTGGTCAAGGCTGGTCGGTGGGTAGGTGAGTAAGCAGGTTAGGTGGATGAGAAGGGTGGGTAATGGAAAAATACGGCCATGGAGATAAGGCCCATGGTGTGACTATGTGTCTGGTAGGAGTAGTTCCCTGCTGGAAGATAGGTCAGTACTGAATATATTCCTGAGGAACAGGCCCAAGGAGGAACATATATCCAGTGAGTAAAAATAGGTCCGTGAGGGAAAATAGGTCCGGGAAAGAAAAAAGGTTCACATTTGGATTCGGTGTTTCCAAACGGAAAACATAGACCTGTAAGGAAAAACAGGTGTGTGGGGAAAATAGGTCCTAAGGAGAAAATATGCCTCAGGAAGAAAAGGGGCCATTGGAGGGAACAGAGGTACACGACAAGAAAGGTCTAAAAGGGAAAATAGATTCACGTGAAAAACAGGTCCCTGGGGGAAAGAAGTTTGTGAGAAAATAGGTCTGTGGGGAAACGAGTCATGAGGGAACAATACGTCCATGGGGTAAAATAGTTGCGGAACCCTTTTGACGAAAGCTATGCCAGAAATTCACTTGTTTCTGAGTCACTTACAACTAGGAGAGGACTGGGCTACACTGAACCCCTAGGGTGGTTCCAGCAATCTTTCATGTGTCTAACTGGATGCTAGGCGATGTTTCCTAAGGATATGAGTCATGTTTACAAAGATTCTTTAGTTGAGTTTTTTTTTTTTAATATGTAAAGATTCTTTAAATTACTTAGATTCAGGAAATGGTTCCTTCAGGGTCGTCTACCCTCTCTGTTCCTTTTTAGGCCAAGAGCTCACAGGGGGCCGGCAGTAAGTAGCTTGACTTTTTTAGCAACATGCAACAATTCCATGAGCAAAAATACATTTATGAAGAAAATTGGTCCATAGTAGAAAATAGGTCCTTGTACTGTAATATTAATAGGAAAAGTAAACTCATAGGAGAAAATAGGGCCAAAGCAGACACAGCTTCTTTGGGGAAAAATAGTTTCATATGGAAAGTACGTCCATGAGCAAAAACAGTTTAATGGGGAAAAATAGGTCCAAGAGCGAAAAGAGGTTCGTGGAGGAGATTTTGTCCAGGAGGTAACATGTCCCCTGCAGGAAAAGTTGGATTGGTGTTGGTATGTGAGAGGTGTGGCAGGATAGGGGTTGACATGCTGGTAATGCTCAGACTTCACCATTAACCACTTCATTAGGTTGAACTTTTCCCATTTTTCTTGCTATTTCTTGACAATTTTAATCACCTTAGCTATTTTTTTTTTTCCAATTTTCGAGGTTAGATTTTGTTTAATTCAAACCTTCAGTACGAGAGAATTATTTCAGTTTGAATCAATCGTCTGGTGGCAGGAAAAACTAAGAGGGTTAATTTTGCAAACGACTTTTCAGAATTTTTTAATCGTTTTCTTTTTTCTTTTTTCTTTTTGTCTTTCACGGTCTGCAGTAGTACCATTAAGACGAAATCAACCCCTTCAGCAAGACAGCATCTTCTATGTGTATTACTGCTATTTTCAAATGGGTTATACTCAGCGTCAGAGATGCGATCAGTGAAGGCTGCATCTACTACATGGAGTTTGTAAAGTCTGTCTGTGCCGAAGAAACCCGTCAGAAGATAACAAGAATAACATGAAAAACTCGTTTTTGTTTAGAGTGGATTTAAGTAATCAGCTGCAGAAATAAATTGCCAAAGAAGAAGCCTCTTAAACTCATCAGAATATAGTTATACGTTCTTCGGTTAGCCACATCAAAGCGATGACTCCTGTTATATTCATGCCGCTAGACATTCTGTTAAGCGGAAAAGACAAGTCTCGTAATGAACAGGCTAACATTAAACAAATTATAAATTCACAGAAACTGCCAACAGTTGTTTTTGAGTGGCTTCATCTTTTATTTTAAATCAGTACTTTCCTCCCTGCTAAAAAATCATGTAATGTACCAACACTTCACATGTGTCTGTCTTGCATAATTTCGTCAGTAGGTAAGGTTCATTTATCCAGTGGTGGTGACTTGAAGGTAGTCGACAATGGCCACACAGTACTGCCAGACACACGTTTCTAATTGAATGCATACTGTCGTTCTGTCATTCTCCACCTTGTCTCTCACTTTCTCTGCCAGTAAACTCTCCTTAACCCCTCTTCTTCTCTCCATATGATAGGTGTCAGCCTCTGGGGGCCCCACCCCTTGCTACTGCTCCGTCACCCACTCTCCCTCCCCTAGGAGAAGCGAATATTCTGAGGCTCACCTCTCCCCAACCCTCCCCCTCCCATGCTACCTCAACCATCCTCCCCGCCACGACCATCCCCATCCCCGCAACCTTTGCCCATCTCACCCCTCCCACATATACGCCTCCGCCTCCCCATTCCCATTATACCAACATGGTCTTGATCCAAGGTGAGTCTTGCTGTGTATTTTGAGCGTATTGTGCTATATTCACCTTTATGAAGTTTCTTTTGCTTCATTTTTTTTCTTTTTGCTGTGAGGAGGCCAGTACCAGAGAGAACTACAACTGTTGCATATCAGTATTCTTGCTCACATATCAGTTCCAGTAATGGAAGTTTCAAAATGTATTATATCTGACACAATTATAATATTACAAAGTTGTTAACATGTGCCGTGTTGTGTTGCGTGGTGTGGTGGGCCAGGTCGCCAGAGACCCCTAGTGGCCCACAGGTCTGCTGCAGTAGTTCATCACTGTACCAGCCTACCACTCCGGTCCCCCTGCCACCCTCCATGACCTCCTCCTTCACTTCGACCACATCAGAGCCAACCTCAGGTGTGTGCACCAAGTCTTGCTTTTTTTTTTTTTTTTTCCACACGTAAAATAATGTTATTCATTTGGGTGATTCTCATACTAAAGGAGCAAGAACCATTCTTCGCGGATCATTATAATTTCATACCGGCTATTGCCAAAAAAATTCATTCGGCTTAGGACAGACGCACTGATAAGAAGGGAGAGATGGGTGAATGGATATGAAGACGGAACAGTGAACAATAAACACACACACACACACACACACACACACACACACACACACACACACCTGTACCAGGTTAGACTAAATGATTTTTCATTATTAAAAGAAAAAAAATAATAAGAAGTTTAAACAAGACTTGTTCAAACAGAAAAGAGAACCGAGAGGCGAAAGAATGCGCTCAGTCAGCTGAGGTTTGTTTAGACTACAACTGCACGGGGAATGTAAGTATATGTACTCTGTGCTTTTAGTATTGCAAAATGGACACATACTTTAGTAAAGCAGATTTGGAAAAGAAAAGGGATAAAGATAGAAAGCAAGATGATTATTTCTACCAAGAACTGGTTGAAGTGGAGACTCACAATAGACTGGTTGAACGTGTACACAAACTGGAAATGGCTTTCAAAAATGAAATTGATGAAATAGAGAAGCAGATGCACTTGCAAAAGGAAGAAATAGAAAAACTAGGAAGGGAGGCCAACAAGAAAGACACAACCATCAGTGAACTAACAGTGGAATTGAGTACACTTAGGAAGAAAATGAGTGAAATGGCAAGTACAGTAGTCAATCACGAGAGTATTATGGAAGAGTACAAAAATGATACAGAGACAATTAGGCAAGTAAGCAGTCTGATAGACCAGAGCAGTGATATTGAGGAGAAGATAACACAGGTGAATGAAGCTGTGCAAAGCTACAAAAATGATGTGGAAACCACGTATGCTGAAATGGTGAAAGTAAAGAAAGACTTAGAAACAAGGTTGGAGGAAAAAAGCATTAAAAAGGAAGTGAAAAGAATAATCCAAAACAACCCAAAGTTAGTCAGAGATTCAGTAGATATCAACAAATCTATAGTAATCACTGGTATAGAAGAGGAAGAAGTAAAAAACAAGATCACAAGAGACAAAAAGGAGATGGCAAATGTAATGAGCTTATTGAAAGAAGTATCAGAGGAAATCTGTAGTAAAGACATAGAGGAACACAAAAGGTTAGGGAAATACGAGAAAAGCAAGACAAGACCTCTAAAGGTGACTTTCCAGAGTGTAAACACTGTGGAGGAGATACTAAAAAATGCAAAGAAACTTATGGAAAAAGAGGAGTTCAAAAATGTATGGATAAAAAGATCCCTAACACAAGAGGAACTGGAATTACTAAAAGAGAAGAGAGAGGAAGCAAAAACAAAAAATGAGGAAAGATCAGAAGAGGAGAAGAACAATTTTTTTTTACAAAGTAATAGGATTGCAGGTACGAAAGTGGTACACAAACAGGAGGGAATAAAAAGGAGGAAGGTAGTAGAACCATGTCATGACAAGTATATAAACAAGATAATAAAGTTGATGTACTCAAATGTGGATGGAATGGTATCTAAATTACTAGAGATGAATGATTATGTCAGAGAAAATGAACCACAAATAATATGCCTAACTGAAACAAAATTAACACCAAGGATATCCAATGACATACTAAACTTAGAGGAATACAATACATGGAGAAGAGACAGAAATTTAAAAAAAGGAGGAGGAATTATAATATTAACTAAGAAAAATCTAAAAGTCAAAGAAATAAAACTAGATATACCATCACAAGTAGAACTGATTGCAGTAGAGATCAACACATCTGAAGGGAAAGTAATTGTAGCTAATTTGTACATGCCACCCAGATCAAACACTTGGGAAAGAGACGAATATGAGGACCTGGCAGAGAGTACAATTCAGAGTTTAAGATCTTTACTACATAAAATGGAAGAGAAATCGGAAAGAATTATACTAACTGGAGATTTTAATACAAATATAAATTGGAATACTCTAGATATAATTAGCCAAGAAAGCTGTTGGGACCAAAAGCTCCTGGATCTCGTGCAAGAGTTTTTCCTAACGCAACATGTGAGGGAAACCACCAGAAAAAGAGGACTCGATGTACCTTCAGTGCTAGATCTAATATTTACTAGGCAAGAAAATGATATTGACAGTTTAATATATCACCCTCCACTCGGCAAAAGCGATCATCCAGTACTAAATTACAACTTCAGGATAGCATATGGCATAGTAAACAGCAATGACAGTTACAAAAAGAGCCTAAACTATAAAAAGGGAAATTGTCAAGACCTAAAGAAGTATTTCTTAGAAGTTGATTGGGAAAATGAGCTTAGAGGACAAGATTTAAATGCTGTATATAAAAAATTCTGTGAATTTTATGAAATAGGAGTCCAGAAGTACATCCCACAGCACAAAGAAGCAGGTAAGAAAATACAGAAATGGTTCAATACAGAATGTAAAAATCAAAAGAAAGAAGAGATTTGTTGTGGAATAGATACAGGAGACACAATAGTGAAAGGGTGTATAATAATTACAAACAGGCAAGAAACGATTATACAAGAATAAGGAGGGAAGCCCAAAAACAGTTTGAGGAGGATATAATAAATAAAAGTAGTGATCAACCAAAGCTGTTTTACAGCTACATCAGAAGCAAAACCAAAGTAAAAGATATAATACAATCCATTACGGACGAGGGAATCACTTATACACAAGAGAAAGATATTTGTGAAGCGCTAAATATGAATTTCCAATTAGTTTTTACAGAAGAAAAAATTTTGAGAGGGACTATGTGGAACATGCATGTCCACACATACTACCAGATATACAAATAGCAGAAAAAGTAATACAGGAGGAGTTAAGTAAATTAGACAGAGGAAAAGCAAATGGTCCTGATGAAATTTCATGTTGGGTACTACGAGAATGTGCAAAGGAGTTAAGGAAACCATTATTTTTAATTTGCAAGAAATCCTTGAGTCAAGGTAAACTACCTGATATTTGGAAGAAAGCAAATATTGTCCCCTTATTCAAGAAAGGAAATAGACAAAATCCACTCAACTACCGACCAGTAACACTGACTAGTTTTGTAAGCAAGGTATTAGAAAAGCTTATAAGAAAAGCTTGGGTAAATCATCTAGAAGAACACAGTATGATAACAGAAAGACAGTTTGGTTTCAGAAAAGGAAAATCATGTGTTACTAATCTGTTGAGCTACTATGACAGAGTAACAAACACAATACAGGAAAGAGAAGGATGGGTGGACAGTATCTATTTAGATTTCAAGAAAGCATTTGACACAGTACCACACCAAAGACTTTTATGGAAACTGTACCATCAAGGAGGAATTCGAGGCAAACTGTTTTGTTGGATGCAAGATTTTCTCATAAAAAGAGAAATGAGAACAGTACTAAGAGAAAACTACTCATCATGGAAAGAAGTGACTAGTGGAGTACCACAGGGTTCAGTGCTGGCACCAATCATGTTTTTAGTGTATATAAATGATATAAACAGTAACACTGGAAATGAAAGCTATCTGGATATGTTTGCAGATGATGCAAGAATACAAAGGAGAATTACTAACACAGACTCTTGTAAAGAGCTACAAGAAGAATTAAATAAACTTCATGAATGGAGTAATACATGGCAAATGGAATTCAATGTGGACAAGTGTCATGTAATCAAGTTTGGTAAAAGTGGAAAAAGACCTGATTGGGATTATACGTTAGGAAATAAAACCCTATACACATCAGAAAGAGAGAAGGACCTAGGTGTGATTATCAATAACAGACTATCTCTGGCTGACCACATCAGCGAGAAGGTACGGAACATGTATACACTTCTTGGAAATATAAGAATAGCATTCACATACATAAATGAAGACATGCTAAGAAGGATAATAACATCATTCATTAGACCAACCCTGGAGTATGCATCAGTAGTCTGGAGTCCTCATCTCAAAAAACACATAGACAAGATTGAAAAAGTTCAAAGGGCCGCTACAAGATGGATACTAAGCTTAAGGGACCTAAGCTACGAAGAAAGACTAAATAAACTGAATCTACCAACACTACAGGAGAGAAGGAAAAGAGGTGACACGATAATGCTATATAAGTGCATATCAGGGAAGGAGAAAATAGACATAAATGATTACTTAACATATGGAGAAGCATCAGCAAGAGGACACTGCAAAAAACTGCATAAGAAGAGAGGTGATGAAGACGTAAGGAAATTCAGTTTCCCAAACAGAGCAATTGATCAATGGAATGCACTACCGAATGAAATAGTGTGTGCCAAAACGATTCACAAATTTAAGGATATGTACGATATACTGTATATGGTTTAAGACACGGGACAGTACGAGCTTGACTCATTCCTGTAAAGATATAATTAGGTAGGAACAATTAGGTAAGAACACACACACACACAGCTTACAAATGGTCTAAGGGTGAAATAACTGGCACTGTGTTGTGACCTTGACCTTCAGTTAAATATTCTGAACACTGAATTGCTTCATTTTGATTTGATCCTTAACCCCTCCACTAAGTTTAGTTTATCGGATTATTGTCTGAAATGACTTTTTAATCTACTGTTTTCATTTCCAAAATGAAATCGCATCATCAGTCCTTCCTTCAATATTGGTTAAGATCGAATGAATCTGAAGTAGGACTGGATATTTAACCTTACACTGTGATGCCCCTAACCAGTTGTTATTAATACCACATTTCTTTATCTTTTCTTTACACCGAACCCTTACATATATTTTGGTCTAAATCTGATTTTTCGTGTGACCATGACCTTACACGTGTTGTTCGTTAAAAAATAATAATTAATAATCAGCACTTTGACTGACCCTCAACCATCTCATCAAGTTTGGTTAAAAGCAAATCTGAACTATTTTAGTTTTATGTTCACACATGGACACACCCAGATCGAACTTTGATTTTGCCCTGTGGCCTTCACCACTGAATGAGTGTTCTTAACATTGAGTCCCCTCATCCTTGCCTTATTCTCAACCCTTTCACCAAGTTTAGTCTAAATCGGATGATCAGAACTATTTATACTGACCTCCCATAAGCCCCTGATTTTTGACCTTTCACTGCGACCTTAACTTTTCACTGCACTCAGAATCAAATTCCTCCATCCTTGCTTAACCAAGACCCTTTCTGCAAAGACTGGTCTAAATTGGATTTTTTTTTAAAATTTAGTGACCTTGCCATGTGACCTTTATATTTGACCTGTTACGGTCGAAAACAGTAGGTCAACCCACTGACTGACTGTTAACCCCTCACCAAGTTTTTCTAAAATCATATCAGAGGTATTTCAGTTATTTTGTTCACACACAGACACATATGGTTCGAAATATGACCTTGGTCTCTGATCTCGACGTTTGACTATTCTCCAAATTGCATCCCTTCGTTCTAGCCGTACCCTGGACCATACCACCAAGTTTGGTCTAAATCAAATCAAAGCTGTTTATATTTATCTTTCCATACGATCTTGACCTTTCTTCAGTTATTCTAAAAATGACAGGCCATCGCCTTTGCTTGCCGTTGTCAGCATTTTACACATTGTCTTCGTTGATGGGTAAAATTATAAGGCCAAGTGATATATTTTATACAGACCCTAATGTTCCAGTTACTTTTCTACACCTCCCAGTTTTCGGTCGTTCTTTCATCTTAAATACCCTTTATGGTCTGTCAGTAGGTGTTGTTGTGGATGACCACTCCTCTTAAACTAAAACTGTCAGCAGACGTGTTCTCAAGTGTTCATTAATTTCACCTGGTTTCTTCCCTGTACAGTAATCCTCAGTGACCTTCTGCACCGCACAAATAATCCCATATAACAGACGCTGATGATTTCAACCTTGAATTTCCATCCCAGCTGTTAGCACAAAACTCACGAGGTGAATCTGTGTTTCAAGCATTAATTCTCTCCATACACTTCAACACAAGTATCCCCTAACTCCTAGTACACAGTTCAGCCCTTCTCCATCCCTAAATATTCTCTGTGGCTGGATATGCACGATCTACTCAATGTTTTTTCCAACTTCACTTGCTGATTTTCTTCTGGAGCCATATTTTCTCATGCCGTGGTTAAAGTTCCTGTGTGTGTGTGTGTGTGTGTGTGTGTGTGTGTGTGTGTGTGTGTGTGTGTGTGTGTGTATGTTCTCTTTTCAGTGGCGAGGTTGAATGGAGGGAGGAGTGACACAGAAAGATGGGAGATCACATCTAAATTTCTGTAATTGCAGGCTACTCGTCTCATCATCTCTGTTCTTCTTGCTGACTACTCCAGCCTCTCTGTCTCCATATCTTAACCCTACATCATTATCATTCTCTACTTATGTTTTTACTCTGGATATAGTAGGAGTGAATCATCTGCCTACATGCCTTCCTTTAAAGCTGTCTTGCCTTCATTTCTTTTCCGTTCATTTTTTTTTTTTTTTCACTATAATTTAAGACTTTTCTAGCCTTTCATGAAAACAACTGTTCAGTTTAAGTAGTGTTTTCTTAGTCCATGTTTTCTCTGCCTATGAAGGCCCTTCCTTTCTTTGCAGTATCCTTGCATCTCAAAAACAGTAAAAGTTTTTATTTCATTTGCCTTGGAAAGTAAATAGGTTATTGTTGCGTTGTCCTGGCCCCAGGCTCGTCTGAAAAGTCCACCCTATGAATTGGAGGTAGAAACTGCCCTTTGCCTGCAGCTCAACATTCTCCTTTCGGATGATAGGGAGTTGCGGGACGCTGTATAACTGGGTATGTACAGAAAGCGCTACCGCTTCCAGCATCTCCCTCAAGTCCTTAAATAGGTGAAAATATTTGAAAAAACTGGTATTTCAGAAGAGGATTTTACCTTTTAAAAATACCTCTAGGATACTGCAAGTGGGTATATCACAAGTAGTAGCAGTATTCCCATTTCTGTGTGTGTGTGTGTGTGTGTGTAGCCTTCTAAATGCAACGAAAGATTCACTGACTTGAGAGAAAGAAAAACAACCCTAAATGAAAACATATCATGTCTACATCTCTTCTCAAAGCACTGTATTCGTGGCTTTATACGAACATTTGTAGTTACAATATAAGCAGCGTTTATAAAGATTCACATAATTCTGGCATTATAAATGTACTAGATATTGTTTTCTCCATGTGTCTGGTACTGCAGTGGCTGCTGCTGTGATTTTCCCCATGTCATTATCAGGCACGTCTCTGAGTGTGGAAGCGGGTGTAGCAGTGGTGGAGCGGGGGGTACAGAGCTCACTCTCCTCTCTCACCTACGAGGCCATCAGAGCTCTAAGAGAGGACATCCATGCCTTCACACTCACACATCACCTCACAGGTACCGTACCGGAACAAACACACGGAGGGGGAGACAGTATGTAGCAAGGAATGAGTGCATTAATGTGTATGGAGGCATAAGAAGAAGCCTTTAGAACATTCATCTGTATGTGAGACTTAATTTGTATTAACTTTCATTATCGACAGAAATATTTCACTGAATCTTCTTTACTCTGCATGCAGCTACCATCTGCAGCATTCTGTCAAAAACTCCACAAAACTGTAAGGGCGACAGAACAAAGCAAGAAAATAGGTGCACAGATACTCAAGCTCCTCCCATGCTTCAGCCACTAGATGTAGTGCATCATGATATGGCCTGCTAGCACACACACACACACAAATATATATATATATATATATATATATATATATATATATATATATATATATATATATATATATATATATATATGCAGTATACAAATAGGTCGATTATATGCCTCAAAGAGCAAGGCTTCGTAGCTACCTCGCTGCTGTGGGTCTAAAAGGTGTGAGAGCATCACGTAATGTGATGTTTCTTTTCGGATTCTCAAAATCTTACTCTGGTTGTAGTCCCTCTGGAGAGCTGAAATTCCAAAATCCAAATTAAAAACAACTACATAATAGATGACACTACGAGAACCGAGGACATGGCCAACTACTGAGAAATCATTGCTAGGCCTCAGGGAAAATGAGCCATCAGACAACAAGAAAGCATTGGAAAAAAGTTATGTTATACCGAACTAGCAATCACGTTTAATAAAGTACGTCCTAGAGAAAATCTATTGCCTGTATATACTTTCATTATTTATTTAAACTCAATAGGTCTGTCCAAAAAGAAACCAACTAGCTGTCGTATCGTGATCGAGGTGGGAGTGATATCTAGCGCCTACTTTGAGCTTTAGTCAAACCCTACCCGTATCACGCCACGTCCCTTAGTCATCCAGGTGCATGCGCTTGAATTAACGCGTGTTTAGTGTACTTGGTGAATTTTCTTCTATCTCCTCTACCGTCTGAAATCAGCTACCTTTCAGGATGGATTTTAACTCTGGGGGGAATAAAATCCGCAGAGGCCAAATCCAGAGAGTAGGGAGGTTTGGGGATGACAGCCGTCTCATGCTTCGCCAGAATGTTATGGATAAGTAGCAAACCTGAATAGGTGCATTGTCATAGTGCAACATCCAGGTTTTGTTTGTCCATGCTTCAGGCCTCTTACTCCACACTGCCCCTCTTCAACGTTTCAGGACGTCCAGGTAAAACTCTTTTTTGATTGTCAGACTACTTGAAACAAACTTATGATGAACGACGCCCTCCCAGTAAAAAAAGATTATCAACATCACCTTCACATTTGAGCAAATCTTTTTTTTTTTTTTTTTTTTTTTTTTTTTTGGTGGTGGGGGGGGGTCGGGGTGACGATGTTCCAATCCATTGGGATGGCTGCCTTTTTGTTTGACATCACAACTGTACACCAACGTTTCATTATCTGTTTTGACATTTTTCAAAAAGTAAAGTTTTTCCCCAGTCTGAAACGGAATTTCACACAAAGACTTTCCTCTTCAAGATCCTTTATTATTCATCTTGCAGTTAATCGCCAAGTACACTAAAACACATTCATGCAAGTGCGAGTACCTCAATGACTGTGACGTGGTGTGATGCGGGTATTGTTAGACTAAAGCTCAAAGTCGCCAGTACACAGCGCTCCCGTCGTGATTACGATACACCTACGAGTTGGTGCACTACTTAAAGAGTTCGGTTTCTTCTTTAACAGACTTCGTATATCTCCAGCTTCCTTTCTTGTCGTTCTGTAGCTGCTGTTGTAGATGGCCACCATTCTTCTCCAAGGACTGCCAATAGTGGTGTTCCTTAGGGCTCTGTCCTATCATCAACTCTCCTCCATTTATTCATCAGTGACCATTTAGGCTGTACAGCTAACCCTGTACACTCATATGCAGATGACTCCACCTTTCACCTTACCCACCACTTCCCGCAGTGTCCATTTCAGCAGTTACTTCAACAAACACTGGATGAGGCCCTAGCACACCTTATATCTGACTGGGCTCATATCTCTGATTGGGGTAGAAGTAATTTTGTTTTTAATGAATCAGATCTCAGCTTTTATATCTTTTGACCCGTCAAAACTTACCACAGGAGTATCCTTTATTTTATAAAGATACTCAACTCAATTTTGCATCAACTTTGAACATAACTGGGGTTTCATTCCCTGGGGAATTATCTTGTAAAGATCATATTGCCTCTCATGTATAATCTGCTTCCAAGAGATTAGGTGCGCTAAGATGACCCCATGCCTTCTTTACTCTGGCAGAGTTGTTGACACTATACAGGACTTGTCTTCATCCCTGTGTAGAGTACAGCTGTCATGTGTGGGGAGGCTCCCCACATACATCCCTTCTCAACAAGATAGAGTTAAAGGCTTTTAGTCTCTTAACCCCCTTCCTCTTGCTGGCTTGCTTCAACTGCTATCTGTCCACCACACTGTTGCATCTTTATCTCTTTTCTATCGCAACTTCAATGGTCACTGCTCCTTTGAAGTGTCTGCTTGCATCCCTCCACAAGTGCGGCGGGAGCATATTGTAGCACCCGTCTAGCAGCAAACTTTCATCCCTTTTCTGTCCAGATCTCCAATGTAAGAGTTAACCGTTTTCCCCGGCCCTTCAGATATGCAATAGGTCATCTTTGGAACTCTTCCATTGTCTGTATTTCCTACTGTCCAGGCACCTCGAAATGAATGTATCTCGAAATTGGCTGTATTATTATTTTTATTTATTTATTTTTTTTTTTGAGGAAACAAATGCGGGCTTCTAACCTTTGGTTCCTTCTTCCATGCATGAAAAATTATATATATATATATATATATATATCTCATCTCATCAGCCGTTTGAGTGTCCACTGCAGGACTGGCCTATCCCGACCGAAGTGGGGATGATACAGCAAATGTATCTCTACCAAGTGGCTTAGGCTGTCTAGCATAGATTGTATGTAGGGTAAGAAGTGTAACTGTAGTGTTGGAGTGGCTTTGGATGTGTGTGTAGTGGCTTTGGATGTGTGTGAACCAAGTGTAATCAGCCCGCGCAATCCGACTGGGTGCAAGCATACTTTATAGTATGTGACACTTGTTCAACCACAGCACCCCTTATGTCCGCCAAAGCAGTATGTGGCCAGAAGAACGCTCCCAAAGTTTATTACCCTGGCGGGACGCGAACCCTCGTTCTTCAGTGTACGAACACGCACACTTTACCACTGTACCACAGAGGCTCCATATATATATATATATATATATATATATATACAGGGTGTATATATATATATATATATATATATATATATATATATATATATATATATATATATATAAACACATATATGAACGTATCTCGAATTTGGATCTCTATTTTCATTTTTTTTCTTGGAGGAAACAAATGCGGGCTTCTAACGTTTGGCTCCTTTTTTCCATGCATATAAAATTATATGTATATATATATATATATATATATATATATATATATATATATATATATATATATATATATATATATATATATATATATATATATATATATATATATATATATATATATATATATATATATATATATATATATGTAAATGATTCAAAGGATATCTCAGTATGAGAGAAGTACAGTTGCTTAAATCAGCATGCAACAAACTGATACCCAAATCTTACTATACTGTATGCTTTATACATCCATACCCAGACTGAATTGTTCTAGGTACTGTACTTGATGCAATAACAGCTACATCGCCAAGTGCGAGGAGACATCAGCAATAGATTTGCGCTTAAATATATGACTATACCTTATTATCACGGGACTATGGATCTCAATCAGAGCAAAACCCCATCAAGAGACAGTATGGAATCAATTCTGCCAGACAGGAAGGATCTAGCTAGATAATGGTCTGGGACATCACTCATTCCTATTTTACTGCAAGCTTAAAAATTCTGCTTCTTTCAATGATGAGGTTCTTATCATTGTAATAAACAGACAGTAGAGATATTGTGCCCAGTTCTTTTACATCTGTGCACCGAATCCTTTATAGCTGGAATATCCAAGTTAAAGATAGCAAAACTTATCCTAATTTTTAAGGCTGGCCATAGACAAGAGAGGAAGAACTATAGGCCAGTGTTTGTACTTCCAACTATTAGTAAAAAAAAAAAAAGTTTACAAAACTTTGCTGGATTACTGTTGTAATAGTGATATCCTGGTAGATGGCCATTATAGATTTCGAAAAAGTAGGTCAACAGAAACTGACCTATTTCATTTACTAAGGACGTATTGCGCTCCTATGATAACAGATTAGTTACTTCACTGCATTTTTGCATCTCTTCAAAACATTTGACATTGTTGACCACAGTATGTTACTGACGAAATTAGAGAATTTGTGGATTGGAGATATCTGCCTTGCGTGGCACCAATCTCATATGACTACTCGTAAACATTATGTTCAGTTCAATGATCATACTTCAGATACAAAATTAATTACATATGGAATACCGCAGGCATCCATATTGGGATCGCTTATGTTCCTATTGTTTATTAAATACATTGCCAACACTAGTAAGATACTAACATTTGCCTTGATCGCTGACGATAAAATGTATGCCAGTCACAAAGGCTCGACGTCCTGATACGTAATGAACTGATATATATTTATAAATGAATAAATAGTAATAAGCTTGCCCAAAATATCGGTCAAACAATATTGATCAGCTTTCACCAAAACAAAACTGCGAGGTAACACCAGGACCCATTAAAAATCGGTGGCTGTGTGGTAAAAGAGGCAGAACATATTAAGTTTCTAGGTGTGGTGGTCGATAGACAACTAACCAGTAATTTACACATTCAAAACGTGGTTAGCAAGGAAAAATAACAGTGCCATATAATGAATTTAACTCTTCACATGTGTAAATTTAAAGCACTAAAACTAATGTATTACACCTTAGTGTACCCAAACATTTTCTGTTGGCACACAATATGGGGAAATTGGTAAATCTAATCTTAACCCGTTAACTGTGGGGCATCACTTTCGTAATGCTTGGAAGCAAGGGATCATACTGCGGGGTGTCACTTTTGTGATTCTGTGTTATTTTGAATTTGCCCGGGCTTTCAAGTGGTGGCTTGTATCATCTATCAGTACTGCCAATGTCCAACACTAGTCAGCACTCCTAATCTCATCTGTACTCCCATCCAATGTTGACAATTTAGCCATGTCTCCCCATTCTTGACTTCCATCCCTACCTCCCCTCCATTACCCTCTCCTCTCACCTGCCCGGCTGTGCTACGCTAAGTAAATCTTCCCTGGAATTTTCCACTGATTTCATCCATTGAAATAAGCCCTATGCCCTATTCTTATACCAAATAATATATACAAAAAAGAAATAAGGTAAGTGAGAGTGCCATACACCTGGAATTGGCTATCACCTGACAACACCTCACGTGCACTCGTTCGCTAATTTTCGCTGTTTAATTCCCCTTGAAATATGCCGTATAATCTATTGTCGTAATAAAAATATATATAAGAAAGGAAGGGAGAAGCCTAAGTGATATTTACATTCACCTGGAACTACCTAATTACTGCAGGCCACCACACTGTATTCTGCGGTAAGTAAATCTTCCCTGAAATTTTCCACTGATTTCATCCATTGAAATAAGCCCTATGCCCTATTCTTATACCAAATAATATATACCAAAAAGAAATAAGGTAAGTGATAGTGCCATACACCTGGAATTGGCTAATTATCTCCTGACAACACCTCACATGCACTCGTTCACTAATTTTCGCTGTTTATTTCCCCTTGAAATATGCCGTATAATCTATTCTTGTAATAAAAATATATATAAGGAAGGAAGGGAGAAGCCTGAGTGATATTTACATTCACCTGGAACTACCTAATTTATTATATATTGTCTAGATTTCCTGCAAATCATTTCATAGCTATATATTAGCAGCTGTCACAAGGCTGATGTTGGCAGTATTGCACTCCCCCTAGGCAGGCCACCAGTATCAGTTTACTGTCGTCTTTCAAGGTGAAAGTACGTCGGATTCGCGCTTGTCAAAATCTGCCACTTTTTAGCCCCACGCAAAGGGCCCTGTGACCTCTACCCCCTATTAAACCTCGTGTGGAAAGAGGTAAAGGGCTGACTGCTGTGGAACGTGAACTGGCTAATTTGTCAATGAAAATAATAGAGAGTGACTACGATCTTTCTGGTGAGTAAAACAGTGCAAGTGGAAATGTAAATGTGTAAACAGCAAGTGAAAGCAATGAATGCAAATATAAGTGAACAGTGGAAAATAGTTTTATAAGTTACTGCAAGTGACAGTGCCTAATACAGTGTAAATAAAATAGAAATGTAAATAAAATAGAGAATGTAAATAGAAATGTAAATGAGTAGTATTATAAGAATACGAGTACAGTATATATACTAGGAGTAATGAAAGTGAAAGTTTCACTCTAGTATGTATGAATTCTATGAGATATGAAAGTGAAGGTGAATGCGACATTCACTCTCAATGCTAGTATACAGGACGAGAAAGTGAATGCCACATATTTTACTGAAAGAGAAATTGAATGCCTACAGTGGCAATAAACTACTATTACTGAAGGAAACTTATGGATAAAGACTGTAGATATTATGTAAGTGTTATATAGTAACAGAAATATAAAGTGTGAGGGGTTTTATGAATAATAAATGACAGAACACCAGTGGCGAATGAGCGCAAGTGGGAAGGTCATATGCGCTCGTAATTTTTCATTTCTTTCACAGTGTTTTTTTTTTTTTTGGAGTATGGATTCCAAACTATTTGAGAATCATAGAATAGTGTTTCTAGTGATAATATCAGGCTGTGGTAATCATATTACGGGTTGTCGGGAAGTGTAAAGTGGAGACTTCATTACCCAACTTCAGAGGTCTCCACAAGTCCTACGGTACTCGACGAAGGCTCAACAAACATCCCAGGAGAAAGCTGAAGGTATGTGCCATATGCATATATAATTTTAATATTTTAGGACTAATAACTGATTTTTGGCAAATATTTTTAGAGAGTCTGTCGGAGCGCGAATGTGCATGCGGGACACGCAAGTCAAAGCAAAACAAGCCCGCGGTTTAGGGGTTAAGGCCAGGAAAAAGAAAATATGTAATAAAGTTACTATTCACCCCATATATTATCAAGCGAATAGGCTGTTTACGAACTGAAATTGTTAAACATGGATGATATAAATATGTGCAGTACTGTAATGCTTTTTTCGGAAATAAATCCCTCAATAGTTATATCAGTAAGAACATATTCCAATGCTGTACAAACAGAAGACACACTTAAGAAATGAGCATGATTTATAAATTCCATTTATGACCACAGGACAGTCACAAACATCAATATTATATCTCGGAGTGAAGATCTTGAACCAGTTGCCTTTGAGTATACGAGGAAATGAAAACACTTCATGTTATAAGTAATCAGTTAAGGAATACTTATTGCAAACATCCTATTTAAATGAGTACTGATTTTTTTTTGTACAAATTCACTTATACATTTGTGCGTATTTGTGTGTATGTATTTATGTGTATATGTGTATGTATTTGTATGTGAGTGTGTGTGTACGAGTATTAATGTGTGACGGGCGTACCTAGAGATTTGGAGGCCCGGGAGCTAGGTTCTTTGCGGAGCCCCCCTCCTGGAGGGGGGCCCCGCAAAGAACCCAGCCCCCCTAATTCTCAAAACTTATCTGATATCTCAGCCGGGATTGTCGGGGTAACAATTACATATATTTTTAAATATTAATAAAAAAGCTTATAAATTTTCAAGGCTTTTGGAGGCCCCCCCCTCAATTGGGGGCCCAGGGGGGAGTTTCAAACAGCCCCCCCACCCCCCCTCAGGTACGCCACTGATATGTGAATTACATATTAATGGATTTATGTTAATTGTTATTCGTGAACGTACACTACATGTAGACATATGTCTTTATGTATGTTTTTCAGTATTTATATGTATGTATTTATATGAATTTGTTCGTGTGATTGTCTGTGTGCATGCATCTGTGCATATGATTATTTGTCTATAAAAGTATGCTTATATATATATATATATATATATATATATATATATATATATATATATATATATATATATGTGTGTGTGGGTGTGTGTGTGTGTAATTCACCGGGTCGGTCAGGATCACTTGATGGTCGTGATCGTCAGCTTTTACCCTCCCGGAAGGGAGCTGAGAGCTCATATAGTCCGATCTAAGGGCAAGGCTGTGACCTTCACACACGCACACACCCGTCCCCTTGCTCAAGGGGGACAGTAACCACCCACTTCGTCAGTGAAACTTTTCGCAACCTGAGCGAGGCGCGAACTCCCGTCCACCAGTTGGCAGGCGAGAGCGTTACCACTGCACCAGCGAGCGGTGTGTGTGTGTGTGTGTGTGTGTGTGTGTGTGTGTGTGTGCAAGGAAGAAGGAACCAAAGGCCAGGAGCCTGTGACTTGTTCCCTCCAAGGAAAAAAAAAACAATATAAGAGAGTCAAATTCATGAACTGTTAATTTCGAGATGCCTGGACACACTGCGTTTGAAAGATTGGAGATTATAGACAGTAGGAAATACAGACAGAGGGAGACAGTTCCAGAGTTGACCTGTTGCATACATTAAGGACTGGGAGTAACGAGTAACTCTTGCATTAGAGAGCTGGATAGAAAAAGGATGAGGGTTTGTTGCTAGACCGGTGTTACATGCCCGCCATAATACAGGAAGAATGCAAGCAGATAGTTCAGACAAGCAGTGACCACTGAAGTAGCGATAGAAAAGTGATAAAGATGCAACAGCAAGGCGAAAACACAGAGGTTGAAGGGAGCTAAAACAAGGCGGAGGGTTCATGAGAAGAAAAGCCTTTGACTCCACATTTTTGAGAAGAGCTGTATGTGAAGAGACTCCCCAAACATGAGGAGAGTAAAATCCGTGTATAAAGTCAGCAACTGTGCAGGGGTAAAGAAGGCATGGAGTCGGCTTAGCACACCTAATCTCTTGGAAGCAGATTTTACGAGAGATGTAATATGTTCTTTCCAAGATAAGTCCCTAGAGAATGAAACCCCAAGTATGTTCAAGGATGATGCAGGATTTCGCTGGATATTATTAAAAACTAAAGAGTACTCCTGCGGAAGATTTTGTCGGGTTGTTAGATGTAAGAACTGAGTTTTTGATGCGTTAATAACGAGATTACTTTTACTCCAGTCAGAGATATGCCAAGCCAAACATCAGTTGTGCCATAGCCTCATCCCTTGTTTGTTGAAATAATTGCTGAGATGGACGCTGTGTGAAGCGGTGGAAAGGTGAGGGGAGGAATCATCAGCGTATGAGTGGTTAGGGTTAGAAGGTCATTGACGAACAAAAGAGAGAGAGTTGGTGATAGGACAGAGCCCTGAGGAACACTACTATCGATAGCTGTGGGAGACGAACGGTGGCCGTTTACAGCAGCAGCTATTGAACGACCTGAAAGAAAGCTAGAATTAAAGGCACAGATAGAAGGATAGACACCTTAAGAGGGCAGTTTGTAAATTAAAGATTTATGCCACACTCCATCGAAAGCCTTTGAGATGTCAATTGCAATGGCAAAGCTTTGGCCAAAGTCCCGGAGGAGGATGACCAGGAGTCTGAAAGGTAGGTGAGAAGATCGCCAGTGGAGCGTCCCTGGCGGAACCAATACTGACGAACGGAAAGGAGGTTGTGACAAGGAAGATACTTTAAAATTTTTTGTTGAGAATAGGCTCAAAAACTTTTGAAATACAGGATGTTAAATCAATTGGGTGATAGCTAGAGGGCTGGGAATGGTCACCCTTCTTTGGGACAGGCTGAATGAGAGCAAACTTCCATGTGTACACATGTTGCTAAATAGGTGCATCTATGTGCAGTCAGTATGTACTTTTGTATATGCGTGAGTCTGTAGTTAGCTGGATATTTGTTATGAGCAAACAAGTTTTTTTTTTTTTAATAAAAAAAAAAAAGTGTTTAAAAATCTCGTTATGTATTCAGCATGTAAATTTTGTTCATTTATAATGTAAATGTTTTTATATTGTCTCGTATTACCTGTTTACCTTATCTGTGGATATCTTTGTAAACTTTTGACTCAAATGACCTTTTCTACAATATGGCTTTGGTTCAGATAATGAGAAAGCCAACATATTATCATGAGTTAACTGTAGCTATAAGTGAGAAGTATGTAAAGCTTTGAGGATCACTTCGAGGCTTTCTAACATTAGTGCCTTTTATGAGAGTTTTTACTCTCAGTGGCTTAGCCATTCTCTTTGTTTACGAGGAATCTTTATAACTGGTATTACTTATTTGGCTAAATAAATAAAATAAAAAAAAACATTAACTGCATATTATGACAATGTGCATTATATGAAGTTCCACCCTACGCCATACAGCACATATCACATTCTTCGGCATTCATACAAATGAGAAAACAGCACATCTTATGAAATATTTTGATACATTAGTCTACATCTCCTGCCTTGATCAGTTATCTCTGTGTTGTAAGTCCATCCAATCATTACAGATTATGGGATTCCCTATCATCAGCAACAGGACTGAGGTGGTATCCTTGTGTAGGCTATATAACAATCAGTCTAGGTTATGATTCTATTGACAATCATATAGTGCAACATAACCATCGTGACTAATTCAGCGACTGTTGCTCCAGATGAAGAGAGTGACATGAGTGTGAGGGACACCAGCGACGAAACAAAAGTTGTTACACAGAAGCCTCAAGAACTTTCCACCGAGTTTCCTGTATCCTGCAGCACAGTAGCCACACCATTTGCTGCAGCTACTGTATCCTCCAATGCGACCACTGTTTTCTCTACTGCAGCTTCTGTACACTATACTACAACTCTCCTACAGTCGCACTCTTCATCCTCAAAATCCAGCCCTTCTCATACCCTCAATGTGGGTACCCTTGCCCCTGGGGGATCTCTGCCCCCTTTACCATTGGGTGTGGCACCTCTGGAGGAAGGTGAGAGTGACTGCTTGGAGGGGGAGGGGGAGGAGGGGTGTTCGGAGTGCTCCTGTTCTTGCTCAGAGGCCGAGTCATCACTCTATGCTGAGACAGACTTCGCGGAAGAAGTGAGAGCCAGTCTACAGGAGCCGGGCGGAGTGCACACTGACAGGCACACAGGGGTCAATCTGAGTGACCTACGCACACAATGACACACATACACACATGGACCAGATGAGGTTCACAAACACGCGTGGGCCAGGCGAGGTGAACCACGTACGGTATGAGTGTGACACATAAGAGCCTGGGACGGCACCAGTGTGTAGATCAGGCTGTCACAAATGACAACCTTTAGATATTCACATGTTTGTTAGTGACTAACTTTAATGAACAGGATTCCTTATTCCTTTTTGAATTAGCCATATAAAAGTAATGTATGAATGTCTCTCAGGCTCAGATGTGACATACTGTGCCAACGTTCAAGCACAGGTCACTGAAAATGCATCAAGCAAGATTAAAGAACTATTACTGGTAAGATTAAACTGGATCAAACCCACAAATAATACTTATTTCTTATTTGGGAAAACTTTTGCTCCTGGTCTGAAAACGTAAAAATGGCATTTAATTACTTTTCCTGAAAATAATCTAATCTGTATACTTCAAGTGTTGATGCCACTTTTTGTACTGACATGGTGATGAGTGACAAAGTAGATCGAGGGTAGCTGGCAACTCACTGAGATACAGTTCACCGAGAGGCATACCGCTATTAATTTTCTGGTCGTTCTGCTCGAAGACTGTCACCGAGAACTTCATAAAACAAGTAAGTCCAAGGGTGTTAAGCGTAAGGGCTGTATTCTGGGGGATGAATGTGTGTTAGAAATAGATACATATCATGAAAAAGATGCTAGACTACGTGCAGTGCTGTTGGGAAGTGGCGAGATGTTTGACAGTGAGTTGTGTACCTCTCAAGTGATATGGGAGCCCTACTGCATTCTGTTACATTCCCTTCACCCAGATCAAGATACATGCCCTGATGAAAGCTGCTGTACAAACGCACTGTTTTTCTGTTTCATTCTACCAAAAACAGAAGTTTCATAACTACCACAATATTTTTTGTTTAAAATGGGATATCTCTACATATGAATCAATAGCTCTTTCGTGTCTTGCTCCCAGTCATTTCTGGACTATAGCAGGTTAAAAAAAAAACGGTAACTACCAAATCCCATTTTGCCAGTTTCCGAGGGTAGGGATCCGAGGCAAGGCTACCGTTAGTCCAGAACTTTAAGGGGAGGAGACTGACCTAAGCCCTTGATAGACTCTAAATGATAGAAAAACTTCTGGCCATCTTTTGGACTCGAACCGCAGAGTCTAAGCCACAATATGCATACTATCCAAGCAACACCTGTGTGTTGTATTAGAGAACTGAAATAGGAAGCAGAGTCTAGCATCATCCTTCTCCCTGTGATGGTGCTGGGTTCTGTCGAATTCACATCCTTCCATTGTGTCGAATCCACAGATTCCCATTTAAGTGCATTTTTTTTTTTTTTTTTTTTTTTTTTTTTGGCTCCTACGACACCGGAGGGGGAGGCGAGTTATATAATACTGAAAAGACTTTACACTCTTAACAAAGTGGGCTAATATTTACATCAGTGAGGATATTAAAAATCCCCGATGCTAATATAACATAATCTCTTAGCATAGTATTAAGCTCTTTCACACTCCATCGATAGTCTAGTTTAGTTGATGCAGAAAAACCATTGTAACTAATAACTTGGAAGACACCTGATTTTTCAAGAATAATTGAAAACGACGGTAAGAGGAAGTGTTAAGATCATAATTAGTGATGATGTAAAGGTAAATAATAAAGTAAATTCGACTGGTCATGGTTTTTTAATGGGTACATGAGTATATGTGTGGCTGTGCCAGGATTCTGGAGGCTTGAAAGTTGTCAGTCATTGTTAGATCTATGGCATCTGTTGTATATATGCTGCATCGTTCACTTCGTTTCGCTTCGTTTATAAATGCTCCAACATGCTTGTATGCGTCGGCCTTGGCCACCTAATGTAGGTTCTTCCCGCTGTTCTGTCACTAGCAGCCTCTCTATTCAGTCCCTTAACCCAAAAGTTACTCTCTATGACTTCGTCCCAAGTAGGTTTCTCTCTACCTCTCTCAGAACTACCTTCAACGTTTGCATCCTCTGCATACAGTTTTCATCCCTCATCCTCT